>NC_080613.1:7175768-7475768 GCF_027887145.1 Ammospiza caudacuta | reverse complement strand
TGGCTTTGCCTCCACAACAATTGTTTGGCTCAGGCAGCAACAGCTGAGGAGAAGAGCCAGTATGGGAAAGCAGGAGGGAGCAGTTTGCTAAGTCCTGGTGCTTCTGTGAGTAACCATCCTGCTCCTGTGCCTTAGCCACCTCCCCAACAACAAGGAGTAATGGGGATGGAAAAGCAAAATATTAATTCAGTGTTAGGAGGATCATAGACATTTTTTAACCTCCCAGCTGATTGTATCACCACTTTATTTAAAAAATAAAAAGCACAGCTTGGCTAGGAGCCACTCCAAGTCTCAGAGATGACTTGATGCCCTAATCTTTGCTCTTCTGACCAGAATTTGTTCCACAATCATGAGCTGCTCCTTTAATCCCACTTGGATATAGGTTCTCCAGGAGTGGAAGAAGTGTTCAAATATCCCAGAGTTAACCTGTTCATCCACATGGTGACCAAAGATTTTATCACTCCTGAACCAATGCAGAGATTGAACTGATTGTAGGAGCAGACTAATTTCTATATTATCCTCTTCTTCCAAGTTTCAGATGTCCCAAGATTTCTGGTGCGTCAACTTTAGATTTCATGAACTTGAGCCTTGGCAAAGTGGACAAATAGGGTGAGAGACTCTTTCTGCAGAGGGCATTTCATTGAGGTGTTTCATCCTGGCCATGACAGATGTTCTTGTACCCAGCATCTGCAAGAGGAGGATTTATCCAGAGTTAATATATTCATTTTTAGCTCTGGTTGAGTTTGTGGATAATCTAGGTGAAGTGTTTTTTTAAAAAGATGGGATGAAAGAACCCCAAAAGGTTTGACAGGGAATTAACTTCAACTCAAGAGAAGGGCAGTGCTAGGAATAGGATGGAGAATGGTCTCTGGGGAGGTGAGAAAATAGAAAGGAGAGGAAAAAAGCAGATTCTTATGGGGATGAGGCCATGGCCTCAGCTATGGAAACAGGTAATTTTCCTGTACAGATAGATAATAGGGATGAGGATTCAGGGAATGTGGCATCAGAGTCTGGTGAGATTCAGCCTGGCAAGCTGACACCACTGAAGAGATCACAAATGCTCTCCCTCCCCTCCTCGCCTTCGCCTTCACCAAAGTTTAAAGTTTACCTGCTAATTCCCTTATCAGAAGTTTGTGCTGAGAACTCTTATCTGGATTTTACAGGCAGCTCCTGGCACCAGACCAAAAACTGGAGAAAAGCATTTCATTCTTCTCCAGTTGTTCAATGAAAGCAACATTTTAAGCCGACAATATTATTATCATTAATGGGATGGGGCCGTTAATGATGGGAATGTGTGTGTTTGGCTTCCAAATGAGACTTGCCATCTATCCCTGCCCCTGACCTGCTGCAGCTTAGTGGGGCTAAATTGCTTTTTAAAGCTGATCAGGATGGACCTTAATTGAGGCATTAAACCCAGGTTCAGTTGAGCTTGCTGTCCCCCCAGCCCTGCCACTGCTGGTGGCTACTCTGGGACAATGGGGCAGGCCAGAGAGTGTCCCCAAAGCACAGCCAGAGCTCCAGAGTGTCTGGGTTTGGAGTTTTTCTATCATTCTCCACAGCTCTCCCTATTTTTTTTCTCTTTCAAATGTAATTAAAAGTCATTATTTTAACTTTATTTATTTATCAGCTCGCTGCATTTGAACTCGCAGGCGCCTTCATCTCAGCATTCATTTCCTTGCCCTTTAATGTGAACCTGACTCAATTCCCCATCCCCTTCAAAGCTCTTGATTAGTTCTGCAGCACTTCCTCCACCCCCAGCTCTTTCTCTATTTCCACCTTCCTCTTCATCTGCCCTGCAGACAAACAGCCCAGGGCTCTGGAGCAGGCTTGGCTGGAGATGTGATCTGGGTTGTGAAGGTGGTGACACCTCCCTGAGTCCCTCAGGGAAAAGGCAGCCCTGAAACCTCTCAGGGCGCTGCTGCTGATGAAATCACCCCTGCACCTCATGATGGAGGAGCCCTCCTTTCCCTCCCTTTCCATGGTTGGAGGTGCTGCCTCCCACAGGTTTAGGGGCAGCTTTGGGGGTCTCTCTTCCCCCTCTGTCAGCTGTAGTGTGCCTGACTCCATAATGAGTTGGGCTTGTTGGCTTTTGTTCCCTCTTTGCCAGCAACCCCTCAGTGCCTGAATGCACCAGGCCTCTGCCACAAAGGGCAGGGGTGTTGGGGAAGATGAAACAGGAAAGCCTTATAAATGTGATTGTCTGGCTGGCAAAAGATTTTGAGAATATGGAAACTATAAGTGAGATTGAAATGAAAGCAAGCTTTGAGATCCCTCAGTTACTGAACAACTGGAAAACAATGGTGTGGCCAGCTGAAGGTGATCCCCTTTGGATGGAACAACACCCTCTTCTTGAAAACAGGCCCAAGGGTCAGAGCAGACCCTACAGCTTGGCAGAAGGGGCCCAAAGAGGAGTTTTTAGGATATAAAAAACTCTTACCCTCTTACTCCCTTACCCTCTCATCCTCTCTCCCCCTCTCTTCTCTCAGGCCTGCTCTGAGCTGTGTTTGGCAGCTCCCAGCAGGGCCCTGCACCCAGGCCCTTTGCAATGAACCCCAAGTTTCAGGCCTGGCCACAGAGATCTCTCGTCTCTGTCCCTCCCCATCATCCCACCCCCCGATGCTCCTACACAGGGGATTCAGGGGAGGCTCAGCAGAGGAGCCAAACACAGGGAATGATTCAAAACAACACCCAAGAAGTCCTTGATCTCCAACCTCCTTCACATGGAAGTCTGACATTGATTTTCTCCTCCAGCTGGGGAAACTGAGGCTTGGAGCAAGGAGATGCTCTGCTCTGTGTAGCTGGGACTCCAATCCAGGCTTCTTTTCCTTTAAATACTTCTTCTTTTAAATACTTTAATAGCTTCCCCCTGCAGGAGCTGAGGTCCAGCTGCAGAGAACCAAGGGTTTATTCCTCCAAGGTTCCAGGCTCTGGCCCTGCCTGGCTCTGCCCAGGCACAGAGTCAAATCCGCCTGCAGAGAAAATAAACAACCTGCTCTGGATTTGTCTGGCTGGGAGTTGAGTTGCTTCACTGCCTTGTCACTGAGATGTGGTGATTAAAGAGATCAACTGTGGAGCTCGGGGCACAGTGAGGGGATTCAGGCACTTTGTAAACTGTCACCTCACACTGCCAGGGTGAGCCTGGTGCACAGGAGAGCTGTGATAAGGCAGCTGTGTGATGGGACAGCAGTGCCTGAGGCACTGTGAAAGAGTCCACGGGTCTCTTAGTACTGATGAAAATGAGTCTTTTACTTTCTTCCATTTTATTGATTTGATTGCTTTACTTTATTTTGGTTTATTTTATTATTTTTTTTCCTCCCCACCAAGCCTCTTTTCATCCCCTTATCTTCTTGGGTAGTTAGTAGATTAATGCATGTCTCAGGAAGATAAATGCACTTTCAGATCTTCAAAAGGCAAGGCAGCCTCTGAAACCAGTGTTTACAACCTCCCTGGCTGGTGCCAAGGCAGGCAGCATGACATGACCTTCAGTTTAGCTCCCAAGGTTGAACTGAAATGCAGATCCTGGTCCTGCAGAATTTGGGTTTACCTCTATTCCCTGTAGAATTTGGATTTACCTCTATTCCCTACCAGGGCAAACCCCCTCTTTCTGTCTACTCTCTGTCCACAGGCACTGAATGAGAGTTTGGGGATAGAGGAGGAAAGAGAGAGGGAAGATGGAGTCAGGAAGAAGGAGCAAGGCAATCCTTTATTGGCCATAAATCCTGGAGCAGGACACAGCAGCTGGAGATGTCCACCTCCTCAGGGCAGCTCACTGCTCTTCTCCACCAGATCAGCCCTCCTTGAAGGTCCAAAGTCCACTACAGGTCTGTCTTGGCCACCCCTCAACATCCCATTACACAGCATGATAATCACCCATGGGCCCCTCATCCTGACTCCAGCCTGACTTTCCCAGCCATGCTTTAACTCTGTGACCAAGCCACACAAAAAAGCCCTGAATTTTATATCTGAAATATCCATTTTCCCATTTTTTAAAATATCCATGTTCCATTTTTAAGATATATGAAATATAAAAAAATATATCCATGTTTGAAATATCTATTTTTCCATTATTTTTTGAGATATCCATTTTTCACTCCAGCTCTATCCTCCACCATCAGGAGGCAGAGCCTGGCAGTCCTGGCTGTGCTTTGCCTCTCAGCACAGGGAGGAGGAGGAGGAGCAAGGCTGGGCAAGGCAGGTCCTGCAGGCTCAGGGGAGCAGGGCTCATGTGGACAGAGCTTGAAAATTGATTGCGTTTGAGCTGTCCTCAGGCATTTCCAAGCTCATCCCTGTGAATTAGGAGCCCAGTGAAGGCACTAAACCCTAATCAAAAGCAGCTAATCAGGAATCAGTGGGAGATATTCCAATTAATTGCAGCTGGAGCGGTGGAACAGAGCTGGGAAGGGGTGGCCATAAGGAAAGGACAGCAGGGTCCTGTGCCAGCTTGAATGGTGGGACTTAGGGTCTCAGAAGTATTTAGGGGATCTCAGAAGACACTTTGCTGTTGGGGTTCCCCATGATTTCCAAATGCACTCTGAAGCAGCTGTGGTGGTGGAATTCTGCTGCCCCATGGGGTCTTACAGGGCTTGTCTGCCTGTTGGAGGGGGAGAGCTCTCACTTAGAGCTCTTAGCAGAGATCCTTTCCCCCACATCTCTTTACAGCTGAGACTCTCCAAGTGCTTTACAGATTTCATAGGTAAATATCAGCATCTTGACTTTACAGGAAGCTGAGTGACGTGCACGAAGGGCTCTGACATCCCAGACTTTGCTCAGGCTTTGCCTGCAGCCCAGTGAAGATCTCACTGCAGTGAAAACAGAGGTTTAGAAGTTGGATGCAAAGCAGCCTCAGCTGTGCCCTCCTGCAAGGGAAAACACTCTCAGCTGACATTTTCCTCTTGTGCTAACTCAGGTTCACAGCTGAGATGAGGAGCAGGCTTTCTGCTGGGTCACTGAGAGTTAATAACTCCCCACAACCCCAAGGCACTGCTTTTCTGATGGGACCATTCATGGGAGCAGTGTTTGCATTGCATGTTCTCCTTAGTTCAGCCAGGGTCATGCTTTGCCACCATGTCCTCCTAGACCTCAAATCTTCCCCCTCACCATCCCTGAAGTCAGCAAACAATTGTGACCCATGAAAGCAGACACGATGCTGTGGAGAACAGGGGCATTGAAGGTGCCAGGACCCCTGGGCACCCCTGTGCCTTTGAGCAAAACTCCACTTTGTACTCCTTTCTGTTTGATGATAAAACCCCTCAAGGACACAATGGACTCCTCTCACCCTTAAAGGCATCTGGAGAAGAGCAGAGATATTCTGCTGCTTTTGGAAATTCCCTTGCTTCCCACTCCTGAGAAACATCTTCCTTCATAAATCTTGTTGAACCCATAAAATGCCTTCCTGTTCTTCAGCCCCTGCTCAGCTCCTCAATGTGCCTGTTCCACCCTTCTATTCAGGCTGCCCCATAAAAAGAATAAAGTGCATTGTGCTGGATCAAGCTCAGCTGTAAACCCCTGCCAGCCTGGAGTCAACACAAACTGAATTCCATCACAGCTCTTCTTGGGAGGGTTTGCCAGCTGCCTTTTAAATTTTTCAGAGATGAAATGCAACTTCATATAAGTAACTAAAGTGGAAAGGTGCACAACATTGTTATAGAACCTTAGCTGAGAGGTTCAGGTCTGCAGGAGAAGGAGCACCTATCTGTCCAAAGAACCACAGCACATGTCACAGTTGAGATGGCCACAACACACAGAATGTCACCACAGAATTTCAGAAAGCTTCAACTCATACAGAGCAGCACCATATCTCATCAGAAGGCTTCAAGCATCCACCCTTCTAGCTCTTTAGCCCAATCTTTTATACCCTCATGTTCATGCATTGCATCTGTGTGTCCTCTCTACCTTTTTGTGATTTGTCAGCACACCGGGGCACTCCACGGCTCGTTGCTTTCAATATTATTCACCTGTTTTGCACAGCTGTACCCACTGGGGATGAAGCTGGCCCACAGCCCCACTCCCAATCACCACAAACTGTGTGCCTACACTGCTCAGAAATGCAGATGGCTGCAACCAGTAAGCCGGAGTTCAGCTTTACAGGTATGATCCAAGGGTTTCAACCCCAAAAGGAAAGTTTCCTGGAAAGCCACCTCCTCACACAGCAGTCTGATAGAACCCCCAGAAATCTGCAATCTGCTCACGGGTGTCCTGTAGGGTGTGTGTCCATGAAGGTTTTCTCTCTGGCTTGAAACAAAGATTTCAAGGCCAGCTCATGATCTAAACATATTCCTGCATTATTGCACAGCCCCACGTTGACCTCACTGGATCAGGGATGAGGGATGAGGGTCTCTGGTACTCACTGTGTGACCAGAGCACTTTGCTGTGGAGCTGCTGCTTGAGAGACCTCTTGACTGTGATGCCTTTAGGGATTACCTATAAACAGAGGCCAGACAAAATTAAGAGAATAAAAAGAGGTTATGTTTATTGAAGGCCTTCAGGTACATTTCAGGCAGACAAAGCCCCCCAGGGTTGGATGACAGGTAACAGGTTTTCACACTTTTATAAGTTTGCTCCATTTGCATATTGGGCATTAATTAATTACAGTTTCAGGTAATGAAGTCATTTACCCCAAGTTTGCTCCCCCCAAAACTCACTTTTGTTTCCATCTCTCAGGGCCTGAGACAGTGAGGTGTCCTTGATTGCCAGGCCTGGAGAGGAATTGTTATGTCTGCCCCAAATTGGAAAGCAGCAGCTCACACTGTGTATGGCGTTTAGAGTTACACACTAAAGAACTGCAGGATTACAAATATATTAAAAGTATACAAGCTAAAATCCTCAGGCATCACCACCCTTGTGATAACACTGGGGCAACTTCAAACCAGAAGATTTTTACACACATTTCAGGAATGGCAAATCATCCTCTGTCTGCTGGAAACCAACCTTTGGGGAAGAGAAGACATGCCCAAGTCAGAAAAGCTCAAGGTTTTTTTTCCTACCTATCACCCTGTGCATGTGCTGCTCTTCTTCCTCTCCTCCTCCTCCTCTTCCTCCTCCTCCTCCTCCCCCCCTCCTCTGTGGCTGTGCTGAGCTATTGATCCCTGCCTTGCTCACTCTGGATTTGGGGAAGGGGGAGGGATGTCCCCAGGGTAGGTCAGGATAAATCAGCACTTTATCTGTGCCCTGGATTCTGTGTCCCTTACTCGAGGTCTCCACTGCATCCTTGTTCCTGTCGCAATTTTTCTGCCCAATGCCATTTTTACCCTCCCCACACATCCCAGGGGAGCTCTTATTTATGGCCAGTGCAACAAAACTGAGCGACACCAGCTGTGTCCCAGCCTGCAGGAGCACATCCATCACAGGGGGCTTTAGAGAAAGCCTTTTGTTTAATTATGGGATCCCTCCTTTTCTCTCTGCAGTCCCTTGCCCCTCCTGGCCTCCCTTTGCATCACTCCAGTGACGAGGCCAGGAGGTATTTCATTCTCTGCTGGCAACTCCAATGATTTCTGGATGTTCTCACTTCACCTTCCTGCTGGTGCAAACCCTTTTTCATTGCTCAGAACATTTAACACCTGTGAGGAGAGGGTGAAGGGTCCTTCTCTGCACAGGCAGTCTGGGAACAATAAATATCATCCTACAAATATTTTTGCAGGAGGACATATAGTGGCCCTGATTTCTGTCTTCTTGCCTTGTATGAAGCTGGGGTTTTCTTTTGATAAAAAGGAAAAAGGAAAATAAAAATCCTAAAGGCTTCACTGAAAGGGCATGAGACCAATTTTTATCCAATTCTTCCCTATTTACTCAGTTTCTGATATGGCAGATGCCTTAAATGGATTGGGGATGTTTTGGTAATTTTTTTTTTATTTATTATTTTTGTTTTGTGTGGTTCTTTTTTGTTGTTGTTGTTTGTTTGTTGCTTTTTTGTTTGTTTGGGTTTCTGTTGTTGTTTTTCTTGTTTTTTTTTGTGGATTTTTTGTTTGTTTGGTTTTTTTTTGTTTGTTTGTTTTGTTTTGTTTTTATTTTATTTTTAATTTCACAGAGCCCACTGTCTGGAAATAGAGTCTTCAAGCAGACTGAAGTTCATCCTCTGTGGCTCAGACTCTGAAAAGTGACGACATGCATCTTTTGGGCAAGTGCCTGCACGGGGGTGAATTCAACACCTCCCACTCCCTGGCAGAACTTGTTTATTAGGAGACTTGTTTATTCTGAGAGTTATGAGGAGGAGGAGGAGAATCAGAATTTTCCTGTCTGCACCTCTCAGAGCCAGAGAAATGGATGGTGCTGGATGGAACATTTGGTTCCTGTGAGGCGCTGACACCGCCTCGGTGGCGATACGAGACACCAGGAATGGAAATGCACTTCTCCAGGAGAGGGAGAAGCTTGTGAGCTCACACTTGACAATAATTCACCTGGCTGTGTGTCTGGCCCTGAGCCCCAGGATCCCTTCCCAGTTCTGCTTTGCATTTTGCAAATTGTTTCAAGAACTGCCCGGTTTTCATGGGCCTGTCCGGGGTGATGGATGGCTGGGGACGCCCAGCGAGGATATCTGTCTCCAGCAGGGCTCTGTGAGTCAGCTACCCCATGTCTAGCTGCTGCTTTTCTGCCTTAAAAGCCTCAATATTCTCCACTCAGCTCACCTTCCTGCTCTTTGCTGGTCTCCAGATCCATTAGTCTGTCTGGGCTGGTGCCCATTAAACTGCTGAACGTGGGCTACTCCCAGCAATTTTATCAGAGCTGCTGCTATTAAAGGCAGAAATAGGAAGAAACTGAGTCACCAGTGCAGGCAGTCTGGCACTTGGATTTAGACAGAAGTTTTGTCAAGGCTTGTTCTTGTTTGTGGAGAGCCACAGAAGCTGCTGTGGACAATATTTGATTGCTGTGCCAGTGGTGATTAATAAATAGTTGAATAATTGAAAACAGCAGTGCTCTGGATCCAAAAATCTGAGTTTTTCAATGTTTCTGGTACCAGTGGCCTCTGTGCCACCTCCCAAATGCGGACAGGCTTCTGTGGGGGGAATATTGCTGCCCCCACCTTTTCTGATTGATGTGACAATTTCCTCCTGGGAACTGTGACAAAACCTCAGCACTGCTGATGGATGGGATGTCACCAGTGAGCAAATTCTCACCTGGGAGCTCTTGAAGCCAGGGACACGCCTATGGTGCCACATCTTCATTTCAACACTCCATTATTGCAGCTTTAAAGCTTCTCCTATAAAGGCCAAGTGGACATGTAAATGTTTGGCCAGCATGAGCTGTATCACTTAAATAATTCCAAGGGAGGAAACTGAGGCCCAGGGGCTCAGCCTGTGATGCCAGGTTGTTCAGGCAGTGCCTGGGACAGGTGGATCTGCAGATGTGCCAGGAGCTCATCCCCGACTGAGACACATTTAACCTGCCTTGTGTGTTTTTTTCTTTATACAAGGATTTCCAGAGTGTTTTTTTCTGCTGCTGATGGCACTGAAAGCAAACAAACAAAACAACTCTAAAGCCCCAAAAAACCTTTAAACCAGGTGTTTGTTAGTGCTCCGGCTGGGATGTGTTGCTGTGCTTTGGGGTTGGTTTGGGATGCAGGTGCCCACAGCCAGGTGCTGGCTGGCCCTGGAGCTGTCCCACTTTGTCCCATCAGCTCTTGTCAAGTGTAAATGAGGCTGCAGGCAGGGGTGAGGACACCACTGGGTTCTATGTGCCTTAAAAAAGCCCTGCTGAGCCAGCTGTGATTAGAAGCATCCTTGCTCAGCTCAGCACAAGCATATCCCAGTGAGATCTCCCAGGCTGAGGGCAGTAATTTGATAGTTATGGGGTCTGGTGGGAAGGCAGCATGGAATCGGCCTTTCATTCTGAATTTTCACCCATGTTCATTTAAGACATAGCTGGATGGTTTCAGCCCTGAACCTTCTGGTTGTTTTGTGCCACCATTATTCCTGTTTGTATGCAGATTTATTTAAGATTACATCCCACTTTTTCTTGAATATATTTCTGTGCTAACTTTGCATCATCTGCTAAATTCCTTGCAGTGGGGCTTTTCAGGAAGGAATGGCTTTTCCTTCTTTTTTCCATTCTCTGTAAAAGAGAGGATCTTAGTTGATGTCTCTGAGAGCAAGAAAAGCAGTTTTACAAATCCCAACTCTACCTCTTGTTGCAGACATCTTTTCATGAAAATCCTTACCTTGGGAATTCTTTCCTGCTGGGAGGCCTCAGGAACAAAATGTGAACAATGATTATCTGCTGCTGTGGAATGCAACAAGTGGGTTTTTGATTGACCCATCTTGGATGTTTATAATTAATGGCCAATCACAGCAGTTGGCTCAGACAGAGAGTCTGGGACAGCTGCCTTTGTTATTCATTCTTTTCTTTTCTATTCTTAGTTTAGCTAACCTTCTGAGATGAAACCTTATCTTCTATTCTTTTAGTGTAGTTTTAATGTAATATACATCTTAAAATAATAAATCAAGCCTTCTTAAATATGGAGTCAGATCTTTGTCTCTTCCCTCATCTTAAGACCCCTGTGAACACCTTCACAACCTCTGGGTTAAATGGAAGAATTTGTCTGGATTGCCATCCTCGAAAGCAGCTCTTCTATCCCTGGGAAAAAAAATTGCTTTCTCAGTTTAATTTACTCTCAGTTCAGCAAAAGCCATGGAAAACTGGCCAAGAGTTTTATTGGCACATCTGAGTAATAAAAAAATGAAATAATTAAAAGGAAGCTATTCAGCCTTTTAAGTGATACAGCTCATGCTGGCCAAACATTTACATGTCCACTTGGCCTTTATAGGAGAAGCTTTAAAGCTGCAATAATGGAGTGTTGAAATGAAGATGTGGCACCATAGGTGTGTCCCTGGCTTCAAGAGCTCCCAGGTGAGAATTTGCTCACTGGTGACATCCCATCTATCAGCAGTGCTGAGGTTTTGTCACAGTTCCCAGGAGGAAATTGTCACATCAATCAGAAAAGGTGGGGGCCCTCAAGAATACCTGTCAGTATTTCTTGTAAAACGAGGAGCTGCCCACTGGGAAATGCTGGGGTTTGTGCCCTTGTGTTAATTTAAAGAGAAAATAAAGCAGTTAATTCCCATTTTGGATGGGAAGGAGTGACTGGAGACCCTGCTCACCCTCACCCCCTCCCCATGGCACATGATTCAGTTATTTTGGCATGTGCTCATCATCTAGTTATTTCACACTTGGCCTCTGGGAATTATTGGTACAAATCCCTTTGCACTGGGTGGAAATGCATAATCATTGATGCCTGAAGATGAGTTTTTCTGCCCTCCCAGATGGTGTGGGAGGGACCCTGCTGGCTGGACTGGCTCCTTGCACAACACAAGCCACAGCCCTGGGACACTGACTGTGAAGGATGCTCATTGCTTGGGTTTTTTTTTTTTTTTTTGTTTATTTTATTTTATTTTATTTTATTTTATTTTATTTTATTTTATTTTATTTTATTTTATTTTATTTTATTTTATTTTATTTATTTTGTTTTTTTTTTTATTATTATTTTATTTCATTTAATTTTATTTTTAATTTAATTTTACTTTATTTTTAATTTAATTTTATTTAATTTTATTAATTTAATTTAATTTAATTTAATTTCATTTCATTTCATTTCATTTCATTTCATTTCATTTCATTTCATTTCATTTGTTTTATTTTATTTTTAAGGGGATCTTATTTTTAAGGGGATCTTTTTTTAAGCACAAGGCTCTTTTGGTATTCAATATTTTTCTTAAATCCCTGCAAAGTGACTGTTTTCAGCTGCTGGGCTGCTCAAAGCCCTCACCTCCAGCCAGAAAAGCAGGTTTGAAAGATTTGCTGGGGGCTGTGGAATCAGATGTGCCCAGAGAACCTGGGAGTGGATTTTCACCACTAAAGCCAGTTTTCAAATGTGACCAGTCTGATTCCAGCATGGAAAATTAGTTCTGAGTTTAGAAGTTCTAATGAAAGCTGGAAACCTGCCTAAAAGGGCTGCTGTGTGCTGAGTGGTCCCAGACTTTTAATTGGTGTTCATGCAAGACCTTTTCACTCTTTGGGGAATTTGCTTTGAATGCGGATGAGATGTGGAAATTTGGAACTTTTGTATGGAAGAGAAGTTGTCACATTTTTCAGATTCAGAACAGCCAAGAGTTTCATCCAGCCCATTTGTAATCCCTTCATTTAGATGGAATGAAATGTTTCGTCCTGATAAGGTCAAAGCATGAAAATATGAATATATTAAAATACCTGTCAAAATGAAGGTAATCAAAATGAGAACTGGAGCAAACACTGTTGAAATAATTCACCATTTTTTTCCCCCCACTATAAGTTTCAGTGCTGTGGACATATCCTTATGAAATGTTTTCATGGGAAAACTCTATTTTTCCAGTAGATAGCTACCCTGACCTATGTAATAAGATTTTGATCAGCTCTTGGAAAAATACAGGTTTTGGGAGAGCGATGCCTGAGGTTGCTCAGTGCTGCCATCAATCACATCCTGCCTCCAGGCTGGCTGGTGGAGGAAGCTCTGGCACTGCTGGGGTGACCTCTGTCACTCACAGGGCCCTGGGGACACAAAGCTTGGGATTTGTGGAGGGGCTGCTTGAGATCAGTGAATTCCAGAATGGTTTGGATTGGAAGAGATCTTAAAAATCATCTTGGGACAACTTGCACTATCCCAGGGTGCTTCAAGCCCCATCCAGCCTGGCCTTGGACACTTCCACGGATCCAGGGGCAGCCACAGTTTCTCTGTGCCCAGCCTCATTGTAAAAATGCTTCTTTCTATTTAATCCAAATGGACTCTTTTCCAGTTCACACCATCACCCCTTGTCCTACCATGACAGGCCGTGCTAAAAATTTTGTCCCCAACTTTTTTATGAGCCCCATTTACATACTGGAAGGTGCTAGAAGGTCTCCCTGGAGCCTTCTCCAGGCTGAACAATTCCAGTTCTCTCAACCTTTCCTCACAGCAGAGCTGCTCCATCCCTCTGATCATTTTTGTGGCCCATTCTGTGTGACAGTGTTCACAGGGGTTTTTGGATGAGGGAAGAGATGAGGATCTGACTCCATGTTTCAGAAGGCTTGATTTATTATTTTATTATATATATTATATTAAAACTATACTAAAAGAATAGAAGAAAGGATTTCATCAGAAGGCTAGCTAAGAATAGAAAAAGAAAGAATGATAACAAAGGCTTGTAGCTTGGACAGAGAGCCCGAGCCAGCTGACTGTGATTGGCCATTAATTATAAACAACCACATGAGACCAATCCCAGATGCACCTGTTGCATTCCAGAGCAGCAGATAATCATTGTTTACATTTTGTTCCTGAGGCCTCCCAGCTTCTCAGGAGGAAAAATCCTAAGGAAAGGATTTTTCATAAAAGATGTCTGCGACACCCTCTGGACTTGCTCCAACAGGCTGATGTCCCTCCTGTGCTGGGGATCCCAATGTTCGATCTCCCCAAAGCACCATAGAGATAATGGGATTTAATCCATAATTCTCTGGCATCTCCATGAAAATCTTCTGGGCTCATCAGACACTGTCTCTGAGGCTGCACATGCTGTCCTGTCCCCTGTAGGACAGTCATTCAAGAGGAGGGAATGCAATTGCACATGCACACCTGAAAATTGATCCAGGCTATAATAGTCTGCTATAAAACACAGTATTTTAATTGTGGCTCTCTCCTCCTCATTCCACGGCAATAATTTCTTCTCCGTCGAGGCTGTCTCCTCTCCTTTTCTGTCTCCACTTTGTCCCTCTTGGTCTGAATCCAAACTCAATGCATTTCCTAGCAAAACACGAACGCTCTGTTCCCTTCCAGAGGTGCTCCCTGGCTGCCTTTTCCCAGACACCAGCAGCATTTCCAGCGTGGAGGGGGATCTTTAAAACATGACTTGTAAAGAGAAAAAGATGGCATTTGACTCCTGAAGGGAAAGAGATGGTGGAGAGCTGAGAAAAAAGATGGATGCCCCCCTCCCTGAAATATAAAGAAATATGTGCAGAAAATGAAAGAGATTTAAAGCACCCATCAATCGGTCGTTGTTCCAGCTTTAAGAGCTGTTGAAACAACATAATAAAAGGCAATAAACAAGAGATTTATGACCTACCTGCTGGAAATTGCTCTCTGCATCTCTGGTGTGGGGTGAGCACAGTGTGCCAGGCTGGGGGGATCGGTGAGCCTAATTTGGGGCCCTGCACGTGGCCACAGCTCTTCCCTCCATTTCCCTCTCCCTCTCCATCCCCTCCCCTGTTCCTCTGAGCCCTCGTATTTATGGCTTTGGCATTTGGTGTGTTAAAGACTCGGTTTTGCTCAGTTTGAGCAGTAAACCCAAGACAATTTGTTGCGATCGATGGCAGCAGGCTGGAATTTTAAGGGCCAGGTATTTTACCATGGGGGCTGGACCCTCCAGCTAAATCTTGAAGTCAGGAAGGTGAAAACACACAGTACTGCCTAGGGCAGCATCGGGAAAGGCTTGTAAACTGCTGGCACGTATTTAAATTCCAGGAAAATCACCAGAGGGGGGGAATAAATCTACAAAAAACTAAACCTGAGTGAGAAGAAAGCGAGCGGCTAAACATGGAGATTTCTAATGCCTTCTTCAAGGCCGAAACTGTCCTTTTAAAGAAAATACAACTTTCACTCCTGCCCCAACCCACAGAGGGCTGAAACTGCAGGCATTTGCTGAAAATTGTGGTTAGGCAGGATCGGGGCTGTGGGGTTTAAGGACCATGGACAGAGCACAAGTGCAACTCTGAAAGTTTGGGGAGACAGCTGGAAAATGGAACGGGGACTGGACATTTACCTTCAAAACCCGCTTGCAGGGAAAAGTGGTTCCACATTTACCAGCCCTGGGTGTTGCTCTGCTTCTTTCCAAGCCACAAAGCCTTCCCTTGTAAATAATTTTTCCCTCTTCCCTCCTCAGACAGAGTTTTCCCTCCCGCCTGTCACTCCGGCTTTCCGGCCAGGAGTTCCAGGATTTAGTTTCACAAAGCACAGTCCCTGAGCAGTGACATGAGGAGCTCTGGCATATCTGATGCTGTTTGTTCTTCGGGAGGGAGGTGGGGGGAGAGTGAGCAGGCTCAGAGGGGTAAATGAATCCCCTTTCTGGAAGGAGGGATGCAGGATGGCACCTTGCCATAATCCAGAGGAGCCGGGGAGTGCTGGGGAGACAGATCTGGGACAGGGAGAGGAGGGGCTGCCCTAATCCTCTGCCCCTCCAAAATCCCCAGCATGGAACAAAGCCCTTGTTAGCAAATAAGGATGGGGGAGTGGTAGCAATAAGCCAAATAAATGCCCTTAAATTCAGCTGTAATGAAAACCTGGGAGCCAGCGCTGGAGTCTTTTCATAAATGCTGGGGAACAAGATTATTCTAATTATAAAAGCCCAATCAGGGGGACCAGCAGGCATGAAACTATGGATTAATTCAGCTGCTTGAATGCCAGTGTGTGGCAGAGAGGCAGCAACAACCTCCTCCCTCCCTCTTTCCCTCCCTCTCCTACTCTGGAAGATTTTGAAGGCTCTTTATTTGGCTTTGCTCTGGAAAGGTTTTCTGACACCAAAAAGGGAAAAGGCACAAAAACCAAGAGAAGAAATGGCTTTGGTCCCAAGGATTTCCCCCATGTGCTCAGAAATCTCTTCTTGGTGTTTCAAACTCTGGGGATGTGCAGGAACTTGTCTGTCCTCTGTTTTCTCCCGTGTCTGTCCAGCTCAGCAGGGTCATGGACTATTCTCATCCATTCCCCTCCTTTTTGATCCCTTCTCCCTCAAATTAGTTCCTGCCTCCATAAATGCAGTGAAAAAAAAGAAAAATAAAAGCTAAATTTTTGAGGGTTGCAGGTTTGAAAACTGTCAGGAAAGGATTTGGACTCCTTGAAAGGAAGAAAACAACAATTTCCCTCCATTTCACATTCAAGGGTCACATGCCCCCAAAGCCGTGTCTCGGCTGGAAAATATTTAAGATCGATTAAATCACAACCCAGGGTTTCTCTAAAATAGTTGTAGGTTCAGGGTTGGCCTTCTAAAACTTCTCCTGGAGACCCCAAAGGTTATGAAGTTCTTACTTCAAAGGAACCAGAGAGAAATGGTTCGGTGTGGGTGGTCAGGAATTGCAGGAAAATCTCCCTTTTTTCCCCTAATCACAGAACTATGAAAAGATCTGCAGAGCTGGAAAAGATCTTGGAAAAGATGTTTTGGAAATTAGAGTGGGAGGCTATTCCACACCTGTGGATGCTTGTAGAAAGCCTTGTTGATGGTTGAGGAAAAGAATCCTCAAACAGAGGAGATTCCCACCCCAGGTCATTATTTCTACTTCCTCCTCTGCTGCCGGCTCTGGGGATTTCCCTCATTTCAATTTTTCACTACAAATACAACAAATAAAAACAAACCAAACCCCTACTCCTGCCCCAGTCCTTTCTCCTGCTCCAGCTGCAGCAGCCCAGTTTTGAGGCAAGAAGCAGAGAATTAATGGGAATTCTGTAGATTTACAAACAAGCACTCAGAGAGGAGACTGTGCCTATTTATCTCCTAATACAGTGGTTTAAAAAAAGTCCTTCTTTAATTGCATCTGGGATCTATTCTAACGATTTGCCCAGGAGAGTATTAAGATGTCAAGGCTTTTTCATTAGTAATATATCCCCAAACAAAATCTTTGTTAAGATAGGTTAAGGCAGTAAATAGACCATTAATTTACAGAACATAATTAGTACCTTGCAGTTATTCATGGCAATAGTTGGATTTCTTTTGTTGTTATTCAATGGCAAGATTTAAAACAAATATAGCAGCGTCAGGTCAAAAAAAACAGAGGCAAAAAGCATCAAAGGTATTGATTAAAGTTTCAACAATAACCTTAACTCTGCAGCAGTACCCAAAACAACATCATTTACACCACCCAAATACATTCTCCCAGTGGTAAATAATGAGCACAGAAAACAGCAGCAAGTTTTGAGCAAATATCAATACAGAGCTGTAAAATAACTCATTTTAAGGGCTAGGGACTATAGCCCACATCTAAAATTGGAAACAATATTGAGGCTCTTCTTTTCATAAGAGATTGTTGGTAATATTGGTATGTCAAATGAAGATATTTTATTTGTTATTATTTATTTAATTGGCTCTGTTATCTTTGTAACTGCGGCATCATTTTGATTAGAGAAGCTGAAATAATTTATTTTGTAGGGTCCTCTACAGTCTCAGAATTTAAAACAAATAGACTTTTTTTCTAAAATTGTTCTTAATTGTAGATTATTAAAATGAGGGAATTTTCAGTTGACTTCAGATTGACTGAAAAACCAATTGAATGAAGATTTTGATATCTTCTTATTAACAAATTTGATTTTACATGATTCAGAAATCAAGTCTGAGCCAATATTAATGTTTTATTGTGTATTACTGCAACTTACAAAGCAGATTGGAATTTTCAGGAGTCAGGAACTGTTCTCACAGGACAGTAAGGCCATAAATCATGGTCAGTGCTCAACAGGTAAAATATCAAAGTGTGTTAGAGATAATAATGAATTATCAAACTGAAAAAAATGAAAGTTTTTTATGTGCTGGACCAAGTAGCTCAAAGTTCAGCTGCACCATGTGATGAAGGAAGTATTGCTCTTCCAGCTAAAACTCTTGGCAGCAGCAGAAATCAAAGCAGAATAAATAAAAGTTCACTGAAAATAACTAAACAAACAAACAAAAAATAAATAAATAAATTTTAATTTCTAAAATTAATTTCCAGTACTTGTTTGTTACTCCTAATAATGCTGAGGTGATATTTCCTACAGATGGGTAGAAAATAGCATTTCCTGTATGGGAACTTTGCCAATACTCTTTTAAATACAAAAATTAGAACTTTTTTCAAATTAAAAAAAAAAAAATCTGCCAGAAGAACTCCTAGAAAAAATGGTCTTGCAGAACAAAATATTCAAGTATATTATTAGTTAATATTAATAATAAGTATATTATTAATACAACAACAACAACAACAATAATAATAGTAATAATATAATGATGATAATAATAATAATAAAAAGTAATAGTAATAATAAGGGTTAATATAATTATATATATATTATTTGATTTGCTGGAATTGCTCTTCTAATGACATTTAAGAGGGGTCCAAGCTGAAATTTCTCTCCTTACAGCTGGGATCTGCCCATTTCTGAAGCAGAGGCCAAAGCAATTCAATGGGATTGGGGAAACTGAGGCACTGAGCAGTTTAGGATTGAAAACTCCAGGGAGAGGCAGCAGTGTCACAGCTGGGCATTCCCAGGCCAGCTCCCTGGTGGCATCAGGGGTGACATTTCCCAGTGACACCCTTTCAGTGCCAGGGAGCTGCTCAGAGAGCCCCTGGCTGTGATGGTGTTTACAGGGGTATGAGGATGAGGGAAGAGATGAGGATCTGACTCCATGTTTCAGAAGGCTTGATTTATTATTTTATGATATATATTACATTAAAACTATACTAAAAGAATAGAAGAAAATATTTCCTCAAAAAGCTAGCTAAGAATAAAATAGAAAAAAATGATAACTGAAGTTTGTGGCTCGGACAGAGAGACTGTGATTGGCCATTAATTAAAAACTAACATGGGCCAATCACAGATGCACCTGTTGCATTCTACAGCAGCAAATAATTAATGTTTACATTTTGTTCTTGAAGCCTCTCAGCTTCTCAAGAGGAAAAACCCTAAAAAAAAAAAGATTTTTCATAAAAGATGTGTGTGACACCTGGCAGTGCTGGAGATGCTGGGACACAAACCCGGGCACTGCCCCACCTTTGTTACCTCCAATGCAGCCCCGGTGACAGCAGGACAGGTTCCTGCTGGGACAGGGCACAGCCTGACCCTGCAGATGGTGATGGCTCCGTCTCACAGAGCTCTGCTGCAGGCTGGAGAATTTTAATAAGGACAGGGAAAAAATAGCAGGAGACAGGGAGAAAGGGAGACGTCGCAAGGAACCTGACCTTATTTCCTCAGTGTGTGTGACTAAATCACACAGCTAAAAATAGGTAAGTGATTTGCTTTGATGCTGGAGGATTTTGCTGATACCACTTTTGTTACACGTATAAGTATAGAGATTTAATATAACATTTCCCTCACTGCAGCGTCTTCTATTAAGACAGTGCTGAAGTCTCCAGAGCTGCTGGCTCTGCCTGCTCTTTTAAGCTGTGAGCAGAAACTTCTTGCCTCTGAAACTAATATGCTGCTGGCCTCTGGGAGAGTGCAGAAATTTCTGCCAGGAGGGATATTTAGTGTCAGGCTTTGTCCACTCCTGCTTCTCTGAGACAGCCACTCCAGCCCCAGTGGGAGCTCCTCTGCTTATTTGTTATGAGTGGCTTCTTTGGAAAGTTTTGGTCCCAATCTCCCCTATCTCTGTGATGGGGAGAATAAAAACCCACCTCAGCAAATTGGCAGGTGGGGCCATGGGGATGGCTGTGAGGGGTAGGGGTGAGACCTGTGAGCTCACACAGCTGATGGAGAGGACGCCAGAGACTGGTGAGGAGCACAGAGATCAGTCCTGGGGTCAGGGTTGTTTCACAGAGCTGGAGGATGGCACATAGAGCATCTCTGAGGTGTGTGTGATGGACTGGATGATTGTGGCACCATTCTGAGGGAACAGGCCATCAGGAATCCCAGAAATAAAATAGGAGAGGAATAAACTTTTCCCTGGGGGAAATCAGGCAGAGCACATGCAGAGAAGGACATGAGGGTCCTGCTGGGCACCAGGCTGACCATGAGCAACCTGTGTGCCTCTGTGTGAGTAACCTGTGTGCCCCTGAGACAAATCCAAACAAACTGGGGACCTGGGGCAAAGTGAGCAGAGGGTTTGGGTGCTGCTGCTGCCCCCAGCTCTCCCCATACCAAAGCTTTTCTCCTTTTCTGACTGAGCCAAGTGTCGGCTCTGCTCAGCATCTGAGGCTTGAAGGGTACAAATGGAGAGAATTATTCAACAATAAACAATTATTCTGTTGCATAAAGCTCTCAGTATTTGTTGCTGAGACGCCTGTGCTGAATGCAGACCTTCAGACAGAGCTGTCAGGGAGCAGGGGAGGAGACATGGGGCTTTATGTGCATGTAGAGCAGAGCATCTCACATGGGACTGCCTTTTTCCTTTTTCATTTTTCTTTTTCCTTTTTCCTTTTTCCTTTTTCCTTTTTCCTTTTTCCTTTTTCCTTTTTCCTTTTTCCTTTTTCCTTTTCTCAGTGCTTTCCCTCCACTTTTCCTCTTCTCTGGTAAACTCTGCTTGTACATAAAGATGCCAGACCATCCCTCCACTTTCTTGTGTGGACTCTGAGGCTGAGCTGCAGGTGGGGAAACGGAGGAAATGACCACACTCTGAGGATTTCCAAGGCTCCAGGCACTATTTTCTCCTCCTGGACATCCGAGAAAGTCCAAGAGGATGCTGCTGCTCTCGCACATCTTCTAATTCCTCAGGGAGGGAGCAATGCATGCTCTGTAAATAAAGGCTCCATCTGGGGCATGCCAAGAGCTGGCACAGCAGGGACTGCCACTCTGTCAACACAACCCTGCTCCTGACAGGCCCAGCTTTGCTGAAACAATCCCTTGCCATGGACTGAGTTTATCTCTAAGTGCCTGGATTTACACCGGAGATGCAAACAGCCTGGTAAATCTGCCATGGAGGCACAGGGGTGGCATTTATCTGAGTGTCCCTGTGTGCAGCTGGGGATTCTCTGCACTGCTCAGCCTGGACGTGCCTCTCTGCCCGTGCAGCAGGCAGCTCTGGGGCTCAGGGGGACTCTTAGCAGCCATAAAATGTGCAATTAACTCCCCCTTTCCTACTCCAAGCTGTCTCATCAGGCTCCCAGGCCAGCAAAAGCTGCAGCTGGGAAGAGATGAGCATGCTGTGTTCAGCCTCCAGCAGCAAGGCACATACCCAGTGTTTAAAAATCAGAGCTCTGCCCTCCTCCCTGCTCCCAGCCTGTGACCGTGTTCACAGGGGTCTGAGGATGAGGGAAGAGATGAGGATCTGACCCCATGTTTCAGAACACTTGATTTATTATTTTATGATATATATTATATTAAAACTATACTAAAAGAATAGAAGAAAAGGTTTCATCAGAAGGCTGGCTAAGAATAGAATAGCGAAGAATGATAACAAAGGTTTGTGGCTCGGGGCTCTGTCCAAGCCAGCTGACTGTGATTGGCCATTAATCAGAAACAACCAACATGAGGCCAATCACAGATGCACCTGTTGCATTCCACAGCAGCAGATAATCAATGTTTACATTTTGTTTTTGAGGCCTCACAGCTTCTCAGGAGGAAAAATCCTAAGGAAAGGATTTTTCATAAAAGATGTCTGCAACACCAGCCTGTGCCCTCTGGCCACCATGTGCCCTCAGAAAAGCCACCTGCTGCATCTCCTCTGTACCCATTTTAGGGGAACAGAGCCTCTTGTTGCAGTCCTGGTGCTGAGCAGATACAAAAGCACTAAATTAATTTTCATAGAGCCTCTCGGTCAAGCTGCTCAAAGCCTTTTAGAGACTTTAATTGAGCTTTGGAGTTAATGAAGCCTCACTAACATGCCTAGTGGATAAAGAAGTGTTTATGATCCTGTTTTGCAGAGGTTGAGCAGGAAGCTGGGCAGGTAGGTGTATGGGTTGGGTTAAGGTTGTTTTCCCCTTCAAAACTAATCATGAAGCATAGGATGGCTTGATGTATCAGAAGAAATACCTCCAGCACATTGTTCTGGAGACAATGTGGGATTTTTTTTCCTCCTTGTTCCCTAAGGAAATTGCCAGCAAACTTTGGGACTGAAATCACTTTTTTCCATGCAAACTCAGTCAACTCTTCTAACTCCCTTGACAGCAGCAGTACCCCAAGAGCAAAGGCCTTGTGTGTTCAGAGGTCCCAGGCTCTCAGAGCTGTCCATGCTGCATCAAACAGGAGAACTAAATAACTTCCAGACACCATGCGGTGAAACGCTCCACACATTCCAGCTGCTTCCTTCTCCAGCATTGCCAGGGTGCCCAGGATTTCTGTGTGGACCTGGAGATCTGACCCTGTAAAGTGCCTCCCACTGATGGTGGTGAAAACCCCTCATTCCCTGACCATCCCCATGTAATTCCTTGGTACCTGTGGTCAGGACTCTGCTGTGGCTGCACAGGCCCTGGCCTGATGCAAATTCAGTGTTTTGCTGCTCCCTGCCAGCCCTGGATAGCACATCCTCCTGCACAGCAGCACTCCTGCACCGTGCTGACCTCAAACCAGTCAGTGCCCTTCAGAGGGACCCTTGGTGGCTGTGACAGCTTGTTCCAAACTTGCCCTTTTTGTGTGTTTAACTGTGGCCACTGCAGCTGTGACTGGGCTGAGCAGCTCCCTGTGTTCTGCCTGGCTCCTGCCTCCAGCCTGGCCATCCCTGGGGCTTTGTTAAAGCCAATTCACCTGCAGGACACCTGCAGCCCTGCTGCCCACATCTGGAATTTTGTTAAAGCCTGTTCCTTTTGGCACCTGCAGCCCTGCTGTCCACATCTGGAATTTTGTTAAAGCCAGTTCCTTTTGGCACCTGCAGCCCTGCTGCCCACATCTGGAATTTTGTTAAAGCCAGTTCCTTTTGGCACCTGCAGCCCTGCTGTCCACATCTGGAATTTTGTTAAAGCCTGTTCCTTTTGGCACCTGCAGCCCTGCTGCCCACATCTGGAATTTTGTTAAAGCCAGTTCCTTTTGGCACCTGCAGCCCTGCTGTCCACATCTGGGACTTTGTTAAAAACCAGTTCCCTTAGATACCCTGCAGCCCTGCTGCCCACATCTGGGACTTTTTTAAAGCCAATTCCTTTTGACACCTGCAGCCCTGCTGTGCATGGGGCAAAGAGGGCTCAGGCTGCCTGGCATTTCCCAAAAGGGAACCTGTGGTGTCCTATATGGATATAAATGGATATAAATCTATATAAAATGGATAAAGTGGGGTACACACATATCCTCCATCCCTGTTTTTCACTTGCCAGGCTCCCTGTGTCTCGTTTTCAGTGTGGGCACAAGCAGAGAACAACCCTGGGATGCTGTGAGCTGGGCCAAGCAGTAAAGTTTAGAGAATTGTGTGAGCCACACTGGCCTAGAAAATACACAGAAATCACAGGGAAAGACACCTCTATGAAAAAAAAAAAATCATTGTTTTTGCATGTGAAGCAAAACATCTGCATAGACACCATTCCTCTGGCTCTCCTTGCAGGGCTCCCCAGTTCCAGGGAGTTTTCCCACACCTCAGGGAAGGCTCAATGCCCATTGCCTTTTGGGACGCATTAAATTAGGATCAACCCTCCCTCCCATCTCCATCTGCTCTTCCAGTGGTGGATTTTCTTGAGGATTTAAAAGAAATCCTTCAGATCCATTGAAAACAAAATTTTGTATATATATATATTTAATTTGCTGGAATATATGTGTATGTATATATATGTTCCAGCAAATTATATATATTTATATATAAAAAATTATATATATATATAATATATATAATATATATATGTATATATATATACAGATGGATAGATAGATAGATAGATAGATAGATAGATAGATAGATATAAAAGTTATGCATATTTATATAACATCATGCTTTCAGGTTGTCCCAGGAGCAGGCTGGCTGCATCCCACCCCTAGAGCTCCACACTCCCCTCCCGGCACTGCCTGAAATCGGGCTCGAGGAGGGGTTTGGGCGTTTCCCGGCCGGACTCTGGTGGCTTTGGGAGCGGTGCTCCGGCGAGCCCCGTGCGCGGCAGGTGGCGTCGGAGCTCCACGGGAGACGGGCGGCCGCGGGTGGGGGGCGCGGGGATGCGGGGATGGGGCTCGGGGATGCGGGTCAGGGACGTGGGGAAGGGGCTCAGGGCTTCGGGGATGACTCTCGGGGATGTGGGGATGGGGCTCGGGGTCGGGGGTGCAGCTCGGGGATGCGGGGATGAGGCTCGGGGATGTGGGGATGGGAATGAGGGATGTGGGGATGCAGCTCAGAGATGCGGGGATGGGGCTCGGGGATGCCGGGATATGGCTGTGGGATGTGGGGATGCTGGCATGCGGTTCAGGGATGCAGGGAGGTGGGGATGGGACTCAGGGGTGCGGGAATGGGGATGAGGGGATGCAGCTCAGAGATACGGGGATGCCAAGATGCAGGGATGAGGATGGGGTTCAGGGATGCTGGGATGAGGATGGGGCTCAGGGATGCGGGAATGCTGTTGAGGGATGTGGGGATAGAGTGATGCAGCTCAGGGGTGCAGGGATGGGGCTCAGAGACGTGGGAATGTGGCTCAGGGACGAGGGGATGCAGCTCAGGGATGCAGGGATGGGGTTCAGGGATGCAGGGATGCAGGGATGGGGCTCAGGGATGTGGGGAAGGGGCTCAGGGATGTGGGGATGGGGCTCAGGGATGCAGGGATGTGGCTGGGGAATGCGGGGATGGGGCTCAGGGATGCAGGAATGGGGTTCAGGGATGCAGGGATGCAGGGATGGGGCTCAGGGATGTGGGGATGGGGCTCAGGGATGTGGGGATGGGGCTCAGGGATGCGGGATGGGGCTCAGGGATGTGAGGATGGGGCTCAGGGATGCGGGATGGGGCTCAGGGATGTGGGGATGGGGCTCAGGGATGTGGGGATGGGGCTCAGGGATGTGGGGATAGAGGGATGGGGCTCAGGGATAGAGGGATGCAGCTCAGGGATGCAGGGATGGGGCTCAGGGATGCAGGAATGGGGCTTGGGAATGTGCAGGAGGAGGGCACCAGGCTCAGTCTCTGCCATCACCACCAGTTTCCTGTGCCTGCCCGAGTTTGCCCCCGAGGCAGGGCTGGGGTTTGTCAGCCTCTCCCCCTTTGTGGTGGTGGAGTTGTTGGGGTCTGTGGGCTGTTCATCCCAGACAAAGCTGTTTGGGGATATTTCAGATGAATTGCAAAATCACAGGATGGCGTGAGTGGGAAGGGACATTAAAGCTGATCCAAATCCAACAGCCTTGTCATGGGCAAGGACACCTTCCACTGGATTGCTCCAGCTGGTCCTGAGCACTTCCAGGGATGGGGCAGCCACAGCTTCTCTGGGCACTCTGTGCCAGGGCCTCAGCACCCTCACATACAGAACTTCTCACTAAGAACAAATCTAACCCTGACTTCTGTCAATTTAAGTCCACTCCCTTCATCCCTACATGCCTTGGAAATCTGTCTGCACTCAGGGAAATCATCACTCCTGCCTTGAGCAAGCATCCCCCTTCTAAAATATGGAAACCTCCTGAAAGGAGTGTGGAATTCTCTGGGATTGTCACCCATCTCACACAGACACACAGCCCCACTCTGACTGTGCTTCCATCCTGACTCTGCAGGATTTGCAGGCAGAGAGCCTGGAACACCCAAACCATGCTATGCCTTCCTCTTTTTTTTAATTTTTTTTTTTTAATTTTTATTTATTTTTTTCTTCTGCTTTTAAACACTGTTCAATTTTCAACTTCAGAAAAGCTGTGGGGACATTGCCAAAACCACTGTAGTAGGAATTGCACTAAAACTAAATATAGAAATGAAATTTTGGATGAAATACAGGCTTGGGTGCATTTTGGCAGGAGTCTCAGTGTTTTCCTCACAGTGCTGGCTCTGTGTGGAGCAGAATATTCCCAGGAATAGAAGTGGATGGCACTTGGGGCTGCTGTTTTGAAATGTGGAGGGAAAGTTTGCATCAGCATGAGAGGAGTTAGCAAGAAGAATAGAACTGAACATAGATTTTATGTGCTGTGAAATTCCCAGGGTTTATTTAATTTCTAAGTAGAATAAAACTTTTATTATTATTTTTGGTCTCTGTAAGAACAGAATAACCTGGAGATAAATACTTGTGTTTAGAACAATTAGCATCAGTGTTGAACTGTTTGGGCTTTTGGTAGCTGATAGCTCATTCTGACACTTCCATCTTGACTTCTGATAAGGTGGCAAAAATCCAAAAAAAGCCAAAATAAATGGCAAAGTAGAACTGTATCAAAACAATAAAATAGAAGTGAAATTATCCTGTTTCTGAAAGCCACTTTGCATTCATGGAAAATCATCCACTGTCTGGAAAAAACCTTCAGAGAAGCAACTTTTGACCCAGCTCTGTTTAGATTTTCATTTGTCATGGCAAGAGCAGAGGCGTATGCAATTTTCAGGTCCAGGTGAATTGTAATTTATAATATTGCTTTCAAACAAAGCAATACATAAATATTTGTGTATAAATATCTGTGTATTTATAGATTAATTTTTAATTTATTTTTTTTCCCCAGCTGCTGAATTATGATTTAACAGGTGTAATGTCTGTGGGGTATCCTGCAGTTATTCCATGGGTTCATTGCCTTCAGCCCTTCCCAAGGAGGAGGGCTTTGAGGAGGATGCTGCTGGTGAGAGATATGAAGGACCCTGGAAATCAACCAAATGAGGACCTGTCTCCTGCAAATTTAATTTTATTAGCGAAGTTTCTCATGCCTGAGCACAGCAATAACCATTCCCTGCAAGCTGGAAGGCCAGGTGAAGGTGGCTGCCTGTGTGGGCTCCTCTCCTGCTTCTGCTCTGTCCCCATCTCACTGTGTCCTTCCCATGACACCCCAAAATCAGAGAGGCACACACACACCAGGGTGAGATCCATGGTGGCTGTGAGAGAATTTGGGTGTGAAAAGGAGAATTTATCTCCGTGGTGCTGCTTGTGCAGCTCTGGCAGGCTGTGGCTGGCGCATCCCTGTCACCTGCAATGGGAGGACACCGTTCTCTGTGATGCAGGTTTCAGCACTCTGGGTTTGTGTTTATTTCTTGATTTACCTGTTTTAAACCCCAGCCCCTGGCTGGGTGTGTGGAGCTGCCTGTGAGGGAGCTTCAGAAAGTGTTGGTGATTGCAGGGGGTGTCCCCACAAACACGCCAAGCTGTGTGGGCAGCAGAGCTCCTTTTTTCACTAACTGCTCTGCTTTTGACCTCAGAGAGCTGCTGATTCCCTGGGAGCTGCTCCTGGGGACCTCAGTGCCACCAACTTCAGCATTTTCCAGCACTGCATAGGGACTTCCCAGGGAACTCCTGTAAGAGTCTAAATGAGAGATGTGGGACTCCAGGGGCTCTCCAAAATGCAGTTTATTCCATCCAAGGTGTTACAGCAGCCCAGGGTGGTGGGTGACAGAGCTGTGCCCACAGCTGTCAGCTCCAGCTGCAGGCAGGCCTGGAGACCCTTTGGGTTTGGTTACAATGCATTATAGACTTTTCTTTGCTCAGCATCTTCATACAGCAGAACCAATCTATACCTTAACTATTATCTATAGCCTATCATTACTACTGTAATTACCATATTCATGTTACTGTTCTCCAATCACTAAAAGTCAGTACATTACAGTTTAAGCTAGAAGTTGTTTTTCAATTTTCTTGCAGTGGAAAATTCGGAGAATTTTTTCTACTTGCAACTTTGCTGACTTGTTTGCCTGTGCTCTCTTTCTGCTTGGTAAAAACATCTTTTTATTTGGGGTGGTTTTATCCTTTGCTCTAAGCCATAAAAACCCCTTCTAACTCACACACCCTTTGCCTCCTTGGTTATCCAGTGAGACTGGCTCAGCAATTCTTTTCTTCTATATCAAAACTTGCTTCCATCTCTATTCCTTCATCAGACTCTACATTTAAAAATCTTTCTGCTGAGCACACATATCTGTGAGACTTTCTTGCCAAACTTTCATCCTTCCCAACAAACTCCCTCCTCTCTTCTCATTCCCCTGCTCCCTCCCACACTTGTCCTGCTCACAATCACTGTGACCCAGCTGAGCTCACCTGGGCTTTGATAATGAGAGACCTGGAACCCAGCACTGTGCCATTCCCATTCCCTGAACATGATTCCTTCACCCAGGATTCTTCTCCTGGGAAGCTGAGGAGCCTCAGAGAAAAGGAAAACAATTCTTATCTCATTTGCTTCTCCTGTGCTGTGCTCATGTGGAATGTGTTTGGAGATTGTTTACCCACAGGTGATTGTTCCATTGCATTCTGCTGGGAGTTGTTTTCACTCTTTGGCCAATCAGGGCCAAGCTGTGTCAGGGCTCTGGAAAGAGTCAGGAGTTTTCATTATTATCTTTTTAGCCTTCTGTATTTATCCTTGATGTATTCTTTAGTATAGTATAGTACAGTATTCTTTAGTATAATATAGATATATATATAGTATTATATATATAGTAATAATATAGTATAATAAGTAATAAATTAGCCTTCTGATAAAATGGAGTCCTCCTCATTCCTTCCTTCATCAGTGGCTCTGCATTTACAATACAACACCTTCCCCATTTCCTGAGCTCCTGGTGAATGGGGAAACTAAACTCCTACTAAAACTATAGGATTTATTTTGTGGGGAGCTGGAAATGAGGAGGCAGGAGGTGAAATCTGTGCTGAGAAGGGAGGTTGGGTTTTGCTGAGCTCCTGTGGCACAGAGGAGCCTTCCTGTGGTGACTCAGCCTGCTGATAACTTTTTTGGCTTGCTTGCCTTGGTTTCATAGTGCTGTGCTTTTCCTAAACTCTTTCACAGTCAACAGGACCTGTGAAATTTGATGTTTCTGCTGGTTTTTGGCTTCCATGAATTAATTGAGCACTTGTGAAATAAGCTACTGGGTTGTAAGTGTATTTTTAGCTCCACCAGGATAAGGAACACGGGGCCTGATTAGGAGGAATTGCTGGGAGAAACTCATTGTTTCTGTCGTGAAATGCAGTCTCTGGGGCCCAAAGTTTGGGGGGACTCTGGAAAAGAATTCTCATATTTTTGGTCAAATTTCTGTTAAAGAAGAAAGAGAGTTGGAGCAGAACATCTGAGGAACTCTGGAGGGAGATGTTCACCTGCACCACCAGTGAACTTGCTTTGAATCCTTGGTCTTAATTAGAAGAAGAGGGGAAATTAATCTGAATCTTTCCCAACTCAGTTATTCCTCTTTACCCCCAGCACACGGATCAGTAGCATGGACAACTCTCCCTTAAGTGTTACAAGAAAATTAAAAAGGTCTCATTATATTCCACCATAGAGGCAAATAAATAATAATATTATCATTAATATCATTACTCCATTCATCTCACACAAGATAAACAATTCGCTTGCAACTGTGGCCAAAGCTTGTTTTGCTGTGGGAGAATTGGGAATCTCAGGGTCATCCCAGCCTCTGCTCCTGGTGCTTTGCTGCTCCCTGAGCCCCCCATGGTCTCTGCTCAGTGCCAGGTCCTCGGTCTCAGCCCGTGCTGGAGCTGCTCACACATTCCCTGTGCTTCCCTGAGAGCTGGAAACAGCCCCTGACTGTCCTTGACCTACTCCAGAGAGGGGTTATAAAGCATAATTAATTTCACTTTCAGAAGAGCTTCGAGTTCCCAAGAAGAAAAATGCTGGAAAAGTGCAAATCATGATTAATCATCATTATGATTCCTATAAATTCCCACTTCAGCTTGGTTGGAAAACAGGGTATTTAGGAGGTAGAAAGGAGAGAATGGCCTGGCTGTGCCTTTGGCCTGCAGTGTGTGGAGTTACACCTGATTAACACCAGTGCAGGTGGGGAGAGAATCAGAGCCCACAGTCCCCTCTGCACTAATGCTCAGTGCTAAATTGCTGCCAGTCTCTCCCTGAAGCCTCCAGGAGACAGTTCAGTACTGGCTGTTCCTCTCTTTCTCCCTTGTGGAGGCCTTGGAAGGTTTAATTCAATCAGATTTCCTAAATGGAAAATAACAGCGCCATGAAAAAACCCCGCCACGGATGTCTGTGAAAAGGATTTTGTCTTCGGTGAGTTTTGATCTGGATCCTGAAAGAGCAAGACAAAACCCTGTGATTGACATCCTTGTTCTGCAAAAGGTGCCTTGGAGGAAGCTTTCACAGCCAGAGGTTTCCTTTGCTGCAGGGGGTGTGGAGAAAGTCCAAGTTTCACAGCTTTTTGTTGGTTTTTGTTGGTTTTTTTTTTCCCCCTATTTGAAGTATAAAGATGTGAGATCTTCTGAAGTTTTATTTTTCTGGAGACAGCAGCTCACCTCAGCAGAAAAAATAAGGATTTACAAATCACTGCTGGTCTCCCTCCTGACCACTGATCACCCTGGAATGATGCTTTTACCCCAGTGAGGCCTCTCCCATGAGAGGTCCCAAAATCCCAAGCCCCTCTCAGCCCTTCTGAGCCCGAAAAATGATGGAAGGAGGGTCCAAGGGATCCTGCCAAGGTTTGCCAGGAATCCATCCTGCTTTCCTCCTGGGATGCTCCTGCCAGCATCATCCTTGTGCAGATACTAGAGATTTTATTTTTATTTTTATTCCCCTGCTGGGCTGAAATAATTTTTTTTTTTTTTTTTTTTTTTTTTCTGTAAATCAGAGATGTTTTCTTTCAGTGGCAATGATACTTCCCTGCTGGGTGTGTGGCACTGGGCTTGGGCTGGCTGGGTGCTGGGTTTAACAGTGAAAAACACCCTCATTTTACACCTTTAGATGGGTTTGTTCAGCCCCATTTTTTGGGAGATCCACAGAAATCCCACAAACTTCCCCCTCCCTTGCCATCAAGATCTGAGGGAGGGATAAGAGGGATCTTTGCCAGAGCTCCCCTGTCCATCCATCACCAGGGAAGTGCTGTGACAAACAGCCAGATTCACCCTGCTGCCACCCTGTGACCGTGTTCACAGGGGTCTGAGGATGAGGGAAGAGATGAGGATCTGACTCCATGTTTCAGAAGGCTGATTTATTATTTTATGATATATATTATATTGAAACTATCCTAAAAGAATAGAAGAAAGGATTTCATCAGAAGGCTAGCTAAGAATAGAATAGCAAAGAATGATAACAAAGGCTTGTGGCTCTGCTCTATGTCTGAGCCAGCTGACTGTGATTGGCCATTAATTACAAACATCCAACATGGGCCAATCCCAGATGCACCTGTTGCATTCCACAGCAGCAGATAATCATTGTCTACATTTTGTTCCTGAGGCCTCCCAGCTTCTCAGGAGGAAAAATCCTAAGGAAAGGATTTTTCATAAAGATGTCTGTGACACCACCCAACCATAAATCGATTTGTTTGTTCATGCAGCTTCTCTCAGTTTGTGTTTTCCCTAACGAGGAGCATCCAAATGCCAGCCTGTCCTCAGGGGTACATCAGCTTCCCCAGCCGAGGGCAGCAATGAGATTAGAGGCCATCCTGCTCACAAGTGCCTCATGTGCTCTCTCAGCCACTTGCACTTATTTTTTTATTATCTGGTTGCTTTTCGGTTTTTTTTTTTTTTGGTTTTTTTTCACTGATATATCTTTTCCTTCCTCTCAATTGCTCTCTCCCTCAGTTCTCAGTGAAACAAATGTGATCTGACACACACACTCACACACACACGGTGTCACCTCCCCTGTCCCTGTTTGTCACTTTCTCCCTGTTTGCTCCCCACACTGCCCAGCCAGACAGGGATGGCTCCACTCAGGTCATGCTCCCCAGGGACAATCTCTGACCTTTCCCTGGTGCACCCTTTCTGTATGAATGGGAAATGAGATGAAGAGCTGCTTGGAATGGAGTAAATAGGCAAACATTGTGGTAGCTGGGAGGAGGGCAGGACTGTGGCTGGGAGGAGAGGCAGGGAGAGCCACCGAACCACAGAATGGTTGGGGTTGGAAGGGACATTAAAGATTATTCTGTTCCACCCCTCTGCCATGGCAGGGACACCTTCCACCATCCCAGGCTGCTCCAAGCTTCATCCAGCCTGGCCTTGGGCACTGCCAGGGATCCAGGGGCAGCCACAGCTGCTCTGGGCACCCTGTGCCAGGGCCTGCCCACCCTCCCAGGGAACAATTCCTAATTCCCAATATCCCACATAACCCTGTTTTTGTCCTTTTGAGGCCATTCCCTGTGTCCTGTCACTCCAAGCCCATCTAAAAGAAGAGAAGAGGACATCCCACCCAGCTGGACACAACCTGTGGGGCTTGACGACCGGGAGCACTGGAAGGAGAACTTCTGGAGGGAGAGGTATGACCAGGGCAAAATAAAGCAGATTATAACACCTACAAGGCATGGGAGGAAGCCCCAGTGCTGGGCAGACACCTGCTTAGGATGCAGAGAGGTTTGGGGGCAGGGTGCTCAGGGGGCAGTGACAGCCCTGCCCAACTTGGCAGCAGGGACAGAAATGCTCTGGTGGCCAGAAGGACCCAGCCTTGAGGAATAAAACCCCATAAAACCTGAAGCAACAGAACTGCTCAGCTCCTGCCATACAAGGATAAGGAAGAGAGGTTGCTTCCCATCACACTTCACTTTTGGGTTTGATTTCCAGCTCCTTTTTATTAACCTGTGGTCACCTGCTGCAGCACTGAGCTGTGTGTGATTAATGGCCCCAGAAATGTTCTTGGGTTTGAAAGGCTGCTTGTTTGGGATTTGCACTGAATGTAGGTAGCTAGATTTTATTTTATTTTATTTTATTTTATTTTATTTTATTTTATTTTATTTTATTTTATTTTATTTTATTATTTTATTTTATTTTATTTTATTTTATTTTTTAAATTCAATTTAATTTTATTTTTTAATTATTTATTTTATTTTATTTTTAAAAATTATTTTATTTTATTCTTAAATTTAATTTTATTTTTAATTATTTTATTTTATTTTATTTATTTTATTTTTTAAATTCAATTTAATTTTATTTTTAAAAATTATTTATTTTATTTTATTTTTAAAAATTATTTTATTTTATTTTTAAAAATTATTTTATTTCTTTTATTTTATTCTTAAATTTAATTTTATTTTTAATTATTTTATTTTATTTTATTTTATTTTATTTTATTTTATTTTATTTTATTTTATTTTATATCTTGGCAGCCAGTTCACACCACATCTGCCTCAGTTTGAAAGGCTGGAGGTGGAGGGGAGTGACAATGAGCAGGATTCCTGTGCTGAGGGAAAGAGCTTGCAACTATCTGTACCTCAATCTTTGCAATGTTTGCTTTTCTTAAAATTCAAAGCCACCTTGGATATGTCTGTGGGACTGACTCACTGAGCAAATAGCAAACCCAGACCCTTTGGAGAATTTCTCTTTCTGGGAGCACACAGACTCCCCTGAACATGTGACTCAGAGGGGCAATAGCAGAAAGTGGCTAAAAAGTTATTAAACTTCTCCTGAAGTAGAAACAGGAAAACTTTCATTCTCTAAGAATTTATTTTCCTGACTTTTTAATAAAATTTTTGACCTTCCAGGATGAAGTTTCTTTCCTCCCTAGAATTCTAAAAATAACTTGACATTTTTCATGGAAGAAAATGTCTTCCATCCAGATTTCATTTGGTCTTATACCCAAAGCACACTCATACCACTAATTCTTTGCATTTCTAGGCATGAAATTCACCCATGAAATGAGGGAATTATGAAATTAACTGTCTTGAGAACTCAGCTTGGCTTGGCTCAGTCTAATAAGATGGTAGGCACCTATAGATATTTATATTTTAAAACTATCTGTGTGGTGCAGCTGGGCTCAAACTTTGAGAACCCTCATGTTGCATCTCTGACTTCTCTAACTCTTCCTGAGCAGCAGGTCTGATGAAAGAGGAAATGGATTGCAAAAATGTTTTTTTTTTTTTTTTTGGTTTTTCTTCGCCTTTTATTGCAAAATGTTTTGCAAAAAGTTATTTCTAACCCCAGATCTCTGGCTTGGAAAAGCAGTAGGAAGCTGCTTCCTCCAGCACTCCCCACTGACTGTGCTCTCAAGGTGTTGGTGGCTGGTCCCAGGGCAATGTTGGGAGTTGCAGCCTCTCCCCATCAAATATCCACTGGAACTGCTGCTCCTGCTGCCCTGGGATTTCTGGGCTGTTTTTCAGGCTCTCCCAGTGATGTGAACCTGTCACCATTACATTTTCTGAAAAATCCCTTTGCCAGGATTTCTTCTCCTGGCAAGATGAGAAGCCTCAGCTTCTCCATGTTTTGCTGCTCTGGAATGTGGTCTGGGGATTATTTATCCAAAGATGTGAATTGTTTGAATTTAATTACCAGTCATGGTCCAGATGTGTCGAGGCTCTGAGGAGTCACAAGTTTTTATTATTCATTCTTGTTAAGCCTTCTGTCTGTATCCTTTCTCTTTCTTTAGTATGGTTTAGTGTAGCATTATAATATAATATAATATAATATAATATAATATAATATAATATAATATAATATAATATAATATAAATAATAAATATAATATAATATAATATAATATAATATAATATAATATAATATAATAATCAGCCTTCTGAGAACTTGGAGCCAGATTCTCATCTCTCACCTCATCCTGGGGACCTCACAAACACCACAGTGAATCCTCCTGGGCCAGCCTTTGGGATGTCCTTTGTTTCCTCTCGCTGCTCCCTGCCTATGTGAGCTGCAATCCCACTGGACAGATGTGATCTCTGCCCAACTCTGGAACAAAGTGGCTTTTAATTCCTAATTTTATCCCACCAGGACACTTTTTTCCCCCATTTTTCTGCATCTCCAAAGACCCTGACCCTACTCCATCCTGCCTTCCTTAAACACAGCCTGTGCCTCTGGGCCCCCTCACCATCCCCTGCCCAGTCCCTTCCTGGGTCTGACACTCTAAAGACAAAATACATGAAGAGATGACATTAAAATTACCTTGACAATGGGGGTCCTGCAAGTTCATTTGTGATTTTAGCTCCCACCACAGCCTCAGGAGCATCATCTGCCTTTCTTCCAGCTTATAACTGGGTACGGAATCATAATGGCCTGCACTGGGGTTTGGAGGGAGGAGGAAAAGCAAAACAGATGCTACAACTAAGCTGGGATTTCCCTGAGTAAATAAATTATAAAATTACATTAAAGCACCATTTGAGTTGCATATAAAAGCTAGAAAATGAATGTCTCCTCCATAATTGCTGCAAAGGGCCCCAAACAGCCATTTCTATTTGCAGTTTCATATTTCAATAAACTTTTTTATTTCTATTTGAGTGAACGTTCCTGTTCATGAATATTCTGAGGGATTCAGAGCACTGTCCAAAACTAATGCAAATTTTTGGGGTACAGCCACATTCCCTCTCAGTCTGTGCTGACATTCCCCACTCCATGCCCATGGAAAAGCAGTGAGAGGACTATGATAAACATCTCCAGAGAGAATTGCTTTAGCTCAGACACCAAATCAACTTTCTGAGAGGTTTTAAGAAAACAAGTGTGTCACCCTGGTTTTTTAAGATTTTCTAAGCCTTCTGATGTTGACATTCTTGCAGTGAGCTTTGTCACACACTTTCTGCAAAAAACCCATTGTTTTGCATTCTTTTATAGAGGAGGAAAAAGTTGATGGATTGTTGGTTTGACCAGTGTCATTGGAGAGGTGGCACTGTCACCCTCCAATCCGCTGTCACTTTTAGAAAACTATAATGTTAGAGTCAGAAAATAAAGTTCTTTTTTTTCTTCACCTTGAGAGCAGCGGTGTGAGCTTGTGTTTTTTCGTGTCCTATAGCAACACAAGTGAGCAAGCAAACAAATTCCCTTTTGCCTTTGCAGACACCCCCTTTTTGCCCTTTCTTATCTCAAATCACTCTTTCTGTGGTTGTCCTAATTGGATCTACAGGACTCCCCATGTCCCCAGTGCTGCTGCAGACTTATAAAAACTCCTACCTTAGGGTACAACTCGAGTTGTAGTTTTCTCCCTCTTTTCTAGTAGAAATCATGTCATTTGTGGATGGATGGAGCCTTTCCTTCAGTGTTTAAATTGAACCCAGCTTGTGCAACATGCTTAACTGAATTAAGGAATGGAGGAAATCACTTGCTCACCTTGTCCTTAAAGCTCAAAGCCAGGAAATGAGAAGGCTATACTGCTCTTTAATTTTTTTTTTTTTTTACCTTATCCAGGACTGAAATAAGAACTTGTTCCTTCAGATTTTTCAGAGGGAAAGAGTTTGGTCTAGCAAGAAATCAGCTCAGTCAGGGGTATGAAAGAAACCCAGTTTAGGTTCCTGCTGTGAATCATGCAATGGTTATCACCTGGCTTCCCTTATCCTGAAAAGTTTCTGCTCCTTCTGAGTTCTGAGCAGCAATTCCCCTTTGAGAACGTTTACTCTTGAACCTGACACACATCAGCAGCGAAATTTCAGTTTAATCCACCTCTCAATAAATAGAATTAATTACAGGCTGACCTATTTGATGACTGAGGCTGTGCCGTGAAATGTCGGGCCCAGGAACTTCACTTTTCCTTTTCCTTCAGAATTGTTACACAAGGACCATCAAATGTACTTCACCTGCAAGGACTTCCTTCTCCCCATGCAAGAATTTCCTTTTCTCCACTCAAGGGCTCTCCTTATGCAAGAATTTCCCCCTCTCCATTCAAGGACCACTCTTCATGCAAGAATTTTCCTCTCCCCATGCAAGGATCTCCCTCTGCCCGTTTAAGGACCTCTCCCCATGCAAGAATTTCCTTCCCTGCATTCAAGGACTTTTCCCCTTGCAAAGATCACCTTCTCTCCATTCAAGGACCTCTCCCCATGCAAGGATTTCTCTCTCCCCATGCAAGAATTTCCTTTTCTCCATTCAAGGACCTCTCCCCATGCAAGAATTTCTCTCTTCCCATTCAAGGATCTCCCTCTTCCCATTCAAGGATCTCTCTCCATGCAAGAATTTCTTTCCCTACATTCAAGGACCCTTTCCCAGGCAAGGATCTCCCTCTCCCCATTCAAGGACCTCTCCCCATGCAAGAATTTCCCTTCCTCCATTCAAGGATCTCTTCTCATGCAAGAATTTCCCTCTCCCCATGCAAGAATTTCCTTCTCCCCATGCAAGGATCCTCTCTCCATTCAAGGCCCTCTCCCCATGCTAGAATTTCCCTCTCCCATGCCTTTGCCCTTTCTTTTCTCAGCTCACAACCTCTGTGCTTGTCCTGGTTGGATTTACAGGACTCCCCACGTTCCCTCAGAGCCCCAGTGCTTCTACAGACTCATGAAAACCATTTTGCTGGATTGCCCTGTCCCATGGGAGGCACTTTAGCACTGAGAGGATAAATTTGGGATTCAATTCCCACCAGGCAATCCAGTACCAGCCTGGCGTTGCTGTGGAGCAGCTCTGGGTTGCTCAAACCCTTTCTGTGGGATCTCAGCACATCAGTCCTGATGTGCAGAGTCACCGAGATAACCCTTGGGGGGCTCGGAGGTCCTGGAATGTTGCCAGAAGTGTCTGGTGGCTGGACTTTGATCCTACAAGGGAGACGACACCTGTATGAGGATGGGAGGATTTCACTGGGTGAATGGTGAAGGGATAAGTTAATTAGAGTGTAAGACACAGGGTTTAGGATTTCTGTATAGGGGGGTCTAAAGAAGTAAGATGGAGGAATTGGGGCGTGTCCTGTTCTTCTTCTTCTTCTTCTTCTTGGCCTCCATCTTCTGTGGTGGTGGTGGCACTTTGGGATTGGTTCTTGCTAAAAGTGCACTTGTCAATAAGGGTGAAAGGTACTGGGGAGAATAGGTAAATATCTTATACGTAGTTCTGGGTATAAAGATAGGTGACCGCCCCGGGGGCTCGCAGTGTGCTCATGGCTGGCTTGCTGTGCAGACCTCTGTCGGGCTGAGAGAAAATCTTGTAGATAAAAAACTAATAAACACTGAAGACCGAGAAAAAACCTGAAGACTCTTCTCGTCCTTTGGAGCGCGGGCTGTCCAAGGCCATCCCGAGCCTTTCCAGGCCATCAGAAACAGCCGAGAACAGGACACCTTTCCTCAGGGCTTTGCCCAGCTTTCCTTGCCAATTAATCTGACGTGGTGAACTTTGCAGAGACCGTCCATGGAGTCTCCATAAGCTGATTGCTTCAGGGAGTATTCTCTGTGCTGCTTTGGATGGAGGGTTTATTTTTTGTTTTCGTGGGGTTTTTTTTGCTTCTTTTTTTTTTTTTTTTTTTTTTTTTTTTGTTGTTGTTTTTATGGTTGTTTGCTTGGTATTTTGTTTGCTGTTTTTTAGGTTTTGGGTGGGTTTTTTTTTTTGTTTTTTTTGTGGGTTTTTTTGTGTGGTTTTATGTTTGTTTTGGTTTTTGTTTTTTGTTTTTTGGCTTTTTTGTTTGTTTCGGTTCTTTTGTTTGTGTTTTTTGGGTTTTTTTGTGGTTTTTTTGGGGTGGTTTTATTGTTTTGTTTTGGGGGTTTTTTTGTTTGTTTTGTTTTTTGGATATTTTTGTTTTGGTTTTTCTTTGAGGGGTTTTTTGTTTGTTTGGTTTTGGGACTTTTTGTTTGTCTGGGTTTTTTTTGTGTATTTTTTTGGGTTTTTTTGTGGGGGTTTTTGGGTGTTTTTGTTTTGCTTTGGGGTTTTTTGGTTTTTTTTGATTGTTTTGTTTTTTAGGGTTTTTTTTGTTTTGTTTTTTATGGGTTTTTTTTTTTGTGTAGGTTTTTTTTGTTTGTTTTGGTTTTGTTTCATTTGGGGTTTTTTGTGTGTTTTTTTTGTGTGTTTTTTGGGGTTTTTTGGGTATTTTTGGGTTTTTTTGGGTGTTTTTTTGTTTTGTTTTGGGGTTTTTTGGATTTTTTTGTTTGTTTTGTTTTTTGTTTTTTTTTTTTTTTTTTTGTTGTGTTTTTTTGGGGTTTTTTTGTGTGGTTTCTTTTTTTGGTTGGTTTTGGTTTTTTGTTTGTGTTTTTTTGGGGGTTTTTTGTGGGTTTTTTGGGCGGTTTTATTGTTTTGGGTTTTTTTGGTTTTTTTTGTTTATTTTGCTTTTTGAGTTTTTTTTGTTTTGTTTTGGTTTTGCATTTTTGGGTTTTTGAGTTTTTTGGGGTTTTTTTTTTTTTTTTTTGTGCTTTTTTTTTTTTTTTTTTTTTTTTTTTTTGGTGCATGATCAAGACCTGCGACCTGCTTTTTTTGGAAATCTAGAGTGCTGCTGGCTCAGGACCACCAGGATGGCAAAACCCTATGAGATGGGGCTCCAAGAGGAACTATCCTTATATTTTATTTTTATTTTTGAAGAGACATCACACTGCCGCCTGGCCGTGCCTCCTGCCTTGCTGTGAGCTGGCTGAGGGGAGGCTGGGGCTCTGCTCCTGCTGCAGGGAGAGCAGGGTGCAGGGGAGAGGGGCTGCTGGAGCGAGCTGGGTCCATATGTCCGTAGGCATCCCGGAGACTGCTGCAATATGGAGCAGCTCAGGCTTTGATGAATGTTGTCATTAGTGTTCGTGGCACTTACGGGCTCCCATTTATCCTCAGCTACAGTGATTTATGTCCAGAGCACATATCCAGGCACAAAGTACTTTAAAAACTTGTGAGAGGGAGGGTTCTCTAAGAGCTTTAGCTTCTTCCCCTCCTCTCCTTCCCCACAAGTTAATCCTGGTTAAAAATATGCCAGGGTGTCACTGTGACAGGGATCCTTCCCTCCTCCCCATGGCTGTCCCCTCTGCCCCTCTTCTCTGCATTGAGAAGACCCCTTATCCCTAAAAACGTGACTTTTTAAAGTTCCTGACATTTCTCCTTCTCCTCACACAGCCTGGAGCTCATTTCCAAAGCTGCCTGGATTTGGAAATCCGGGGATTGCACCTGGTTGGTGAGGGAATGAGCTTGGAAACCTCACTGACAGTGTGACAGGGGGAAATGCAGGAGGGGAACAGAGGTGGAGGACAGGTTTGATTTTTTACTGAAAACCCCCAGATTTCTGTTAGATTCTGTTAGAAGACAGGTTTGATTGTTTGGTGAAACCCCTAGATTTCTCCCTAGTCCCAATTAATTTTCACTTGGGCAAAAGGAAGACTCAAAGCCAACAATTGCATTATGACACCAGCAAAAGTTGCCTTCCCTACTTTTGTAAGGTATGAATAACGTTTTAAAGAGTCAAAATGACAAATGCCAGGCATTCAAACCCAAAGTTTTTATTGAACCCAAGCGAGGTTTTTTCCCCCCTTTTTCTGTTCCATTTTAAGAAAAAATAGACCATTTTTGTCCTGATTTGGATGGGGAAGCTGATCTCAATCTTTTACAGAATGGGAACTCAGCTTTCTGATGAGCTCTGCCTGAGTATGGACTCCCCAGTCAGCAGTTTAATGCCATTCTATTCATTTACACCCGTGTAAATCAGGAGTAATTGTCCTGAATCAATGTCACCGTGATTGACCAGATTTTCAGAAGAGCTGAGCTCCCAGCTAAGCCCCTGCCATACGTGGCCAGATGTATTTATTTATTTCATTTAAAGAGCTCCGTGGATACCTATCCCCTCCGAAATTGGGCACTGAGTGACAATATTGAATGCTGATTGCAGCTTGTCAGAAAATGAGGGAGGGGAGGAAAAGCAATATTTGCAAAATGCTTTGAGAAAGAGTTGGGTTTTGGAGGTTTTATTTTTTCCTTACTTTTCCTTTTCAAAGAGCGTTGTGTTTTTCTCGGTTAACTTCTATCCTCCTCCCCCTTCCAAGGTTTTGTGCACATTTCCTGCTTTCTATTCCTGAATATCTCTGCCTGCCTCTGCCTGGGAGATGCGTTAGAGCACAAAATGTGCATGAGACAACCCAAGGAGTGAGGGGCTGCCAAAAAAGAACTCCTCAAAGGTGAAGTGCTCCCCAAACCTCTGCTGGGATAAGAGTTGTCCTATTTGGGTGTGAGCCTTCCTCTGCAGCCAGAAGTTCAAGCAAATATTGGGACGCATTTTAAAGATTTTGAGGTTTTTTTTTCCCTCAAGGAAGGAGAGGTGAAGGTTGGGGATGGACTTGGAAAGGACAGGGTCCATTTGAGTGACATTTAATCAGCCTGGTATAGTGGAAGGTGTCCCTGCCCTTGGCAGGGGGTTGGACTCGATGATCCTGAAGGTCCCAACCCAGACCATGGGAGCACTCTGTGGTTCTGTGTGCTTTGCCCAGATGTGCCATGGCTGGATTCCCCTCTGCAGCTCTGCCTTCAGCCCTAAGTGCTGCCCTTTGGAGCATTTTCCAGCCACAGGAGTGGGGCAGCCACCAAAGGGAGATGTAAGAGTCTGAATGAGGGATGTGGGACTCCAGGGGCTCTCCAAAATGCAGTTTATTGTATCCAAGGTGTTACAGCAGCCCAGGGTGGTGGGTGACAGAGCTGTGCCCACAGCTGTCAGCTCCAGCTGCAGGCAGGCCTGGAGACCCTTTGGGTTTGGTTACAATGCATTATAGACTTTTCTTTGCTGAGCATCTTCATACAGCAGAACCAATCTATACCTTAACTATTATCTATAGCCCATCATAACTACTGTCATTACCATATTCATGTTACTGCTCTCTAATCACTAAAAGTCAGTGCATTACAGTTTAAGCCAGTACATTTTTAGTTTACTAGTACATTATTAGTTAAAGCTAGAAGTTGTTTTTAAGTTTTCTTGCAGTGGAAAATTCTGAGACCTTTTTTCTACTTGCAACATTTGCTCACTTTTTGCCTGTGCTCTCTTTCTGTTTGGTAAAAACATCTTCTTGTTTGGGGTGGGTTTATCCTTTGCTCTAAGCCATAAAAACCCCTTCTAACTAACACACCCTTTGCCTCCTTGGTTATCCAGTGAGACTGGCTCAGCAATTTTTTTCTTCTATATCAAAACTTGCTTCCATCTCTATTCCTTCATCAGACTCTACATTTAAAAATCTTTCTGCTAAGCATCTGTGAGACTTTCTTGTCAAATTTTCATCCTTCCCAACAGGGAGATGTGGGTCACTCTGTGTGGGACTCCAATTTGTCCTTCTGCACACACTTCAACTTTTGAGGTGGCATTGCTGCCACCTCCCTTACCCCATTCCCAGGCATCTTTTGTGCACAGAAGGAATGCTTGCTGCCCTGAGGTTCTGCCCTGGATGAGGAGGTCCTGAATTGTCTCTCCTCTCCCCTCTTTGCAGTTTCTCTGCTGTCCCTTTTAGCTCTTCCTGGTGGCTGGATGGATGGATGGATGGATGGATGGATGGATGGATGGATGGATGATGGATGGATGGATGGATGGATGGATGGATGGATGGATGATGGATGGATGGATGGATGGATGGATGGATGGATGATGGATGGATGGATGGATGGATGGATGATGGATGGATGATGGATGGATGGATGGATGGATGGATGGATGATGGATGGATGGATGGATGGATGGATGATGGATGGATGATGGATGGATGGATGGATGGATGGATGGATGGATGATGGATGGATGGATGGATGGATGGATGGATGGATGATGGATGGATGGATGGATGGATGGATGGATGATGGATGGATGATGGATGGATGGATGATGGATGGATGGATGATGGATGGATGGATGATGGATGGATGGATGGATGGATGGATGGATGGATGGATGATGGATGGATGGATGGATGGATGGATGGATGATGGATGGATGATGGATGGATGGATGGATGGATGGATGGATGATGGATGGATGGATGGATGGATGATGGATGGATGGATGGATGGATGGATGGATGATGGATGGATGGATGGATGGATGATGGATGGATGGATGGATGGATGGATGGATGATGGATGGATGGATGATGGATGATGGATGGATGGATGGATGGATGGATGGATGGATGATGGATGGATGGATGATGGATGGATGGATGGATGATGGATGGATGGATGGATGGATGGATGGATGGATGGATGATGGATGGATGGATGGATGGATGGATGGATGATGGATGGATGGATGGATGGATGGATGGATGGATGGATGGATGGATGATGGATGGATGTAGAACACCTCAGGGATGCAGGGGATGTGGGTGAGGTCAGGAGCACATGGTCTGGGGGAAGGAGGATGCTCTGTGTGTGTTGAACCACATGTTCTCATTTGGATCCCCATGGAATATGAAAGGCAAGCAGAAACCCAATTAGTGACCTCTGAACCAGCCCGTGTTATCTCTGGGAACACACTGCCATCTGCCAGCCCCTCTGCCACCCCACATTCCCCTCCCTCTGCCCAGATAAATCCAGCAGGTGCTGAGCTGGAGACACCACACAGGGGCCAAGATTTAATAAAATAAACCCTAATCACCTCCCACCCCTCAAAACCCTGCCCCTGGCTGTCTGCAGCCTCCTCTCTTCCCCTCACTCATCACCCTTTGTTTGCTCATCCTGCAGATCGACTGGGCTTGAGAAATTCTGGCTTTTCAGCCCCTGCAAGGGCTGAGAGCATCTCAGAGCACTGATGAGGAGCACTTTTGACTGCTGATAGCTGGGCTGACAGGGCTCAGCTCACACCACAGGCTGCTGTCAGCAGTTTGCTGTCTGCTGTGGTCAGAGAAAGCTGCCCCCAGACAGAAAGAGGGAGATTTCCAGGGAGAAAAAAAAAAAAAAAATATATATTTCCTTGCAGTTCTGGCATCTGAGCTTGCTGGATCTGGGCATTGCTGCAATGAAACCCAGAGGTGGGAGACAGCAGAGCTGGACTCAGAGATGCTGCTGACATGAACTGCCAAGGGAAGGCTGCTCCCTGGTGCTGACCTTGCTCTTGGGTGGATGCCGTCTCTGGGATCTGGATAGGGGTGGCCACGTGCAGGTTTGTCCTCGCTGCTGTGACACAGCAAAAAAGGGAAGAAAATGGCAACAACATGGCCTGGATGCCGTGAACTGTGACTGTGCTCACAGGGGTGTTAGGATGAGGGAAGAGACGAGGATCTGACTCCATGTTTCAGAAGGCTTGATTTATTATTTTATTATATATATTACATTAAAATTATACTAAAAGAATAGAAGAAAAGATGTCATCAGAAGACTAGCTAAGCTAAGAATAGAAAGAATGATAACAAAGGTTTGTGGCTCGGACTCTGTGTCTGAGCCAGCTGACTGTGATTGGCCATTAATTAGAAACAACCACATGAGACCAATCCCAGATGCACCTGTTGCATTCCACAGCAGCAGATAATCAATGTTTACATTTTGTTCCTGAGGTCTCCCAGCTTCTCAGGAGGAAAAATCCTAAGGAAAGGATTTTCCATAAAAGATGTCTGCGACAATGACCTGGCTGCTGGGGATAGATGGATGTCCCCAGCAGCCCCTGAGTTTGTCCCCGTGCTCTGGGAGGCTCAGGGCATGGCAGAGGGATTGGTGGCACCCACAGCTCGTGTGCCACTGTGAGAAGGAAGGAGGAGAATGAAAGGAATGGCTCCCTGCAGCAAACTGCCTGCTGGGACACTGAGAGGGACACTCCTCCCTGTCCCTCTCTGTGACTGGCCAAGATTTTGGCTGTGCCACTTTTCCCCCCCAGCAGCCTGGATAATTGTGTGTTTACAGCAAAATTGACAGATGGGAGTTTCAGTGTTTCGGGGAGGCAGATGGCATCAGAGGAGGGTGGGAAAAGTCTGGCAAGGAAATGCCAAGCGGCTCTGCTCGTGCCAAAGCTGCAGCATATGCCTGCCTTATGCAAAGCAGCCCTGTTTTCCTCCAGAAAAGTTCAGGGAGGTAGAGCTGTGAATCAATAACCTGGGTCTCCTGTCAAATGCTGCACGAGCCCATGGCCTCTGTCTTTCCCAGCTAGAGAGAAGTGTCTGTGAACAGGGGAACTGGGATGGAATTTGAAAATTGGTCCCTGTGTGGGTCCAGGTGTTCCCCAGGCTCTCTGTGGTGTTCTGGGCTCTCTCCACCCCATCCTGCACCAAGGGGGGCTCTGTAGGAATGAGCTGAACTTTGCTTTCCTCTGCAGACCACTCAATGCTCTTACTTGGTTAAAAACCCATCATTTCATCCAGAGGCTTGGAGAAGGCTCAGCCTGTCAGTCCTTTGCAAACCCTGCTCCCCAGGTCAGGAAAGGACAGGGACACTTGGCTGCTCCCAAGGGATTACCTTATTTCACTTTCTTACCACTTCTCACAGTCTGGGATTTCATGTTCCAAAATCTGCTGCTGTAACCGTGTCTCATATTGGAGGTTGAGTTTTTTTTCTGCTGTAAGTTGAGGAGTACTGGTAAGGAGTTTGCTCTCCCATACATATGTAGATATCAGCTACACAGATATAAAAACCTGGATGTTTTCAGCCTCCAAGAACACTCATCCCAACCACCCACCCACCTGCCTGAGGACAAGGATCCCCACGTGAACCCCTCTGAATGAAAATGGGTGAGTGGGAAAGAAAGAAAGAAAGAAAGAAAGAAAGAAAGAAAGAAAGAAAGAAAGAAAGAAAGAAAGAAAGAAAGAAAGAAAGAAAGAAAGAAAGAAAGAAAGAAAGAAAGAAAGAAAGAAAGAAAGAAAGAGAAAGAAAGAAAGAAAGAAAGAAAGAAAGAAAGAAAGAAAGAAAGAAAGAAAGAAAGAAAGAAAGAAAGAAAGAAAGAAAGAAAGAAAGAAAGAAAGAAAGAAAGAAAGAAAGAAAGAAAGAAAGAGAAAGAAAGAAAGAAAGAAAGAAAGAAAAAGAAAGAAAGAAAGAAAGAAAGAAAGAAAGAAAGAAAGAAAGAAAGAAAGAAAGAAAGAAAGAAAGAAAGAAAGAAAGAAAATCTGCAGCATCATCATCATCCTCCCGCTCCCTCTCTGTTCCAGAGCTTTGCTGAGCTTCCAGTGCTGTGGGGTGACCCAGGAATTCTGTTCATTCTGTGTTACAGGATCTGTGAGAAATGAGCTCTCAGAGCCTCCCTAAATGAGATGCCCCAGCTCTGGCCACTCATTTGCTGCATTAATTATTCGTGGGAGGGAAAGGGAAATGTTCAGGTTGTTTTTCTCTCTCTTGCAAACCCTGCCATCTCAAAGGGATGCAGGAATTCAGCTGCACCCCAAAATCAGGGTGATAAATCCTGGGCCCTCATCCCAGCAAAGGGAATGGCAAAAGGGGACACAACTTCTTAATTCCCCTGACTACAGGCTCCTCTTCCTTGGCAGCTATCCCTGAATTCAGCTCAATTTTTGTTCTGCAACGGATTTCCTTTAAATCCCCATTGAAGGATTCAGCAGTGGGCTTAAACTGCTGGTGATGGGATTGAAAAACTTCAGTGGGATGGAGAGATCCATCCCTGCCTTGGGTTTTGTGGAGCTGTGGTGCTGCTCCCCCTGCATGGTGCAGACCCAGTGAGCCCTGACACTGCATTCCCCACCACTGCTGGGGACTGTGTTTTGTCCCTAATAGAGAAATATCCCCCTCCTCCAATGATTTATCTCGTGTTTGAGCAGCCTGATAATTCCCAAATCCACGATTCCCTCTCGCAAATGTGGAATCCTCCTCACTTACCAGACTTCTTGTTGACAACTTAATATTAGGGGCTCTGAGGAAGATTTTGAAAACCTGGAAAGATCCTGAAAACCTGGATTCTCCCAGCAAGCTGAACACTGTGCTGGCAGCCTCAGTGGAGAAAACTGCTTTCAGAGGAGGCTTAAAACACAGTCCTGGTCTTTCCTGGCAAATAAATCTTCCATTGTGGTTTTTGAGAAGCTGATCCTGATGTCTGTGCCCCAGTAAAGTTTCTAAATTTCTTTACAGCCTATTTGGTGGCAAGGCAAGCCAATAATTTGAATTTAAAGGGTGCTTTGCACAAATTGTTCTTTGCCTGGTGCTTAGCCCCCACCATGGCCTGGAAGTGACAGCTCTCAGATGAGCTTGGGCAATGATATAAAATGGAAAATTGTCCCTGCACCTGTCTCAGAGGACTCTGAGAGTTCCAGGGGCAAGGAGAGGAGAGGGCAGTGGTCACTAGAAGAATAAATGGGAAAATCTATAGGTGAATAAATTGAGTAGAGTTACAGTGACAAATGTGATGTGCTCATGGGCTCCTGCAGTGGAGTGTGAGGGCAGTATTGGGGTGAGTGTTGACCCCAAAGCACATCCAGGCACCAAATATTCCAGTATGGCTTTCCACGGACAATCCTACAGGAAGGGATGAGGTCTGTGAGGGACAGTGACCCTGCAGCTTTACCCTGTGCCTGCTGTACAGAGAATTCCTGTCAGAACGCAGGAAATTCCTCTGGCTGCTCTGGAGGGCTCCAGCCCCTGCCCGGGGGCCCAGAGACCTTGGCACAGATCCCAAGCCCTGGTTCTGCCCAGCCCCAGCTGTGGATCTGCCAGCCTGATCTGCTGCTGTCCCTCCTGCCCTCTGCCCTTTCATCTCTGCCTTTTCCCCCACTCCCTTTATTCTCCTCTTATTGTCCTTATCTAGTCCCTATTACCCACCTTCATCTGCAAATTCTAACCTCTGACAGCACCTGTGTTTGGCTGGATGTAGACAGAACACACCACATTTTTGTATTTTTAATTTAATTTTTGTGTGTATGAGAGACTTTAAAGTGCACATTGGCTCTTGGGATCCCTCCTGTTTCTTTGCTGACTTTGCAGGGATGATTTCTCAGCTCCTTTTTGCAGGTTGGGGGATGAAGGACCTGGATTATGGATTGGCCACTCTCCCTGTCTGTCTGTCTGTCTGTCTGAATAAATGTCATCTCCTGAGTCTGGACAAGGTACCCAACGGGTTCAGAGCCTAGCTGAGCACATTCCTTGTGAAGAAGGAGGTGGAGAGGAGCAGGGAGTGGATCTCTCCCTGTGTTATCTGAAAGCAGGATGCCATCCCTGTGACCTTGGAGAAGGCACTGCCATTTCTCCCTCAGGCTGTCAGTGCTTTGGGAACAGGAGCAGTCTCTCATTACATGGTACAAATAAATATATCATTTAGCACAGTGGTGGGTGTCTTTCCTGCTATTATAGTAACAACCTGTGTGCTCCCCTCCCATCTCCTGAGAAGGGAGAAGTGCTTCTCTGTCTCTGGATATGAATTGCAGGATGGGGTTTGCTGCTGGGCTTTGAGCTGAGAAAGGACTCAGGTTTTCCTTATTTATTTAAAAATGGATTTGGCACTGGCTCCTGTGGTTGGCTAAACCCAGGGAGTGGAGGTTGAGCTGTACCTGTCAGGTGAGAGCAGCATGGACCATCCTGGCTCAGATTCTCTCCATTTTTAACAAAATATCTGTGATATGTGAGCCAGGAGAAAGTAACCAACTGCTGGTCCTCCCACCAAAATGTTCCTCAGTTTCCCTGTATATAAAATGATAATATTGATCTGGTATCAAGGTGGCTCTTGGATTGACCCTGGGCCTTCAGAGCAGCAGCACAGGACCCAAACCACTTCCCCTGCCTATTTCTGATCCCTTGGGAATGCAGCACAGTGAGGATGGGACAGGAAGATGATGGGTGTCCTGCTCAGGGCTGCAGCAGCAGCAGCTGCCAGGAAGCCAAGCAGGAGTAAATCACAGGCAGAGGTGAAGGGGCCATGAGAGAAGGACACGATTGTTTCTCCCCCAGAGAGGAGGGGAAGAAAGGGAAGAGATGGAAAATTCATTTAGTGACTCTCAACAGCTGGAAGAGGAGTTCTGTGTGAGCAGCATGGGAGCTGGGAGGAAGTGGAGCAAGGACGAGACCAAGAGGATCTGAAATTTGTGGGGTGACTGAGTGCTGATATAGGACATGAAATAACACAATGAGGACATGCAGCTTTCTCATGGTAAAAAGAGAACTCCTAATTTTTGACTTCAAAATTTATAGATTTTCAAAAGTGACAGTGGATTGGAGGGTGATAGTGCTACTTCTCTAATGACACTGGACAAACCAACAGTCCGTGAAATTTTTCTTCTTTTATAAAAGAATGTAAAACAATAAGTTATTTACATAAAGTATGTGAGAAAGTTCATTACAAGAATGTAAACATCAGAAGGCTTAGAAGAACTTAAAAAATCAGGGCAGCAACTGAGTCTATGAGTTGGCTGAAAAAGAAACCCTTCCCTGGACAAAAAGAACTGCTCTGGCAAGGCAGAAATGCTGCCCTGATGCACCGAGAGGTCCATGTGCAAAGAGTGCTGGAAACACTGGTGTTGGAAAGGATGGAAGTTTGACAAGAAAGTCTCACGGATATGTGTGCTTAGCAGAAAGATTTTTAAATGTAGAGTCTGATGAAGGAATAGAGATGGAAGCAAGTTTTGATATAGAAGAAAAGAATTGCTGAGCCAGTCTTACTGGATAACCAAGGAGGCAAAGGGTTAGGGTTAGTTAGAAGGGAATTTTATGGCTTAGAGCAAAGGATAAAACCACCCCAAACAAGAAGATGTTTTTACCAAGCTGAAAGATAGCACAGGCAAAAAAGTCAGCAAATGTGGCAAATAGAATAAAGGTCTCAGAATTTTCCACTGCAAGAAAACTGGAAAACAACTTCTAGCTTCAGCTGTAATGTACTGACTTTTAGTGATTGGAGAACAGTAACCTGAATATGGTAATTATAGTAGTTATGAAAGGTTATAGATAATGGTTAAGGTATAGATTGGTTCTGCTGTATGAAGATGCTGAGCAAAGAAAAGTCTATAATGCATTGTAACCAAACCCAAAGGGTCTCCAGGCCTGCCTGCAGCTGGAGCTGACAGCTGTGGGCACAGCTCTGTCACCCACCACCCTGGGCTGCTGTAACCTCTTGAATACAATCAACTGCATTTTGGAGAGCCCCTGGAGTCCCACATCTCTCATTTAGGCTCTTACACACTGGGATGTAGGAAGGGAGAGCAAAGTACAGAGGAGGGAGAAATACTGAGCTAAGGAGGTGGGCAGGCAGCCCTGCTGTGGGGGAAGGTTAAACTCCTATTGATCTGTACAAGGAAAACATTCTCACTGCTTCTCATCCTCCTTTCAGATGATCCTGCATCAAATAAAAAAAAAGGCTGTTTCCCAAGCCTGGCTTTGGAGATCTTTTCAGTGATACAGCAGATAAACAGCCGCTTGCTGACAGTGGAGGTGCCAAAGTGATTTTTTGATGATATAAGCTGGGCTGGGAGGGAGGAGGAACAGGAGAGGTGGCTGAATGTGATGGAGTGAGGAGGAAGGTGACAGGCAGGGCTGGGACAAGGACACTGGGATGATGGGAGACAGCTCAGCACAAGGTGGGGGGATGCGTGGTGGGGAAGGGAATGCCCAGTGCCAGGAGCTGGAGCTGGATTCCTCTCTCAGGAAATCCCAGCAGTGTTCTGAGCTCTGTTCCCAGAGAAAACAGGGTCTTTGGTGAGCTCTGTTCCAGGGCAGAGCACAACTATCTTTGTCACAGACATCTTTTATGGAAAATCCTTTCCTTAGGATTTTTCCTCCCCAGAAGCTGAGATGCCTCAGGAACAAAATGTAAACAATGGTTATCTGCTGCTGTGGAATGCAACAGGTGCATCTGGGATTGGTCTCATGTGGTTGTTTCTAATTAATGGCCAATCACAGTCAGCTGGCTCGGACAGAGAACCAAGCCACGAGACTTTGTTATCATTCTTTCCTATTCTATTCTTCTCTAGCCTTCTGATTAAATCATTTCTTCTATTCTTTTAGCATAGTTTTAATGTAATATATATAATAAAATAATAAATCAAGCCTTCCGAAACATGGAGTCAGATCCTTGTCTCTTCCCTCATCCTGGGACCCCTGTGAACACGGTCACAATCTTCATTTCAGGAAGGGACACAATGCAGATCACAAACCTGCTGCCACTCGCAGCTTGGGAGGTTTTTATTCCTTGCCTAACACACACGTGTTGAGAGTAGGGTAACTGAGGTGGACAGGGAGCTGAGCCCCCATCCCATGGCCACAGGACACGGATGCATTTCCTCTACACAGCATGGCAGGATCCCAACATGTCAGAACCCAGGACATCCCTCTGGCTGTCCTGAGCAGCCCAGACCCCTGCCAGGGGGCTCAGAGACCCTGGCACAGAGCCCAGAACACCTGTGGGTTTGATTATGACCCGTGGAGCAAATTACCAACCTTACATGAAGATCTGCTAGCCACGACAAATTAAGTAGAATGATAGTGAATTTATCACAGAGTGAAGAAGTAGATTTTGGGGTTTTTGGAATGGAGGTTCAGGGGGCAAGATGGAGGGATCTGGGTGTGTCCAGCCTTTCTCCTTCTTCTTCTTGGCCTCCATCTTCTGCTGTGATGTTGGCATTTACAGAGTGGTTTAGAGTAGAAGCTCACTGTCTAACACAGGTGATAGGTATTGGAAAGTAATTGTAAATATTGTACAGGTAGTTTTTAGTATAAAGACATAACACTGCCCTGGGGGCAGGCAGAGTGCCTGGAACTGTCCTGTTGGGTGGACCTTTGCTGGATAGGAGAAAGAATTTTATAGATAAAATACAATAAACAACCTTGAAAGCTAGAAATGAAGATCCCTGACTCCTTCTTCAAGTGCCGGGCTGGGAAAAGAGACTTTTAACAATCTCAGGATCACTCTGACAAGCTAGAGACCCCAACACCAACACTGTTGAACTTGTGAGAACTTTAGGGGCAGAGGAGAGGCCTCCTGGTGTCCTGCAGCCCAGCACAGACCCTCCCTGTCCCTCACTCCTTGGGGCAGCTCTCTCTCACATCCCTGGCCTGGGTGCTCCCAGCTGTTTGATGGAGCTGAGTGCTTCCCTGCACACAGCCCTGAGCTATTCCCATGAAAGGCTGTGTCTAACTGTGAAGTATTATTATTGCACACCTTTTGGAAAGTGCCTTGAGACGTCTTGGAATGATAAGGTGCTGTAAGGCGGGGAAGTTGTGCGGAGATAAATTCACTGTGAAATGTGTTTTGCTAGAGACATTCATGTAGCATATCATCTTATCAAGGAACTTTGCCCAAGAAACAAATTCTCATGCCTGTATAAAGAGACTATAATTGAACTGTTGACTCACAGTTATGGGAAAAGACAGAGTGGGGGAAAATTTCCAGGGCCTCTAGGACCCCGAGGAGGGATATAATTAAGTAAGACATAATTGGAAACCTAAAGCAAGCCCATTGACTCTGAGTGAGTGCTGAAACAGCAAGGCAGGAGAGCTGGGTGGAGGCTGAATTTGCAAAGCAGATGGCTGAGGATTTGTAGGTCACCAGCTCTTGGATCTGCTGGGCCAGGATGGGGTCAGGGTACCATATGGATGAAGGGCAAAGAAGACAACACATCCGAGCAAGCCCCGCTCCTGCTTCCCCAGAAAGGCTCTGCTCACTCAGGAACACCACAGACTCTCACACCATTTTTTTTTTCACAAATTCTCAGGAAGACATTGAGTCCCAGGCTTCTTCACTGACACCAGGGCCAGGACAGGTTTCAGTTATTTGAGATCACACAGCCAAGAAGGAAACATGAGGAGGTTCCAGTGCTAAATGGACTTGAACTCTGCCCTGCTTTAGGTTAGCCCAGGCTTGGTTCTGCCAGCTTCTGCAACAGATCTGTTTTATAAATTGATTTTCCTCCTTGATGACAATTTTTATGAGCTTTAATTTATTTTTTTTTTCTCTCTCTGTCATTGGTAATGTATGTAAGAAATGCAAGAATGTAAGAACTTCTCAGGGAGCAGGAGAGAATACCATCCCTGTATCTGTACCCCCCAATTCATGGCTCACTGGTTAGCACATAGATTTAGGGAGGGAAGTGCCACACTGAGGACTCTGTTGTGGATTACTTAGGCTGGGTTTGCTCTTGTTTAATCCTCAGATTACCCAGAGCATCAGCAAACCCTTGTGAATGTCGAGGCTCTCTACCCTAAACCAGAAGAGGGGCAGAGCAGATCCAAGTCTCCTGCTCAGAACTTGTGCCCCTCATCTCACGTTGCTGCAGCTGATCTCTATTTTCCTTAAACTCTACAGACAGTGTCTTCAGAACTTAATTTGATTTTGATTGATTTTTTGAAACTTGAAACACTTGTAAACTAATTTTCAGTGTATTACTCTTGTCAACTCTTAAAGATTTTGTCAGTAAGAATTTGCTGAACAGACACAGTAATTTTGTTCCTCATTTTGGCAGATCACCCCTAAAGAGGAAAGTGGGGAGGAGGGGGTGTTATTATAGCTGCAGCTATTAGAATATACCTTCCAATTACTCTGCTCCCATTTATGAGACATTTCAGAGCCATTTCTGAGAGCAGTCTCAAGGAGCTCAAGGTGTACACCTGTGTGTAACTACATAAAACCTCCCCATTTGCTTGTTCACCCACTCCTGGAGTGAGCTTTAGCTCTGAGGGTGATGCCTTAGGATTTTTAGCTTTTATATTTTTCATATATTTATAATACTGCAATTCTTATGTATTTTTATATATCTGTATCCATCTATCTATAAAAATATATAATATATAATATATTATGTATTATGTTTTATGTATTACACATTATATATGATATATGATATATGATACATTATATATTATATATTATATAGTATATAGTATATAGTATAATGTATAATGTATAATGTATTATATATATATAATATACAGAAATTTATATTATAGATATAGACCTTATATAATTCTATATAACTCCTAAGTCCATATGCAATGTGAGCTGCTGCTTTCCCATTTTGGGCAGACACAACAATTCCTCTCCAGGCCTGGCAATCAAGGACACCTCACTGCCTCAAGATCTGAGAAATGCAAACAAAAGAGAGCTTGGGGGAGCAAACTTAGGGTCAACGACTTCATTACCTGAAGCTGTAATTAGAACATTAACCCCCAATATGCAAATGGAGCAAACTTATAAAAATGTGAAAACCTGACATCCATTTTTGAGTGGAGCCCCTGGGATGCTTCATCTGCCTGAAATGTATCTGAAAACCCTTCAATAAATAGAACTGATTTTTATTCCCTTAATTTTGTCTGGCCTCTGTTTCTAGGTAGCCGCGAAAAAGGCATCAAGGGGAGTTCACGTTGGAGTTTGGGTTCTAGGATCCCTCATTGCTAAATTCACCTCCCAGTGGCCTCAGCAGCCCAGGGGAGGAGAGCAGCACCCCCCAGGACTGAGCCCTGCACCAGGGCTCAGGGGAAGAGCTGCTGACCCTGCCTGCTCCAAAGAGCATCCTTGCTTCTCCAAGGGGGAAATGCTCCCAAGTGCTCCCAAGATTTCTCCTTCAGTGACATCACGTGGTTTGATGGATGACACCACAAAAAAGAATTCAGGTGCATTGTTTTTTGGGATAGGGATATTGAAAGTCCATCTTGAGCAGCTGAAGAGCATTAGGAATGCAAACCAACATATCCACGCTGGATATTAAAATGGACTGAGGAAGCAGTGGCTGTGCTGCTGCAGTCTCTGTTTTATTTCTCCCAATCAAGGTGGTTTTCAGGGAATTTTATTCCTACTGGATGTCTCAGTGCAACCTTTGGATCATGTACCCTGTTGCTTTTTGAGCTGGGGAGTTTAACTCTTGACCTATTGCCACTTTGTGCTTTCCACATTGGCCTCAGCAGCAGGGTGTCTGGGGGAGAGATTTGTAGACAAAAAATGGACAAAATCCCTCCAAGATTTAAGCTCAGCTGTGTGGGTTTTGTGTTGTCAATGGTGTGTTCATCCCACCTTGTTTCCTCTGCCCTTCCTTGTTTTGCTTTATTCCCTCTCAGGGAAAGGATTTTCAACCCAAACTCTCAGAATATGCTGATTTCAAACTGGAATCTGTAAAATTGCAGTGGCCTTTTCCTAGGGGGAAAAAAATCAAGGGAAATAAAAAGGGATTTTTCTTTTTATTTTTTTTTCCTTCTGAAACACCAAATGGGATGGGGATGGGACAGAGCAAGGGGCTTCCTGCCATCTGGGCTGGAAGGTCTGCTCACACTGCTCTCTTCATCCTTCCATCTCTTGCATCTCTCATCAATTATCATCACAGAGCTGGTCGATATTGAAATGAAACTGCCAGGGATTGATGGCAAAGTCACTGAAGTGTCCTGCACAAATGACATTTTCCTCATTTTGGGGCCAGGGAGGGTGAGCCAGGCTGGGGGGAGGCTGGGAGGGATGGAGGCTGGGAAGACATGCATGGTAAAGCATTTGCCTTCTCAGAAAAGCTGACAAAACGTCCAAACTTAATGCTCTGCCCCGTGGATCACTAATGTATTTCTGGGGACAGCTTTTGCTGCTAATGAAGTATTTCTCAGAGCACTTTGCAAGCCCTCTAGTGGGATTTGCTTCTTTCTGTGCTTCTTGAAAGCTGTCACAGGCGGGCATAGCAGGTAAATCTATGTAGATAAGTTGGGGCTTTTGAGCTGAGTTGGTAAACACAGGTATTTAAGGTGCACCTGTGCCTGTTTAGGTTCATTACATTTATATTGCACAAAAGGTGAAGACACCCTATTGTATGTGGAGGGAATGCCCTGACAAAGGCAGGAATGATGAATCTGACTCCATGTTTTCAGAAGGCTGATTTATTACTTTATTATACTATATTATATTAAACAATACTATACTAACTATACTAAAGAATACAGAAAGGATATTTTTATACAAACTTTGCACCAGGATGTGCAAACTATTGCTGCAGGTGGGCTGGCTGATGCAGCATTCACATTTTCTGGAAAAATCCCTTTACCCAGGTGTTTTCTCCTGGGAAGCTGAAAAGCCTCAGAGAAAAGGAAAACAATTCTTATCTCATTTGCTTCTCCTGTGCTGTGCTCATGTGGAATGTGTTTGGAGATTGTTTACCCACAGGTGATTGTTGCATTGGATTCTGCTGGGAGTTGTTTTCACTCTTTGGCCAATCAGGGCCAAGCTGTGTCGGGACTCTGGAAAGAGTCACGAGTTTTCATTAATATCTTTTAGCATTCTGTAAGTATCCTTTCTGTATTCTTTAGTATAGTTGGTATAGTATTCTTTAATATAATATAGTATAATAAAATAATAAATTAGCCTTCTGAGAACATGGACTCAGATTCATCATTCCTGCCTTCATCAAGGCATTCCCTGCAAATACAATACCTGTGCCTGACACACACCCACCTTTGCCACACCACATTTGTGACCCAAATATCCGTTCCAATATTAGCCCCTCTCTTGCTGCTCATTGCCAGGAGCTGCTGGAAGTGGAAGGAAGGGATTTTGTTTCAAGCACAGTGATATTTCCATCTCTGCCATGGTTGTGCTGAGCTCACCGGAGCTGGAGCTGCTCTGAGCTTGGCCTGGCGTGTGCTGCTTTGAAGGGGATGGTTTCTGCCTGGCCACCCTCCTGCCTGCTCATCCTGTGTGCCCAGCCAGGGCTCCTCCAGCATATGCTGCTCCTCAGCGTGGTGCTTGCACAATGTAATTATTTGGAGCTGTTTCCTCCAGTGCTCACTTTCCCATTGTTCTGTTGTATTTGGCTTCCAAGGCCCTACTTGCTCTCTCTTTTGGTCTGGGTTGTTTTCTCTTCCAGAGAAATTGGTGTGTGCTGTGATTTGATCCCATCCCTAGGCTGCATTTGAAGGATATTGTCTATTTTCAGAATTCTCAGCTGTGTTTATGCTCCAGGCTCCAAACCTTTCTTTCTCCCACTGAAAAGAGGGAGCAAATCCTCCCTTTGCCTCCTGCCCTGCACAGCCAGTGGCTCAGGGATGTATTGTTTGAAATAACCATTAACCTCTCCAAAATGTGGGTCACCTTCTATTGCACTGACAGATCTTTCTCTCCATCTTTTCTGCACCCTTTTCTATTGGCTACAAAGACACCAATGCACGAGTCCTTGAGAACGTGCCCAACTTGCTGTTGGGCAAAAAAGTTCCCCAGGGAGGGGAGGTGCTTTGTGGGCCACAGAAAACAAAACCAGGTGTGATTCCACTGTGATTCCAAGGGTGAGAGAAATTGTTTAAGACACTGATTTTTTTTTTGGTTTTTTTTTTTTTTTTTTTTCAGGGATGATGGTCTATGGATAAAGCTCTGCTGTTAGATAATCAGCAGTTCCTGCACATGAAGCCAACTTCTGGTAGCCAGAGGTGGAAAGTTTAGTTCCAATTCTGCCTCCTTGGAGAAAGCTGCTCTGCCCCTGCCTGTAAAAGAGGGTCAGGGCTTAGGGGCCCATTGTGATCATCTGCTCCCTTAATCCAAAGGCATTTAAAGGCGCTCCCAGTGGATCTGAGGGGGCCTTGGTTCCATGGCTGACTGATTAATTGTGGATCTGGGGCATTTCCACCAGACTCCCTTTTGCATCAGTCCCCAGGGAAGGTGTGGCATTTACATTCTCTGAAAATATTCCTTTGCCCAGGGTTTTTCTCCTGGGAAGCTGAAAAGCCTCAGAGAAAAGGAAAACATTTCTTATCTCATTTGCTTCTCCTGTGTTGTGCTCATGTGCAATGTGTTTGGAGATTGTTCACCCACAGGTGATTGTTCCATTGCATTCTGCTGGGAGTTGTTTTCACTCTTTGGCCAATCAGGGCCAAGCTGTGTCAGGACTCTGGAGAGAGTCAGGAGTTTTCATTATTATCATTTTAACATTGAGTAAGTATCCTTTCTGTATTCTTTAGTATAGTATTCTTTAATATAATATAATATTATAAAATAATAAATTAGCCTTCTAAGAACATGAAGTCAGACTCATCATTCCTTCCTGCCACAGGGGACCCCACAATACAATACAATAATGGTGGGCTTGGACAGATAAACCCATCAGTGAGTAAGTATCTTTTCTGTATTCTTCAGTATAGCATAGTATAGTATAGTATAGTATAGTATAGTATAGTATAGTATTCTTTAATATAATGTGGTATCATAAAATAGTAAATTAGCCTTCTGAGAACATGGAGTCAGATGCAGCATTCCTGCCTTCGTTGGGACATTTCCCTGAAAATACAATAGGAAGGGAGTGAATCCCTCAGGAAAATGCCAGAGCAAGATAACCCGTGCCCACTAACTTGTTGATTTGGGGTTAAACCAACACTCAGTTAGCTGCACTGGTGGATTTGGGATCAGAGAGGTTATCAGTGACCTGTGGCCCTGCTAAGTGACCCTCCCTACATCTCTCTGGGATACCTGCTGGCCCTGGAGCAAAGCCACCCCTGTGTTCACTCTCAGCCTGGATCCCAGAGCTCCCTGATGATGCCAGGCAGCCACTGCAGCACACAGAGAGAATCCCAGCCCCTCACATTAATTCTCTCTCACATCTTGAGAGCAGTATGACAGCAGCAAACTCTCCAAGTGAATCCCAGCCCTATATTAATTCGCTGCTAGGTCCAGCTCTCTGATCTGCTGTCATCTGAATGTGATACTAATGCCAGGTTACCATAGCCAGCGTCCCGCTGAGCCTCCCGCTGCCGTCGGAGTCATGCTGGGAGAGATCAGCTCTGCCTGAGAAGGGTAAACCAAGAGCTTGATTTCAAACAGCATCTAGCAAAGAAAGAGAGAATCTGGAGAGGGGGAGAGGGAGGGAGTGAAGGCATGAATGGCTGGGAACATGTTCTTTTGAAAGGGGTGAGTGGTGATGAGTGCAGATGGGTTTCTTCCTCTTTCCGATCTCTGTCCATCTTTGCTGCCCACTCCCCGGGTTTTTTCCTCCAGTTGTCCCAGTCCTCTCTTGCAAGACCAGTTTCCTTGCCCCATTTAAACCTAACGAGGCTCTTTTCACTGCAGAGAAAGTCAGAACTCCCCAAGGAGCAGGACTGCCCCAGCTCTGAGGAATAAATAAGCTGCAAATCTTCCCTCGCTATCAGCTGCCAAGCCCGTTTCGTGCTCAACTGCCCCGAGCACTGCTGGGGAGATGCAAGGTCCGGTTCACCATCAAAGTAACAGGCACTGGACAGGTTGGGCTGGGCTGTCCAGCTCTCTCACCAGCTGACAGCTTCTGACAGCCAAACCCTCTTCCTCTTCTTCATGTACTGCCCAACCTGGCGAGGGGAAGGTGAATGCTGATTTAATTTGACACTTCAAGAAAAGAATAAAGATACCTCAATATAGACATTGCCTTTCCTCCAGAATGTTCTCTGAATATTTTACTGGCCAACAATGCTGCAATGTTTTTGTGAAGGTCAGTAAATGTTACTTAAGAAAGCCAAAGAAAAAATATTTGTAACAAGCAGCAGTCACTCCTAAAAGGAGCAGGAAAGAGCTTTCAACAGATCCAAAGTGATTTGTAGTAATGCCAGCTTTGGTTTGTTTTCTTGATTGTTTTTACCCCCAGATGTTTTATTTACTCAGTTACTGAGATACCTTCAGAAACCTAATTCCCAGAGATTTTTTTTTTTACTTTTTTTCCCCAGCAATTTTAGAGAATCAGCCTCTTGAAGGGGTCTTGGATTGGGAAATCTTTGGATGGGAAATCTTGAATTGGGAAATCTTTGGATGATGTCGAGTTGCTTTGGGGCTCAGAGCAAGCTGCCAGAGGAAGGATGGGTGTGTGGGCTCTGGGCAGGGACTGTGGTGACATCTCCAGTTCCTCATGGAAGTTATCACAACACATGGATGCTTTATATTCCTCCATCTTTCAGGGAAAAGTGGGAACCAGCAGGACAGGGGCAGCAAAAACCAGTGCGGAGATAACATCTGATATATCCAGAGGTGCTCCTGATGTCTGCCTTGTCTGAGATCCAGGTTGCTGAAGGGTTCAGGGGTTGAGTGTGACAGCATCCCCTTGGAGCATCCCTGCTGCTGGGGAGATGCCCCCAGCCCTGCCTGGGGATGGGATGGGATGGGATGGGATGGGATGGGATGGGATGGGATGGGATGGGATGGGATGGGATGGGATAGGAGGGGGCTGGCCCTGCTCAGCTCCAGGTTTATGGCAGCCTGGCTCTCTCCACTGCCTGCTGCCTTATGCTGTGCCACTTCATTTGATGTTCCTTTTTCTAAATGGTAGGAAATCAGTACTTACCAAGTGCTGGCCCAGAATTTATTTGACTTTAATTTCGCTTTATGACCCCGTCTGCTAATCTCTATTGCACAGATAAAGAGAGGTAACCCAGGCATCATTACCCGTGATGTGGAGAATTTTCTGCAGTTCAATTATAATCTCTTTTTTTTTTTTTTCCCTCAAGCAATAAAATCTCTCTGTCTCCCTCCTTTTCTTTTCCTTTAAACTTATTCTCATAACTCTTCCTCTCCTGCTCTCAAGATGAGGTTAGGTACTTTTGTGATGTCTTTTTGGCCGGGTGTTTGTGGCAGGCAGAGCAGTTTTCAGCTGGAGCAGAAGGCTCAGGGACGTGCCAGTGCTGTTTAATGCCTGCCTGGGAGGTGCAGGAGGCACAGGTGAGGCACGAGGAGGGGATGGAATAGATTAGCACGTGGGAAGGGCTCTGCTCTGCACAGACAGCTCCTTATGGATTGTTTTCAGCCTCCCTCTCTAGAAATGCCAGCATGATGGGTGGCAAAGATGCTGCTGAGCTGCTGCTTTAATTTGCCTTTTAGAGGCGTTTTAGGGAAGGCATCTGGTTCCAATCGTGCTGCCCCTTTGAAAGGCCGTTCTCATTTGTCTGCAACTTCTCTGAAAGGTGAGTAATTCTCAATGTATTTTTCTTGGGCACCTCACCCTGGCAAGGAGATCTTTCATGTGTGCTTGTGACCTTTAGGACAGCAGAGCCATCGATACATCTTCGGTGCATGTATTGTCCTTGTCATGCGGTAATTATTTACAAGTTTGATTTCAAAGTTTGGGCCCCAGGGGAAAAAAAAAAAAAAGTATTTATTTTCTATTTCTTTAAACTTTTTTTTTTTTTTTAACTAGGAAGTTTCTAATTTATTTTTTTTACTTTTTTATATTTTATAGTTTAATTTGACTTAAATTTAAACCAAACGAGATGAACAAAAAGAAACAGGAAGACATCCAAGTAATGGTGAAGCTGGCCTTGAAAAGGACATCAAAATGACATAGCTCTGAGTTGTGTATTTTATTAACAATAGTACTCACTATTATTAATAGTGACAATAATACTAGGCATATTATTGATAAAATAAATTAGTAAAATTAATGAAAAACTCCAGTTGCAGATGCCAACTGGACCTCCTCAGAGTTTATTCTTCTGTTTCCATAATGAACGATAACCTGTCCATTAGCAGAGATTGGTTGCACCTGAATTCAATTAGAAAATTAACAGCTGATGGGCTCTGGGGCTGAAGCCCTCCCCAGATTGAGGTGAAGTCTGTCAGAAGTCAATCTGAATGTCTCAGTTGCATGAATCCAAAGCCAGTGTACCTGCAGGACTCCAGACTGGTGGAAATACAGTCTGAATCCAAAAGGTCCTGCTGCATATGTAGGAAGACAGATGGTGGTGGAGCTTGCTGCCTTCTGGCAGGATGAAATGATTTATCCCTAAACCATCTCTAATGGAAAAACATCCCAGGGCATCCTGAAACACAGGCACTCTGGGAGGGAGGGACCACTTGTAGAGACCAGGCTGGCTGTTGCTGGAAATAAAATGCATCTGTCCTTTATAAAGCAGCAAGATTTTAGCATAGACAGCACAAGACACCCACATCCTGGTTCCTAACCTCAGGCATTTCATCCAATTTCATTGTTGGATTAACTTCCTCACCATAAGAGTGGCCCAGAGCATTTATTTCTTCCATGCTACTGTGAGATTTTTCTCAGCACCAGCAGCAAAACAATGACTTGCTGTGTATTCTCAGGGTATTTTAATGATCCTATCTCCATATCTGTTTAAATTTACAGTACAGCAGAGCTCTGACTGGCATATGGTTGTCAGCCAAGAGAAAACTGTGCGTCTAGGAAGCAGATCAATGTTGACATTGTGAAGGTACCTCTGGAAAGAATTAATCAAGTCTGATCTTTGCATACCCTCTCCGTATGGATTTTCATTAGACGTGGTGCTGGCTCCACACAGAGAGCCCAAGGTGCTCTCCTCAAGGTCAGGGGATGATCCACTGAAGAGGATGAAGGCTGGAGAGTCTGTGGGTTCTGGGGGCACAGGGTGATGTCCTCAAACGTCTTGTCCTTTCTGCCAGCGCTGGCTGCGGACATCCAACACGCCCCGCTGCAAGGCGGAGCACAGAGCCAGGGGCAGAACTTGTGGGTGTAGAAGTTTAAAACAGGTTAAAAGCGTGTGGGAAATGGCTGTGTGGAGGGAGGAGGGTTGAAATTTCATGGAATCATAGAAGGCAGCACAGGGATCACCCAGCCCCCCCAGCAGCCCCACCCTGGGCACCCCTGGCAGCGCTGCCCAAAGGCTCCTGGAGCTCTGGCAGCCTCGGGGCCGTGCCCATTCCCTGGGCAGCCTGGGCAGTGCCAGCACCCTCTGGGGGCAGAGCCTTGCCCTGAGCTCCAGCCTGAGCTGCCCTGGCCCAGCCCCAGCCGTGCCCTGGCTCCTGTCCTTATCCCACAGCAGAGATCTGTACTTTCCTCTCCACTGCCCCTTGTGATTTGAACTTGTGAATAAATTCCCAGGAAAACAATATTTTTCTGTCCTGGTTTGAAAAGGAAGTGAGTTTTTTGGGGTGCTGTGGTCAAACCAATAGGATCACATCTCACAGTAGACACCAGGGAAAATATATTCTCATGGGGGCACTGGCACTGCGCCTGTGTCAACCCATGACATTTCCTTTAATCAAGGGACCATGGGAACCATCAGGCCCCTGGCTCAGCTTTCATTCAGCTCTATCAGGTGCACCTGAACTCCAGGAGATGCCTGAGCTGAGCTCCAGGCTGCATTATCTCACCCCCCCGGCTGACTCAGGCTATGGCCATGCTGTGTCACAACTTGTCATCATTGATTTGGGCTGGTATTACCAATCTGTGCCAGGGCAGAGTGAGCCTGCAGCTCCATTGCTCCTCGAGGTAAAATCAAGCCCTTCATTAGTGTTTGTTATTAGGAGCTGTTAGTTCAAATGGGGCTCAGTGATATGCCCACAGTGAGGCACAGAACGCTCAGATTCCTTAGGCAGGACTTAAACTACACAAAAAAAGAGAATGCACCACGCACCACTTTTCACAAATGTTGTGTTTCATGACAGGGTCAGCGCAGGCATCATGAGATTGGGATCTAAAAGGTAATCTGATTAATTAACAGAACTAAAGCTAACTAATAAACAGATTCTGAATTTGTAATAAATAATTAGCCATCACAAAAGTCTCTTAATGAACTATTAAGTGACTTAAGGGTGGAATTCTCAGATGACATGAAACTATCTGACACAAAAAACCTCTTTTTCAAATAAATAATGGGCTCGTTAATATTGAAAAGAACAGCATGCTTTCACTTTTTCTTGTGTCTTTAAGAACGGAGCAGGTTTATAAAATAGAAATCTATCCAGTATGTGCTGACTGCTGCCAGAAACCAGTTTTTTTAAGAACTGCTATTGAGAGTCATTAATTATCTGCAGGTCCCATTTGCTCTGATTCAGTGACAAACTTCGTGAGATTTTGGACGGTTTTAATTAATGCAGGAATATGAGATGTAATATGTTCCTTGTTTGAACAATTATTGTCCTAACACAACCCTTGAATTAAAGGATTATGGGGGAAATAAAAGTAAATGAGATGCTACAGATCTGTGAGCAGAACTTGCCTGAGAAGGAACATGTGAGTCTGTGTAGGTGCTGCCTGGAAAAGCTGCTGTGGCTGCACACACCTCATCCCAGAACAAAGATCTTCTGAGGACAACAGACAAGTTGGTACTGGGATGCAATGCACATTTTTTCAAACTAATGAGACAAACAGCTTATGTTTCAATTTCAAATCCAATCAAGCTGCTTGGAGGGGTTCTTTTCTCCTTTTGATTCAATGCAAGCTGCTTCTCCCCTCTATCCTGTCCTCTCCCTCTCCTCTTCCTCTCCTTTCTTTTTGTCACTCTTCCCCTCTTCCTCTTTCCCTTTTCCTTCCTCGCTGACTTAATTACAAATGCACTGGAGTGGTGAGCAGGAGAGGCAGAAAATCCTGGTTTCATTGCCCAGGCTGCTTTGCCCACACAGGCTGATACAACTGCGCAGGATCTCATGCCTATGAACACATCCCTCCATGGAGATTTTGTGTTTACAGCTGTCCTAACATGACTACCTGGCTCCCAGGTGGGAGAGATCTTCTTTCTGGCAGACATAAAGGACTTTGGATCTCCCATGTCACTGGTTTTAATGGGTGGGGTCTTTTATCTCCCCCAAACAAGGCAGATACTGCTGCCCCAAGCTGAGTTTGTGCTGTATTTAACAGGCATGAGCTGCACAGTGGAACAGACAGCAAACACTGAGCAGCTCTTCAGCATTTAGAGAGACACATCAGGAGGGTGTGAGCCCATCAGAGCCGTGCTTTGACACTGCCACAGCTCTGCTGGCCAGGGAAGCAGTCTGGCTCAATTCACAGAGCTCCTTTGCCTTCACAGAGGTGTAAAAAAAACCCCAAAAATGTGTCTGGGTGTTTGCCTTTGATTTCTCAAGGACCACACTTTCACTCATAATTTCACTCAAAAGACTAATATTATTCTGCTCCAGTAGGATGCTGGATCCTATTTAACTTTCAGACCTTGTCTTAAGCTGCCACATTTTCATGAATATACTGGCGCCATCTGAATGCTCACGAATAAGGGATAACATGACTATGCATAGCAGATGAGTCAGAAACCTGGAGCTTTTGCCTAGGATAATTTTTTTTTGTTATTATTTTTGCACCCTGCCAGCTGTTGATCTTGCTAATGTGCCGCTTAGCAGCCAAGTTTTGTTCCCTCTTAGTTAATGAACTATGGCAAGAAATCACTGGCCAGTGGCTGGTTTTAAAGTTAATAGTGAATGGTCCATGAAGCAGAAATGGCCCAGACCAGTGGGTCTGGAGACCAAGCAATGCTGTTGTCAAAGATGATGGAGAGAAGGAGGTAGAACAGTCTTGTATCACCCTTGGTGTAACTACACTTCTTGGACAGGTGTTGAAGTTAAATCTTAGGAGTTATTTCTTTGGGATGGACAAAGATTCGGAGTCTGGTAAAATACACCACTCTTGACCCAAAAAACCTTGTGTCTCCCTAGAAATCCCCTGCTTCACATGCCAGGACAGCCATACGTGCTCTCCACACCCTTGTATAGACAACCCTCAGCTAGAATTTGGTGGACACAACCTCAAGTCCAGAAAATCTGTGTAAATTTTGGAAATTACCTTAATTACGAATATCTTGGTGAATGGGCAGTGTGACTCCTGCACATATGCCCATCAGGTAGCTGAGGGATAACCACCCTGAGTCCACACCAGCAGCTGCAGGGAGTGCAGGTGCAGAAGAGATGGCTGGGTCTGTCAGAGCCCTTTCCTCTGGAAGGGAGCAGGGCTGTGCTGCAGGTGCAGAAGGGATGGCTGGCCCTGTGCTGGACAATCTTTTGCTCTGGAAGAGAGCAGGGCTGGGCTGCAGGGGCTGGCTCTGTGCTGGACAGAGCCCTTTCCTCTGGAAGGGAGCAGAGCTGAGCTGCATGTGGAGAAGGAATGGCTGGCTTTGTACTGGACAATCTTTTCCTCTGGAAGAGAGCAGGGCTGGGCTGCAGGTGGAGAAGGGATGGCTGGCTCTGTACTGGACAATCTTTTCCTCTGGAAGGGAGCAGGGCTGTGCTGCAGGTGGAGAAGGGATGGCTGGCTCTGTGCTGGACAATCTTTTGCTCTGGAAGAGAGCAGGGCTGGGCTGCAGGTGGAGAAGGGATGGCTGGCTCTGTGCTGGACAATCTTTTGCTCTGGAAGAGAGCAGGGCTGGGCTGCAGGTGGAGAAGGGATGGCTGGCTCTGTGCTGGACAATCTTTTCCTCTGGAAGGGAGCAGAGCCGTGCTGCAGCCTCTGTTCCCTGCCAGCAGCCAGCCTCATTCACATTCCAGAGCTGAAGCCCAGCCTGCTGCCAGCTCACCCCTCTTGCAGGGGCTGCAGGAAGAGCTGTGGTTCCCTGAAGCCCCTTCTCAAACAGGCTTGGCCCCCTGCTCTGTGGAGCCAGCTCTCTCTCCTCTGCCTCTTGCTTCTTCTTTTTGTTGGCGCTGGGATTTCTCGTGGACCCTCTGCTCCCCCTTGCAAGCACCTCGTGGTTATTAAAATGCAGCTCAGGATAGTTCACTTTGCCTGGTACATTATCATTCCTCGTTAGAGACCCCTCCAGGGCCTGTGATATGCTTGCACCGACTTTATAATTACAAAGTCAATTTCTAAACAGACATTTGCAAATAAGTCAATTTAAATACCGAGATTTGCAAACAATAATTAAGCAGTAGCTTCTTTTTTAATATCTATATATATAATTAATGCCCATGGGCTTTCTATTTTACCTTGCCACTGTGTAGCTTGCAATTGTTTGTTGAGCTAAACCATTCTCAGGAAGCAAATCAAATCAAATCAAATCACTGATGGGTTTTAAAGCTGTTTAAGAAAATATCCTACCTCGTTTCATGCCAAACCCATATGCCCTCTCCCATACAGTCCCCAGTCCACCCCACAGCTGTAGGCAAATAGCAGCAGGTGCCACACATGAGATGGAGAGGTTTCCATTTCAGCATGTCTGCCCAAACTACCCTAAACCACAACAAACTGGGGAAGAATGAGTGGATAAAGCTGAGCAATAAAATACTCAGTGAGTACAAGGGCAAATGTAAATAAATTAAAAATATAATAAAATACTCAGTGAGTACAAGGACAAATGCACTCTGGAGGAGATGAACGTGTCTACTTCAGGTGCCCTCCAAGTGTTGAGAGGAACAAATGGGTTTAATCTCAAAATAGGAGGAATGCCTCTCCTTTTCTTTGAGTCAGGTCCTGGTATTATCCCCTGCCATCACACCTCTGTCCATCCTCCCAGCTCTCCTTGCCCTCCTTGTCTTCAGACAGAGGTCTGTCACAGACATCTTTTATGGAAAATCCTTTCCTTAGGATTTTTTCTCCTGAGAAGCTGAGAAGCCTCAGGAACAAAATGTAAACAATGGTTATCTGCTGCTGTGGAATGCAACAGGTGCATCTGTGATTGGTCCATGTTGGTTGTTTCTAATTAATGGCCAATCACAGTCAGCTGGCTTGGACAGAGAGTCTGAGCCACAAGCCTTTGTTATCATTCTTTCTTTTTCTGTTCTTAGCTAGCCTTCTGATGAAATCCTTTCTTCTATTCTTTTAGTATAGTTTTAATGTAATATATATCATAAAATAATAAATCAAGCCTTCTGAAACATGGAGTCAGATCCTCATCTCTTCCCTCATCCTGAGACCCCTGTGAACATGGTCATAGAAGTCTGGCAGGACCCCCCTGCCCCACCAGTCTGGTTCACCAAAGCAGCAACACTGTCATGGAATCCAGACTTTGGGATAATGGGAAGATGAGGCACAAATACCTGACCTTGGATACAGAGGGCTGAAACAGAATCTTTTTAGGAGGCTCCTCTTCCAAGCCTCTCCTGAGACCTGCTCCATGTTGCCTCCAGCTTTGTTTTGCCACAGATTTCTTCTCATACTCTGCCTTTTCTGACTTTCTTCCAGTCCCTGCAAAAGGACACTTTTTTGTGGGCTTGTATAAGCTGCAGAATCCATGAGGAGAGACCACAGCCTGCTGGTTTCCTGTCCGGTGCTCTCTGGGTTGTCCCAGCAGGTTGTGGCTACGTGTTCAGAATGAATCTCCACAAGGCCTTGACTGGAAAACTGCAAGGAAAGGCTGAGTGCAAACTCTGTGCATGTGCCTCACGGTGCATCAAAGATGGATTGTTTCCCGGTTTGTGCTTCTGTTCAGTAATTTCAAAGGGCTTACTCATTATTTTTGTGTTGGTTCCACGTTTTCGAGCGTGCTTGTATCTTAGCTCATCAAACTTTAGCCAGCTGGGGCCAAAAATATCCCTGGCATAATCAGTTCGTTCATGCAAGTCCAAAACCTTCATTTCTCAATTCAAATAGATATCCACCATCAGCATATTTGAAGGGAATGTGGTCCTCAGGATCATTTTGGGTGACATTGCTGGGACCAGTTTTTCTTGCACCCCAGCACTCAGCATTCAATTGCTATAAATATGAGCAACAGTTATCCATCCCTTCTTTTTTTCCTTTTTATGGATGTTCAAGGACAATAACTGAAAGCTCTTGCTGCTACTCAGCACAAAAACAAATAACAGAACCACTCTAGCTGTGATGCATAACTTAGACATGCCACTGTTGTATGAAGTTATAAATACCTATCACTTGACAATGCCAGTGTTTCTCAGCAGGGGAAGGAGGATGAAAAAAATAGGAAAAGAGCCCAAACCTTGAGACATGGTTGCTATAGCAATTAACAATGCGTCCTCCAGGAGCCAGGGATGCTGATGCAGCTAAAACAAATGTTTGTGTTTGACCATGGCGGGGACGGTGACGGATTAGGGAGTGCTGGCCTTGAGCCTTGGTGTAATCCAATTCTAAATAAACCATAAATCTAAGTGCAGGCTGGCAAGCTCTAGGGAATACCAATATGAGCAGGGTAGTTCTGGTTTCTGTGAGGGGCAAGGGAGAGATAGTGGGATGGGTGTAAAAATCCTGATGGAGAGGTTTGTGATCACGAGTTTTTCACCAAAGGACAGAACCAGCCTAAAGCCATCACCTCTCACTTGTCTCCATTGGATTCCCTCCTGTAGGAGCCTCTAAGCATTATGGAGCTCTCCATTTCAGGGCTGAACCACAGAATCACAGAATGGTTTGGGTTGGAAAGGACCTTAAAGCTCATCTTGCTCCAAACCCCTGCCATGGGCAAGGACACCTTCCACCATCCCAGGCTGCTCCAAGCCTGTCCAACCCGGCCTTGGGCACTGCCAGGGTGTCACTGTGAAAAACCCTTCACCAGAATTTCTTCTCCTTGGAAGCTTCAGCTTCTCCCTGTTTTGCTGCTTTAAAATGAGATTTGAAGAATTGTTTACCCAGCATGTGAATTGTTTTAATTTAATGACCAATCCCAATCCAGCTGTGCCAGGACTCTAATCAGTCACAGTTTTTTTATTATTCTTTCCTTTCTAACCTTCTAATGTACCTTTTCTCTTTCTTTAGTATAGTTTTAATATATGATACGATATCATATCATATCATATCATATCATATCATATCATATCATATCATATCATATATCATATCATATCTCTCATATATTTCATATCATATCATATATTTCATATCATAATATAATAAATCAACCTTCTAAAAACTTAGAATCAAATTCTCATCTCTCACCCCATCCTGAAAACCTCACAACACCCCAGGAGGGTTTGGAGCCTTAAAGCCAGAGGAAGATGTGTTAAGGGAGTTCATTAATTCCTTCCCATCACTGCAGCTGGCCTGGGGAATCCATCCCTTCCAGGTGAGCCCAGACTATGCTCTTACCAGAGCTTATATTATATTATATTATATTATATTATATTATATTATATTATATTATATTATTATATTATATTATATTATATTATATTATATTATATTATATTATATTATATTTTTGAGTCCTTTGGGTCCAGGCTGTGGTGAGATGATGCCAACATCCACATGGCAGCCCTTGGTGTCAGGCAGTGCAGGGCAGCACTGCACACCTGGGGTTCCTTCTGGGAGAAGGAGAAGCCCTGTGGAATATAACAGTGATCTGGTGTTTCCTGGCCTCTCTGACACATGGATTCAGCCTTGATATGGCATGAAAAATGAAAATGAGGACAGCTCAGTCAACAGCGTGTCTCAGAAATTAATGAGCCCCTTTGCCTCCAACACCTGATAATTACATCTTTCAATTAAATGAACTCTCTCCCTGTCCAAGTTCTTATAAATTAACTCAAAGTGATGCATCTTTGTGTGATGCCAAATCTTCCTTCTGCCAAAATCTGTGCAAGCTCCCAGGCCCTCACAGTGTATGAGTCTTAGACAGAGACATCACAGGAGGGTGCAGTGCTGGTGTCACAGCAGCCCAGCTCTGGGTCACTGTTGCCTGCTGAGAGCAGGGCCCTGAGCTCTGCACCTCATCTCCCTGTGAAATGAGGGACAATAAAAGACCCTGGATGATCCCAGGCAATCAGCTGCCACTGTGGGCATGCCATGTGCAGGGCTGATTCTCAAATCCTGCCCTTTGCTTGGACTTCCCACTGCAAAGTCTGCTGCTCCTTTGGCTCAGGTGACAGCTTTGATGTGACTGCTTAGAGATGAGAGCACCTTAGTGAGGTGGTGGAGTGATGGATTCTGCTTTCTGAGGGGACCCACACAACTATGGATCCTTGGTTACAGGAAAGGCACTTGCTGTGGCAAGGGACATGTGTCAGGGCTCCTGCCACTGTGCTGAGGCCAATTACAATATTTTCCACTTACAATACAATATTTTATTATTTCCAATTACAGTATTTCCCACTTAGTTTGGGTACAAAGGTGCACTGAGATGTGTGTTCAATTTATTGAAGAGCTCACATGAGGCAGAGAGGACTGGTAAGCTGCTGTCTCCTCCTGCACTGAAACATACCACGATGCTTTGAAGGCTCCCAGTTCTGCCCCATTTCATCTTTTTCAGTGTGGAGAAAACCCATAAATGAAATGGGATCTCCTGGTCTAACCCAGTTTGTGTCCACACAGACCTTCCCAGCTGGAGGAAGCAGGCTGAGTGTGGGGAGAGGGGCTGCAGGTGGAGATTCCACCTCAGCAGGGTCAATGTGGCACAACCAAGCAACTGCTTCATTCTCTTTCTATTCTCCCCTTCCCTTAAGTAATCAAGTGCCAGCAGTGCAGGCTAAAGCTGGGTCTTTATAAGCTTGCAGTAAATCCACCCAGCTTTTCTAAAGCACAGCAGGCAGCTGATGCAATCACATAACTCAGCCCAAGTCATGGCACAATGGCTGGGAAGGCTGAGGATGGATTTTCCTCTGAAACACACACGGGCTCAAATTCCCCCTTGCGCACCCTCGCGCCATCCCAATTAAGGCAATTAGCAGTGACCAAGGGCAACTGCAAAGCTCCAATTAAGGCAGCACAAAGGCTAACATGATCTACAGTGTCATGGAGAAGGTTTGGAACGTGCTTTCCCCTACAGCCACTTCCTGGCAGATTAAAGGGTTTGTGCACTCTCTGTTGTCCCCTCCTGCCACCTCCTCTCCCTCGCTAAACCCAAAAGTTCATCTCCAGCCTCTGTATCTCCCCATTAATTTACCCCCTGTCAGGGGTCTCAGGGGAGTATTGTGGCTTTTCTCCTCTCATTCTGTCCCATTTCATCTGTACCCTGCAGCAACTGTGCCCTACTCCCCTTCGCCCCCTTAGGGATGGCCAGAGTGTGATTTAGGCTTCAGTGACCTTTTCCTAGCTGGGACTGGTGCTAGGCTGTGTTTTTGCTTTTGCGCTGCCAGGCTGTGAGAGGAAGGAATGGAAACAAGAGCACTGCACACAAGCAAGGGCTGAGAGTGGCACTCACTGTGCTTCAAACAGTCTGGGGACATGAGCACACCTGGGTTGGGTCCAGCAGAGATGGTAAGAGGTGAGAGTGGACAGGGCACAGGTGGCAATGGTCAGGAGATGGTGGCCAGGGGACAGTGGTTGGGTGACAGGGGACAGGGGACAGTGGTCATCCCCTGGCATCTCCCAGCAGCTTTGTCTGAATTTTCAGGTCAGATCCTGAGACAGGTTCCCCCTGGTTCCTGGTGGACCTCTACTTATCTGAGCACATTTAGTGCTAATTGGTGTCCTCGTTAGCAGTTCCTGCTGCAAAGTCACTCGTGGAATAGCCCCAACCAGTGAACACTTTTCCTGAAAGGTGAGGGCTCCAATTAAGGGTTGACAGGCAGCTGGGGTAAGATGTTTGCTATCCTGCCTGGAGGAGATGTAGGAACTTCAGGGCTAGAGCTCAGAAACCTTCCACATATCCCTTTAAAAAAACATCCTTTGGTTTGGGTACGGTCATGAGGGAGGAAATCAAACAGTGTATTTGATACAGAAAAAAAATTGTATCTTTTTGTGGTTCTTTCACCTTTTGGCTGTGCTTAGCTTTTCTTTCTGTTTTAGGTTTCCTTGTGTGTTAGCACTGAGGATAAAACCCATGAAATCCCTTTCTTAATGTTTTTGCTTTGTCCTGAGTAACACAGACAAAGGGGCTGTCATGAGCTGCTAGAATGGAAATTAATTTTAAAAGCATCATCATTTATCACTTTTATAGCAAAAAAAGAAAAAAAAAAAGAGAAACCAGTGAGATTACACCAATTGTGGCAGAAATTTCCTGCGCAAGAATAATCAAAAGTTATTTGCAAAAGGGTAATGACACGAAAGTACTCAAAAGAAATTCCAGGGGAAAAAAAAAAAAAAACCAAACCAAAAAAACCCTAAAGAGCCTGAAGCTTTGGTTGAGGTTGAACATTTGCCTCTCCCAGTTTGTACCACCCAAAAGTCAGGCCCTGGCAGTGTGATGGTTTTTCTGTAGGCAGCTGAGAGGGACAGGTGTGTTTAGAAGGCAGCTCTGGATCAACACCTGGTGCCTGAGCCAGATGGGATGGATGGCTCCTACCACGGGGCTGGAAGGAGTTCCTACAGCAAAACTTTGATTTTCAGCAGCATCACTAACAGCAGTAATGATATTGCTGGCAAATGCAGCTTCCCCTGGCTGAAATGGGGATCAAAGCAGGGGCAACACAGGTCAGGACTCACGGAACCCTTTGGGATGGGGGCTCCAGCTGGGGGTGGCTCAGGCAGCACCAAAGCCCCACAGACGCTCCTGCTCTGGCTGCAGGGACCAGGAGCAGCCTGTGGGTCACTGTTTGTGCTAAGTGGCCACCTGGAGAGGTGCTGCTGTGACCTGTGGGTGTTTCAGTGTGCTGGAGCCTCATTTCACACCTCTGATCCAGGCTGCCACTCCAGAGGAGCTCATTAAATCGAGCACAGCAGAGCTGCTGCTTCCTTTACTTGCTTACTTTTACTCCCCTTCATGGGGTGAATTAAAGGCCTCACATTCCTCATCCCTTCTTTCTGTTAGAATTTTATCTCCTTCCAGTCTTCCCTCTCCTCTCACTCTCCTGCTTCCCTCACTTGCTCCCTCCAGGAAGTCAGCTAATTATTTCCTGAATGCCCCCAGTGTTATTTTGCCTTGAGAACCTCTCCTGCTGGGACTTCTCACACACTTATGATTCTCTATGTGACAAAAGGTTTCTCAGTTTAGCTTTGAATGGGTGTTTATTTTCTGCATTTAGTCCTTTTTCCTCATCATCTGCACTTGGGCTGAGAATAGAAACTTCACTTGACATTATCTAAACCATTATCAATTAAATCCCTTCTTAACTGCCCTCTTTTCCCCCCCTAAGCTGTGTAAGTTTGAGGTTTTTGCTCTTCTTTTTTCCCTCCTGAACACCTTGCATTCGTAGATAAAGCCCTTTGCCCTTCTACTCTAACTTTCCAAACACAATACACTTTTATTTTGCTGTTGTGGGTTTTTGTTTTTTTTTTTTGTTATTGTTTAATGTCACTGCAGTGAAACACGGGATTGCAGTTTATTTCACATTGCAAAGTCAGTGTTCCCTCTTTGAACTGGTGCAGCCATCAGGATGCCTGCCCTGTGCCATGGGGATGGAGAAGGTGCTGCTGCTGGGTCAGGTGATGATCCCATGGCTGAAGGGACCCTGGCCACTGAGCTGGAGCAGTTCTGAAGCCAGACTGATGGATAACAACTCATGAGTTTACTCAAATATTTCCAGACTGTCTTCCATATATTGCCAGTGGCTACATCTGGAGGGTGTGTGAATCTCAGGACCTTAGCTGATCAGAGTGACCCCAAGATGTGTTACAAAGTCTCTTTTCTCGGCTTGGCGGTCAAAGAAGAAGTCAGAGCTCTCCAGTTCTCACTCTCAAGTTTGTTTATTGTATCTTATTTACAAAATGTTTTCTCCTGTCCTGCCGAGGTCCCCTCAGCAAGACAGTCAGAGGCACTCTGCTCACCTTGGTGTTGTCTTTTTATACTAAAAACTAGGTGTACAATATTTACAATTACTTTCCAATACCCATCACCTATGTTAGACAGTAAGCTTCTACAATCCAAAAGTGCCACCATCACAGCAGAAGATGGAGGCCAAGAAGAAGAAGAAGAAAGTCTGGACACACCCAGATCCCTCCATCTTGCCCCCTGAACCCCCATTCTAGAAACCCCAAAAATCTATTGTTTACCTTGTGGTAAATTCACTATCATCCTAATTAAACTGTCATGGCTTGCAGATCTTTATATAAGGTTGTTAATTTTCTTCATGGGTCATAATCAAAACCACAGGCATCTTGTGCTCTGTGCCAGGGTCTCTGAGCCCCCTGGCAAGGCTCTTGACAGTCCAGGACAGCCAGAGGGATTTCCTGGGTTCCAGCAGGTGAAGACAACAAAGAAAAGCAGAGATGTCTCAGAATCACAGGGTGGGTCATGTTGGAAGGCACCACCTGGCCCAAATTCACTGCTCCAGCAGGCTCATCCCAGCTACAATTGTCCTACACAGTTCTAGGATATCTCCAGTGGAGGAAACTCCAAACCCTCTCTGGGCAGCCTGTTCAGCTTTTACTGCACAGGGAACTTATTCCTCATGTTCAGGTGGAATAAAACAACATCCCAGCTTCCACAGAAAGCATGCAGCTCACAGGATAGAGCTGCTGTGGGTGGAGGAATGCCAAAGCTAATTATGAAATGGGGGTGATTAAGTCCAAAAACGCCCCTGGCAAGATGTCTCTGAGGGGAAAATGTTGGGGGTGAAATGGTGACATAAATATATGGATTTATTAGTTCTTATGCAATGATTTGTGTCTTTTTCTGACTTACTTGATCCCCCACCCCCTGTACAAAAGCCATGCAGAATTACAGCCCTGTGAGTGGAGGACACACAGGTCACATCCTTCTGACCCACATGTCCTTGTCACAACTGGAGATGTGCCAAGCTTAAAACAAGCTACAGACATTTAACCTAATCAGAATAATTCTGCAACGGTTCATAAAGCAACAAACAAACACAGAGAGTTTTAAAAGTACCAGAATTGTGTGACTTGACACATTTTTGTTTTTAAATAAGAGCCATCCCCAGCTTTGCAGATACACAGGTAAGCAGCTGAACTCCAAACCTGTAGCTCTCTGGGAGTTTGTCTTCAGGAAATGGCACAAGCAAAAGCATTAATTGTTTGCTGTTTCAACTCTTTTCTTTGTTGCATCAGCTGTTAATTCAAGGCCTGTGGCCATGTCATAACTGCTTTTATTGAGCTGTTTCAAACCCGAGTCCCAGCAAACCTGTTTGTCATTCAGGCAGTGAAGGAGACTGCTCTCAGCTCTGCAGAGGCTGCTCAGCCAGCTCAGAGCACCCTGAAATCTATCAGTGCTAATTAGGGCTCACTTAAATGCTCCCAGGCTGCCCTTGCTGGTTTGAAATGCAGAGTGGCATGTTGAAGCCCGTCTGCTTGGCTCCTGACAGGAGCAAAAGCAAACATCAGGCCCTGCTGTGACCTCCATTTACGGGACTCATTTACAGCACTGAAGGCATCAACTTCTGGGAAATCAAATGGACAAATTAGTTTTGAACCCCTACTGGTTAAGATGGACTTCTCACTGGGACAGTGCTCCTGCCTGGCTGGATAAATATTCTAAATATTCCCTTAATCCTGGTGGCTGTGGAGTTTCCTCAGGGAGGTTGGGGGGATGAGTTTGGTGGCAGGAGGAGGCAGGTGGCAGCTTTCCAAGTGCCCCTGGTCCCTGACACTGGGTGGGTACCAGCTGTCATGCAACTAAAACCCCATGGCTGTTTTTAACGAGCATTAATCATTTTATTTAAGCAAAGGCAGCATCCTGTGCCCTGACCTAGTGTTGCACTGCCTTTTGCACGATGACAAGAGATCTCCAAGCTGTGTCTCATCCCATGATTCATGTTCATCTCCATAAACTCAGATTTATCTTTGGGGAGTGAAGGGGATTCTACCTAATCCCTGTTCTCAGCTCTGTAAGACTCCAAGACCATCTGTCTGTTCTCAGTCGAGTCTACCCAAATCCCCTGCTCATGGGCACAAAGCCACCTGAGGATCCCTTCTCTCTGAGGCTCAGCCCAGCCATGGCTGCTCCCCATGTGGATTAGCTGTTGGAGAATATGTGTAGAAAATTGGGAGCCTTCACAAGCAAAACCATCCTGCCCAGGAATAGCAGCCTGTTTAATTTGTCACCCATGGGATCCTTCAGTCGCTGTGGCAGAAATATTTCCTGTTCCACGTGTGCCCCACTGCAGACTGTGCTCATTTTCCTGCATTTCTCTCTTAATCTCCCTGAGACTCTGGTGCCTATCTCGTTATGAGATATTTATATTTTCCATTCCTCTGGCATATGGCTCTGGGAGCCTTCTCCTGTCTTTTGAGGAGAATCTGAATTTATTGAACACTTACACTGTTGGTTTGTGTCTGGGTTCCATCATCAGTGGCTGGAAGAAAGAGAAAGGGGGCCAGGCTTTGGGACCTCTCTGCTGCCTCTTGGGGACCCACAGCTCCCTCAGGGGACAGCAGGGGGGACTCTGAACCATTTAGTGGCACAAACAGGATTCTCTGGAACAACTCTTCCAGTGCATCCCCATCCTCAGGGGCAGGAAAGATTTTCCTACCCAGACTGCACAGTGTGCAGCCAGTGGTGTAGATAACTCAAATCTTAGTAACCATTAGGATTCCTGAGCAAAAGGGACCTTCCCTCTGTGCAGCACAGTGCTCTCCACAGCTGAGCAAGAACTCTTGACGGACCTTTCCTTCTTGCCTTGCTGGCTGGGGATGCTCTGAGGAGGAAAAGGGCTTGCACTAACAGGAGGCCTCACAGCCACAGCACATATGGGTCCTGTCAGTGTGCTCCAGATGTGTAATGTGGAGCAGACAAGGTCAAACTGAGCCCAGACCCCTCTCAGGAGCTCTCTGAAGTGCTGTTTGTCTGCTGTTGGCAGAAGCCACCTGGAGGGTGGCAGTGTGGTTTCTGAGGTTGTGCCCAGGATGGAGAGAGCTCAGGTTTTGGAGAACACTGTTGCCACTGAGAATCACAGCAAGAAGGTGGATGAGATGAATTGACTTCATATCTGTGAATAACACCTCTGTAAATATTGCCAGATGTTCTCCACGAGCCCTGCTGATGTGGCAGTGAGGTTAGGGGAACCAGCTCCCCCCTTCACTTCTGCTCCCAGATTAAGCCCAGAGGCCAAACCAAACCTTGGGACCCCCTGTGCTCTTCCAGCCCCCCTCTAAGGGCACAGGAAGGATCCCTGGGGCTGCTCACGTGTGGGAAGATGCACAGCCCCAAAGAGCTTTGTGCACACAGTGAATTATGACACAGACCCCAAAGTGCTCTCAGGAGCTCTCCTCTCCTACATGGAGACCTGGCCTGAGCCAGGACGGAGCACGAGGGAAGCAGATGGCAGCCTGGCAGAGTGATTAAAGCCCTGGATATCTGTTTTAATAAATTGCCCACCCAGCAGATCAAGCATAGCAATAGTCAGTCCTGGGCTGTGCTGTCAGCAAGCACAGCCTCATTTACAGCCCTGGGCAAGTGCCACGCTCCTCCCTGTGCTGCACATTGTCAGGACAGGCTGCAATGCAAGCTGGGCTGGAGAACAGACCTGTGGATTTTGTCTGTCACCCCAAATAGGTGTCACTGGGTACCACAGCTGAGGGAAAGCACCTTGCTGCAAGATTCAGTGAAGGAAATAGGCACAGGCTGAGCTCCTGACTCATGAAGATAAATGTGTGTCCTGTGCAGATTTAGACCTGCAGACAAGTGCAATTTCTATCCACTTTGTTATATCTTCTGCTCCTCTCTTCCCTTTCACCCTGTCTCAATATCCCCAAACAGCCCTTTCTGAGCAAGGCAGTGCACAATCCAAGCCTTTCTGTGCTGTCCCACTTCTCTCTCACTCCTGGCCTCTTTACTGGGATATTGGCAGAGGATTTGCTCTGCTAACAGGACTCCTGTCTGTGTACCTGATGCAGCTAAGCAGGCTCCACAAGCCCGAGAGGAGCTCTGTGAGTGCTGAAGCCAAGCACTACTGCATTCCTTACCTGTATGGAGTGAGGTGCTTTTCTGCCTTTTACTGTTCTTGAGACTCCCCAGCTGCAGGCCTGGAAATCATCTTCTCCCAGTCCTGTACCAGAAGAGGAACCAGTCAGAGAGGTGCTGGTAGAGCAGGACACACTCCTGTGCATCCCTCTGGGTGTCCAGAGTTGCTGGGGGCTCAGAGACCCTGGCAGGCTGCCCAAAACACCTGGGGATTTGATTTTGACCCCTGGAGCAAGTTACCAACTTTGTATGAGGACCTGAAAGTCACAGAAGTTTGAATGGTGTAATAATAAAATTATCACAGGGTGAAAATGTAGATTTTAGGATTTTTGGAATGGAGGTTTTGGGGACAAGATGGGGGAACTTGGGCATGTCCAGCCTTTCTTCTTCATATTCTTGTTCTCCATTTTCTGCAGTGATGTTGGCACTTTGGGATTGGTTTAGAGTAGAAGTGCACTGTCTAACACAGGTGATAGGTGTTGGGAATGAAGTGTAAATAAGTTATATGTAGTTTGTAGTATAAAAGGACAACACAGAGTGCCTGTGGCTGCCCTGCTGAGCAGATCTCAGCTGGGCAGAAAGAAAATTTTATAGATAAGAATTAATAAACAACCTCAAGTCCGAAAAGTGAAGAGTCCAGACTCGTTCTTCAGCTGTGCGGGCCGAAGCAGAGACACCCTGCACATCTGGGGACAGCAATTAACAACCAAAAACCCGAGACACTCCCATGCAGAAAAGGGGCACTTTCTCCTGAACAAGATCCTGGTGTTTGTGGGATAAGGCATCTGAAGAGACAAGAACCACTGAGTCCTGGTTTCTCAGACACTGACTGGCTTTGGTTTCTAATAAAGTAGAAATTCCAGCTGGAGCTTTTGGGACTTGCAATACAGAGGAGCCTCTGAGCCAGGCATGGCATAGGAGCAATGGCTTTGAAGGTATTGCTGAGCCTGAAATCCAGGGAGAAGCCTCTCCTTAGGGCATCTTGCTGGCAGATCTCAATGTATAAAAGCAGAAGCCTCTGTGACTGGAGAGAAAAACAGAACCAGGATTTTCATCCAGCATTTCCTAGAGGGAAATATCTGTGAGCTTCACAGAAAGGGAGTGCAGCCTGTCCAGAGTGTCTCAGATTTACAGCCCATGCAGAGAGATGAGCACATCAATCCAGGTCCTGCTCACCTGCACTGCCTGGGAGGGGTTGCTGAGCACATTGGGGTTTCTAGCTGACCCCAGACACATCAGGAATGCAGCACCTCTTCCACTGAGAAGAATATTAGAGAATGGGCCATGCAGCCCTTTAGAACAGATCAACCTTCCCAACTAAACGCTTGTCAAATCCTCCGCCTTTCTTCAAAAACTCCAGGTGCAAACAAAACACTGCGAATTTTTTTGGCTGGGAGCAAGCACAGAAGGCTTAGATGGTTGTTTTGAGGCCAGCTGTGATTTCTTTTCCCCATTCATTCATAACTGCTGCAAACAGTGAGAACCATTGGAGAATACAGGAGCAACCAATGCTTGGGTCTATGCCCTGCACCTCAGCTCTGTGTCCAGGGAGATCTTGGGAAACTTTCCAAGCCATGGTTATTTATATTCCCCACCTCTGGTCCTGAACTTTTTTTTTTTCTGTGTGCTGGTAATAACATCCCAGTACTAAACTGTGCTTTCTGTGGGCATCATTTGCATGGCAGAACAGCTGTGAGCCTCCCTCCACCGCCTGCCTGCCATATTGCATAGATAATAACAGCTAATCCATATTAATTATAAATACACAAACCGGCTCCTAAATAAGGCAAACTTTTGTGAGCCATTCAAACCAGTGGGTGCCAAGAAACGTTAGTGTTACTCCTGACACCTTATCCTCTGGCTGTCATGTCATGAATAAAGAAGAGCCCCCAGCACAAGTTAAGGATGGCATCTGAGCTTTAATAGCCTGCAGCCACTGCCATCAGCCCTGCGGCGCTGATTTCATCACATCTCAGCAGCTAAACTGCGCTGGGTCAGGGACAAACCCCTGCGGAGAAGGAGCCGCAAGAAGTGGGTCCGCAATTATTATTCAGTACCTGGCTCTCGGTGGCGGCGGATCCGTGCTGGACTAACCCCACCTTGTGGTGCTGGTGGGCTCTGGCTGACCTGGCTGGGCAGAAAATGCTCATCTCCATCCTCTTTGGATTTTAAACCCTCCCCTAAGGCTTTGCCTGCTGGAGGTGGAAGTCTAAAATAAGCCCTTGCAGTTGGCTCGCTCTCCTCTGCTGGCTTTCTCACATCTCCCAGGGAAAGCCTGTGGATGCCTCAGCATCTATAATCCAGGCTGAAAATTCCTGATATTAAACACAAAACCCACTCTCTGCCATGTGTTGTCAATTTGTTCTCTTCTGCCTCCTCACTGAGGAATTTGGTGTCACTCCTATTATTCTCTATTTTGACTCATTGTCTCCTCCCCAGTCTGCCCTTCACAAGTTCAGATGGGCAAGTTTGGTTTTTTTTTGGTTTTTTGGCTTTTTTTTTGATATTTTGTCCCCACTCAGTGCTGTGAAATTTCCTCATGGGAAAGGTGGTCAGGCTTTGGAAGGGGCTGCCCAGTGAATTCCCATCCCTGGAAATGTCCAAGGAAGGCCTGGACATGGCACTGGTGACAAGGTGAGGATCCTCCCAGATTGGACCTGATGACCTTGGAGGCATTTTCCATGCTTTAATAATTCTATCATTCTATGATAATATAGCTGTCAAAAAGATCCCATGTTTCTTTCTCACATTTCTTTCTTTTTTTGCATTTTTGTGTAATGGTTGAAAACTTTTTAGGGTGGTTTTGGTCCCATGTTTCTTTCTCACATTTCTTTCTTTTTTTTGCATTTTTGTGTAATGGTTGAAAACTTTCTAGGGCAGTTTTGGATGGTGTATGAACAGGACAATGTCTGAGACGCAAAAACAACATAAATGGCAAAACTCTCAGCTATTTTTCTTCAGAATTATCCTGTCCTGCTTCCCCTCCAGGCACATTAGTAAAAATGCCAATGAGCTCTTACCTGCAGGCAAACCAGGATCTTTGTAAACTGTCCAGCACAAATGGGGCTTTGATTGGAAAAATAACTTCATCACAATATTACTCAAGCTGGGGATAGCAATTTTTGTTTTCATGATGGCTAAAAATGACCATGCTTGCCCTTCCCCCTGCAAATTATGATGTCTTTTTCTTAACAGCATTGATTTCCTTTAACATTTCAACCAAAAGAAAGAAGTAGGAAGAGTAATTTCTGGAGAGCCAAGCCACTGAAAGAGCCTAATTGTTTGCAATACAGATGATCACAGGACTCAGGGAACATTCTTAGAGATTTCATTTCATTATAGACACCCTTTCTTACAGATTTCAAGAGGCAGATTTTCAAGAAGAAAGAAACTTAGAAAATGTTGAAGATCCAGGAAGTTTAATACCAAAGAACCCCAAACCTGTGGTTGCTCTGTACATACAAATATTAGCAGTATATTGCAACCTTAGCCTGTTTTCTCCTCTCTTACAAGTTTTCTGGGCTTTTTGTCTTGTTTTGTTTTCCTTCTGCATTATTATTACTTAGACTGAAATATTGTTTTTATGGAAAATAACCCCAAAAATTAATGAGAACAGGGATAATAATTGCAGGTTGTCTCAGACCCTGGTGCAGGCTGTGGCTAAATCCAGAGTGCTAAACCCATCTCACAAAAATTTGATTAATAGATACCAAATAGATTTGGTTAATAGATTTTGATTCTTCCCTCACCCCCTTCCACGTGTTCAAGGCACAGGGCAGAGAATTCATTTGGGAATGATCTGTTACAGGGAGAGGTGGCGCCAGTGCCTCCAAGGCTCCATCCTGAAATCAGATCCGTGCATGTGCCTGCTCTTTGCCTCTCCCTCCCTTCCTCCCACACCAAAAGTCCTACAGGAAATCTTGGCAGAGCTTTCCCACAGCTCCTGGGCAGGAAAATCCCTTTTTCCTGTGAGGCTGGGTGGGGGATTTGGAGGGGAGCACAGCAGTGATGCTGGAGCAGATCTGCAGGGAAGCTGTGGGGCAAGGGCACATTAATTACATCAGAGGGAAACCTAGAGCAGGAGCTTTGAAAATGAGATCAGGAGGATTACTAGGAAAATAATCAGCAGGAAGCAATCTTACCTTGGAAATAAAAAAGAGCAGGAGAACACAGGTAGGAATATTCCAGTGCTGGTTCCTAACTTGCAATAATGAACTGGAGGCACATTTCATAAAACCTCCTCAGAGTGTCCTTGTTTCTTTCAGAGGAGTGTGCATTAATAAAGTGAAAAAAATAAAAAAAAAAAAAAAAGAAAAAAAAGGTGTTGCTGTGTGTTTGGTGCTGGTTTTCTCCTTAAAAAGGAGTTTGACTCCTGTCTGCCTTGTCTGGGAGCCAGCAGAGGGAGACAAGCCTCTGAGCTTAATCCAGGTCTGCTTTCTCCTCTCCAACAACTTCTCCAGCTCTTATTTATTTTTTTTTTCCTTCTGCATTATTATTGTTTGGACTGAAATACTGTTTTAATGAAAAATAGCTCAAAATGACCCTCACCTTGCAGTTACAGAGAGGATTAGATTAAAAATGCTGCAGGGAGATTTGGGTGAGCGAACACGTGGCAACATCCTCTTGTGGCAGCAACACAAGGAGCAGATTGGTTAGGTAGGGGCTGGGAAGTCTGCAGAGTTTGGGTTTTTCTGGGTGGGAAAGCCTTGAATTTGTGCTTGGGAAGAGGCTCACCCCAAGTCCTGGTTTGATGGCAGAAGCGCAGGCATCAAATTTCTCAGATTTGGTGTAAAATTACAAATTGGATCCATAAAACACCCCTTCTTCCTGCCTCACAGTCAGAGCAAGGATGGGGTGCTGGGGAAATTGCCAGGAGCTGCTGGCACTGTGTACAATAACCTTGGGATGGGATGGGATGGGATGGGATGGGATGGGATGGGATGGGATGGGATGGGATGGGATGGGTGGGATGGGATGGGATGGGATGGGGTGGGATGGGGTGGGATGGGGTGGGATGGGATGGGATGGGATGGGATGGGATGGGATGGGATGGGGTGGGGTGGGATGGGGTGGGATGGGGTGGGATGGGGTGGGGTGGGATGGGGTGGGATGGGGTGGGATGGGATGTCCTGGCCCAGTTGCAGCCCTATGTAGATTTTTTGCTCTTTCAAACCCTTTTTCTGTGTTCCTGAGGAAATGGAGGGCGGGGGTGTGGGAGATGTGCTCAGCAGTGCTGCACAGGTGTGATGTGGCCCCTGCAAGGACAGGCAGTGCCAAAAGCCCCAGCGGCCATGCAGGCAGGCTGGAATTGGCACCTGCAGAGAGCAGGTGCCTGCAGCATGGTGCAGGGATGCAGAGACAGATATTTAGTGCTCCTTATCCCCCAAAAACCCTCTCTGAGGGTGAGTCAGTGTGGCCACAAGCGGCTCTAAGTGGGATATCTGAACATCCACAGACACATCATCCTCCTGCATCAGCACGTGGAACTCTTTGGGAGTGGGTGGTGGTGGCATCTGTGTGTGTCCCTGTGTGTCTCTGGTGTCCCTCTGTGTCTCTGTGGGTGTGTCTGTGTGTCTCTCTGTGTCCCTCTGTGCATCCCTGGTGTCTGTGTGTGTCCCTGCATGTCTTTGGTGTCTTTGTGTGTCTCTGGTGTCTCTGTCTGTACCTCTGTGTGTTCCTGTGTGTCCCTGTCTGTCCATCTGTGTGTCTCTGTGTCCCTGTGTGTCTCTCCATGTCCCTCTGTGTCTCTGTCTGTCCCTTGCTGTCCCTGTCTGTGTCTCTCTGTATCTCTGTGTGTCCCTGTGCGTGTCCCTGGTGTCTCTGTCTGTCACTCTGTGTCTCTGGCATCTCTGTGTCCCTCTGTGTGTCTCTGTCTGTCCCTCTCTGTGTCTCTCTATGTGTCTCTGTGTCCCTCTGTGTCCCTCTGGTGCCTCTCTGGGTCCCTGTTTGTGTCCCTGGTGTCTCTGGTGTCTCTGTCTGTCCATCTCTGTGTCTCTCTCTGTATCTCTGTCTGTCCCTCTCTGTGTCTCTCTGTGCCCCTGTGTGTCACTCTGTGTCTCTCTGTATCCCTCTCTGTGTCTCTGTATGTCCCTGTGTGTCTCTGTCTGTCCCTTTCTGTCCCTCTCTGTGTCCCTTTGATTCCCTGTGTGTCCCTCTGTGCCCCTCTGTATCTCTGTGTGTCTCTGGTGTCTCTGTTTGTCCCTTTCTGTCCCTCTCTGTGTCTGTGTGTCCCTGTGTGTCACATGAAGCCCCTCTGAGCCTTTGTTCATCCCTGTGATCTGGGGAGCAGCAGTTTTCAGGCTGGACACCTCATGTGGGTTTTGACTGTGCCGCCTCTGAGCGCTGAGCAGAAATGTGAGCAGATAAGGCTGGGGAGCAGCTGGGAGCCCAACACAGCCAGGGACAACAAAGGATGAAAGGGACCAAGCAAACGAAACCAGCTTTTTGAAGTCCTTGCAGAAACAGCCCCTCACTGTATTTAGTGAACCTCACGACTCCACCAGAACAAAACTGTCATCACTGGAGGGAAAAGAGGAGAAGTTGCCCTGGATGAAAATAATCCAGAGATCAGCACAGAGCAAGAGTGGCTGGTAATGCTGGATGGAGATGACAGCACTTTAAAGGATCTCTGTGCCTGCCACCCACTGAAATGAGTCCATTTCCTCACCTTGGCTCTGTCAGGGGAGCCTGGGGAGCACTGGGCACGCTGGGCTGCCAGGGATGTGGATGTGACAGCGTGGCCAGAGACAGAGAAAGCTAGATAAGTTTTCCCTTGAATCAGCCTGGGAAGCTTTAGGGAACTGGAGATAAACAATGATGGTCAAATATTAAAATAATTTGCAGGTGGTGTTTCTTAACAACCTGGTTTACTGTTTTTTTCTCATAAGGTTGTTTACAAATGGGTTTCTTGTTAATTAACCAATCATGTAAAATGTATTGATTAAATGACCAATCTGGGCCTCCTATAGCAAACTAAGCTATAAAAGAAGAGACGTTCAACTAAATGGGGTTTTTACCATTTTGTCTTCTGATATGACTCTGTGTCATCTCTGACTCAATGGTGACAGTCCCAGGAGTTTTTCCATTTTGCATCTTTGGTCTCTGAGCAGGCTGCCCTCACCCTCCTAATTCTGGAGTAAGAGGAGAAGCCTGGAAGATCCTGCCAGGAGCCTACCTCAGCTGTAGGCAGCAGGATAAAATCCAGCCTTGGTTTGGCTGCCTTTGAGGGTGCAAATTTGCTGAAATGAACCTGGACAAATGCCTGCTTCATCTTTATCTGCTCCTCAGGGGTGTTTGCATGGCAGCCCGAGGGCTTCTGCTACCTTTGAACATTGTATTATCAATTACCCTAATTAGAGCTTGGCACCTGCCTGACACCAAGTAATTTTCATTAATTTTTTAACCTTTTTCATGCCAGAGAAGCCAATACTCAGATAAGCTTTCTCCTGAAGCACAGCAAAACAGGGGAAAAAATATCAAAAAAAGCAAGCAAGGTTAATGGCAGTTTGATTGGTGGCTGGCTGAGGAGGCTGAAGGTTGTTCTCCACCAGTGCCTGCTCAGCAAGGACCTGTGTTTGCATGGCTGCTGTTAAGTACAAGGGAGGTGGCCACAGCCTCACCTTGTGGATTTAATCACTTCTGTGCCTCGGTGCCACACAGGGCCTTGGCAGCCACATCTCCTCCTCCCCTCACTGGGCATCTCCCTGCCTTCATGTCACTGAGAATGAGAGAAGATAGGCAGGGAACCATGGGCTTGGATTTGTTCTCCAGCAGCATGCATGTGGTAATTTTAGGGTCCCCCGTGGCAGGAAGGAAATGATGAATCTGACTCCGTGTTCTTAGAAGGCTAATTTATTATTTTATGGTATTATATTATATAAAAGAATGTTATACTAAAACTATGCTAAAGAATAGAGAAAGGATACTTACAGAAGGTTTAATAAGATATTAATGAAAACCTGTGACTTTCCAGAGTCCTGACACAGCTGGACAGTGATTGGTCATTAAGTAAAAACAATTCACATGTTGGATAAAAAATCTCCAACCATATTCCAAACCAGCAAAACACAGGAGAAGCAATCAGATAATTCTTGATTTCATTTTTCTATGAGGCTTCTCGGCTTCCAGGAGAAGAAATCCTGGTGAAGGGATTTTTCCAGAAAATATGACAGTAACATATGCAGACAGCCAGCTTCAATCACAGAAGTGCCTGTGTGGTTTTAAAACAAAAAGGGGCAGCAACATTGTCAAAGGAAGCTCATTTTGAGACAGCTGATTATGACAGCAAGCCAAATTTATCCATGATAATTTCAGAATGTGCTATTGTGCTATCACCTCCCCCTCATTGCTGGGTGTATCTGTCCAAGACTACCATTATTGTACTTGTGGGGTCCCCCCATGGCAGGAAGGAATGATGAGTCTGACTCCATGTTCTCAGAAGGATAATTTATTATTTTATTATACTATATTATATTGAAGAATACTATACTATACTAAAGAATACAGAAAGGATACTTACAGAATGCTAAAAAGATAATAATGAAAACTCATGACTCTTTCCAGAATCCTGACACAGCTTGGCCCTGATTGGCCAAAGAGTGAAAACAACTCCCAGCAGAATGCAATGGAACAATCACCTGTGGGTAAACAATCTCCAAACACATTCCACATGAGCACAACACAGGAGAAGCAAATGAGATAAGAATTGTTTTCCTTTTCTCCGAGGCTTCCCAGCTTCCCAGGAGAAAATTCCTGGGCAATGGGATTTTTTTCCAGAAAATATGAATGCCACACAGCATGACTGGATGGATTATCATCCTCCTGCAGATGGGGAGGGAAGGAGCCACCCCATAGTGCAGCCACAGCCAGGCAGGAAGGGAGCACCAGGAGCCCTGACTCCACAGCACGGATCTCTCCATGCTCTGCAGGTCAAGGATCACTTATTCCAAGCACAACAGCTGTGCTGCCTCTCCTCAGCTGCAAACAGCAGTAAAAATGCATGTGAGATCAGCTTGTGCCCATGCACAGGGAGGAGGTGTTTGTGTTTGGGAGGGTGTTTGATTGTGTGTGTTGTGTGTGTGAGAGTTTGGAGAGGATGATGAAGGAGATCACCTTGCAGTATTTGGTTATTTTCCCTGCTCTGTGTTGTAATCAGGTTTTCCACACTTTTGGAGGCCCCTGCCTGTTTATGGTGACCCTCCTGGGGGTTCTGACTGAGCAAACCAAGGTGGGCTGCGCTGGGAAGCTCTGTGTGCCTTTTCCTAAAGCCCATGGATGGATGGGCTGCTTCAGAGCAGAAATCAGGAGCTTTGAACACTTCCTTGAGGTATCTGATGTCTCTGATGTGTTGGCCATGTGGGCTGCAGAGCAAAGTCTAAGCTCAAGCCCTGACATTTTGGGAATCTCCTTGTATTTTCCATGCTGCTGTTGTGTTGGGTGTGTGCTGCAGCCCTGGAAAGACATACAGACCTCTGAAAATGTCTGTTGAGCAAGAGGTTTTCCACAGAAGCTATAAAACATTCATGACACCTCCATTGTGCTGTAAATCCTTAGCAGGAGTTGATAACAGTGCATGAATTTTTAATGTAACATTTATAAATGGTTATTAAAACTATCCTTAAAGTAAAGTGTCAGTTTATTTTTAATTAACTGTTGGCTATTTAAGCTCCTGATGGCCCCAGGGCAGATCAACAATCTAACAAGTTAATATTCCAGATTAACCATGCAATTGCTGCCTCTTTGTGTGAGGAGGATGAAGATGAGTTCACAGCATCAACAAGTGGTTATTTCTCACTCACTGAAGACAAATATCATCATGTCCTGGAATAGGCTTCCTTAGTGCTAGTTTAAGAAGTTTTAGGAGATGTGGAGGGATTTATTTCCTGAATATTGAACAGATACAGACAGCAGAGCTAAGTGATTCTTCTTGGGGGAAAAAAAAGTATTTACATGGTACTGGTGAGAAGAAATTTCCATTGAAATCAGTGAATTTGGATCAAACATTTCCAATTGCATCAATTGCGATTTCAGGCCCCCAACATACAAAGAGCAACAGCACTCTGAGATTTGTGAATTTAGGCTTGGTTGCAAATGTTGCAATTGACTGAGAAATTAAAAGTTTGGCAGTGTGAGACCTGTGCCTGTTTATTTAGCAAAGTATTTTTGGTAAATTTTATTGTCACTGACCAGCATGGAAAGTTTTCTCCTCCAGCATGAGGAGAAAACTGGTACTGAGTATGAATTAATTTCTATATCATATATATTTTTAAATGACCATTTTTAAGCTGTCAAATTTAATTATTCTCCAGCATGCAACATGCATTTTTCATTTGTCATTGTAATTAAAATTAGTCATGGGATGACAGATTTTAGAGATATTATCTTTTTCTGTAATTGTTGCTATTGTCCATGAGAAGCTCCTGTGGTTATCCTTTGAAAATGAAGGTCAAGCCAAAACATCCCCACAAAGCAGTTTGGTTTCAGTGTTACTGACATCCTAAAAGGGTCAGTTCACAACATTTTGCCACTTAAAAGATAATTATTAGCCCAAATCTGCCATACAGAGTAATTTTGGGTGACAACAAGAGCTGGCACCGGAGGAGTTTGGGTTATTATTGTTCTCCAGAGTGGTGAAATCCTGGGACATTTCTTTGCTTATTTATTTATTTATTTATTTATTTATTACCCAGCTCAGTTATACTCAGGGATTTTTGTACCAAGGTCTTTCTGGAGATGGGAACTCATGCAGCTGAACTTTGCATTGCTGTGTCCCCTGAGCCAACAGTGAAAGGTTGGAGATTCCAGGCAGCGCCTCTGAGCTTGTTTCACTCTGATTTATCAGGAGCTGCACCTGGGTGACACCAGGGCTAGGTCCCAAAAGCTGGACAGCCTGGATATTTTGCTGAGTGCAGTAAAACTGGGCTCTCCCTTCATCCCCAGCTCATTTTTGCTCCTCTGCCATCACCATCTCTCCCACCTGTGCCCCTTCCTGATGGTTGAGTCTCTCAAGACATGCCAAGTCTCTCTGGGAGAATAAGAATTATTTAAAGTTATATAGACTTCCAGATTTTTTTTTTTTTTTTTCCCTCTTTTCCCAGGTGATCAGCCTGGGTGTTGGGAAAATACGAAATCCAGATCTTTGCAGAGCAACAGGAGCGCCACAAGCAGCAACGCCCGTCGGTAAATGCCGCTCAATGCAGCAGAGCTCCCTGGAGATTAAAGGAATCTTGGAAATGTCATTGCCCTGACCAAATGAGATAATTTGTATCTTCTGTCACATCCTCTTTTTTTTTCTTCTTTTTTTTTTCTTTTTTTTTTTCCCAAAATTAACTTGCAACTGTGGGTAGGTGGGGGCGAGGCTGGGGGTGGGGAAGGGAATTTCATGGCTAATCCAGCTGCACTATGGAAATGATGGTTGGGTAATTGTGCTCTCTAAATGAACTTGACTCTATGGTTGGTGTCAGGTTTTGTTAAGTGCCCTGGGCCAATGGAGACTAATTAGGAATGCATTAAATATTAAAGCTCTCTGACATTGGGGCATTGATGGTGACAGAAGAAAAGAAATCCCATAACCTAATCTGCACCCAACAGGAGTAATTTATGTTCTCTTCTTTTAGCAAAGAAAAATCCAATTATTTGGCCTGCTGGAAAAATATATTTAAAGGAAAAGTTAATTTAGAATGGGGAAAAATATATATTAAAAATAATACAGGTGCTGTCAACACAGTCTGTGAGTGTCACTTCCCCTGCAGTTTTTGTCTTGTTAACAGGAAAAATATTTCCCTTTGGTGAGGCTGTTAACTGGTTTTGCCATCCCAGCAGTGGAAGGCAGGAGTGGAATATTGTGTTTTCCTTTTTCTGTGGTGAGATCAGCTGGATATAAGAAAGGATGTTCATCAGGGGATGCTCATGGCCAGGCAGGGAGGGTGGGCAGTGTTGGGGCTGTGCCCTCAGGCTTTGGGGTGCTCCCATGGGGAAGGAAGCAGTGCACATGAGGGCTGCAGTGCAGATGAGTTAATGTAGGGCACCTCTGGGGTGAGGCTTGTACAAAGCTCTCAGAAATTCCAGCAATTAAGCTCTGCTCCCGTGTCCCTACCAGGAGCCAGACCTCACAGCTCCACCTCCATCTCCACACTTCTCTCTACCTACCAGTTTCCAGGGCAATTTTGTCTGACCTTTAGTTAAATGTCCTGCTCTCCCAGGCAGCTCATTTCTGCTGGTCTGTCTACTTATGCAATCTAATCAAACCCAGAATGGAATATAATCAGCCTGATCCTGTAACAGCCACTTGCACAAACACCCGGCTCCGGCTCCATCTGCTGCCCTGGCTGTGCCTCTGCCTGAGCTCATCTGTCCCTCTCAGCCTTTCACTGCAGGTTTAGCCTGTTCTGGAGAAATCTGGAAGAAATTGCTGGTGGGATATCCAAACCCCCAGGTCCTGTGAGGGCTGGAAAGAGAAAGGTGCCTACAGGTGAGCAAATAGGTCCTGCAGCACCCGGGGATGCCTGTGGCACCTGCCCACACAAACACACCTGGTGCCTTTCTCCATCCTTTTATCCCCTTTTCTCCCCCATTTCCAACAAGACAAAAAAGGCCTGTTCATCTAGGGAATTAGGGAAGACCATTTTCTAAAGGAACTTGGTTGCCACGGGTTACCAGATGCTTATCTGCCACCGGTGCGCTCTTGCTAACTGCAGCCCTTGCAGGGAGAGGCTAAAGCCAGGATAGCAGGGAACATCAGAGCACTCCAGGGACTTTCAGGGAGTGTGTTCTTCACAAAACAGCTTTTCCAGGGCCTGGAGTTTCTTGTGTCATTGGCTCCAGGGTTCCTGAGCAGCCAGGGTGAATAGAAAGTTTGTGTGGAGCTTCCTTTGCAGTGGGAGCAGGGAATGGTAGGCTGGAGAGGAGAAGGTGGAATATGTGAAGTGCCGAGAGAAATAATGGGGGGATTTTTAATTTCAATGGTTGGATTAGTCTGAAATGGTCAGGGAATGTGGGAAGAAAGATCCTGCTGTACAGAGCAATGCTGCTCTGTGTCTGTGCTGTGCTTTGCATTCATTGATGCTCCCAGGCGGGACTGGTGCAGAGAGGAGAAAGTTCACCCAGGATTTTTCTGGGGAGAATATTCCTGTTTAGAACAGGCAGAGCATTAAAGGAACCCAGTCTGGGGGAGGAGGCAGAGAGGACTTGGACAGAAAGGGGGGCCTGTGATAGACAAATAACAAATAGTCAGTGCTGCCCTTCATTTGAGCATCTCCTGGTGTCCTCATCTGTGCAGCCCCATCCCTCAGGGGGTCCCTGATGCTGGGCTCTCCCCTTCCCCACAGTCCTTCCTGAGCTGATCAGCATTACAGAGCTCTCCATAATCCCCATTTCCCCTCATTCCTGCCACAAACCTACTCCTTTGCCCCATATCTTCAGGCCTGTGGCTCCCCAAATCCCTTTTTCTCCATGGTCTGGGAATTCTGAGCCCCCTTGGTCCTGCAGCCCTCGGTCCCTGCTGCAATCTCAGCCTCTCCATCAGCACAGAGAGAGCACTTTGCTACTACAATAATGAGCAAGAAAGAAGCTAAAAACAATACTTTACATTTCAAATAACTCCTGACACATCCCTTGTCTTTCCCTAACGGAATGACAAGTGACTTTATCCTGAAAGAGAAGGCAGCCTCCTGGAGCTGTCTACACTGTCAGAGAAAATAATTTGTAAATTCTCTGACTACCTCTGTCACTGTTCGACTTTTCCATGCTTTTCATTCCTCCCTCCCTCCAAAGTCCCTTTATGTGCTATTTCCCAAAGTGCTGCACTTACTTTGAATGTTTTCAGCCAAAAGCAAACTCCTTCTCATCTAAAGGTAGGAAGAATAAAAATCCCTCCCTGAAGTGAATTAACGACACTGCTGCCTCTCTCTCTGGTCCCTGCATCTGCATCGTGTATAAGACGTGAACTTTAAAAATAACCAGGTCTTTATGACTTATTTAAAAATAAAAAAAAAAAGAATGCTAATGAGGGAGAAAGACACATAGAAACCCTGAGAGGAGGATTTGTTCAGGGTAAGAATAACTAAAATATTTACTAATGAGAGGGAGAAGAGAAAGTAATTTAAAAGATTTAAAATAGTTTTGTGTGTTTTTTTTTTATTCATTTTCATTACATACTTCAATATTTGCCTACTTTTCCAGCAAAAGATTTACCTCAAGTACGTACAAATTATCTGGCATTTGGTTAAGGACAATATGTCTAATTATGTCTCTAAAGACCTGAAATATTTTTAACTTAAGCTAAAAGTCAAACCAAAAAAAAAAAAAAAAAAAGAAGAACAAAATTAATAATCCTTTTAAAATTCATTCCCATGATCGTAGCTGTACAGAACACCTCAATGCCAAAGATTAAACCAAGGGAAATACGAGAGCAGGGAGAAAAAAAAGAGAGAGAAAATTGACTTTCCCACATTATGCCCTGATTTAACCTCCTCTGGAGACTTGGGAAACCTTGTGTTAAATAGTCTGGTTTTGGGTGATGTTTTTGGGTGATGTTTTTGTGTTAAATTGTCTGGGTTTGGGGGATGTTTTTGGGTGATGTCTGTCCCACACCTTCTGACTCCTTCTCTGCCAGGGACTCTGCACCTGCCTGGGGAGCCAAACCCTCCGAGCTCTGCTAATGAGGTTCAAGCTGTGGTGATAAATATCTATTTAGTAAATATAGTCAGTAGATATTTACTGTACCTCCTCACCCCTGCTTCCCCTCAACCCGAGTAACTAATGAAAGTCAATTGAGCATATTAATTACTTTCCCCTGGGGGTGAGGAGAAGGAAGGATGAGCAGCACCATCTCCAGAGGGTTTCCTGTGCTCCAGCAATCCATCTGTGGTTTGGAGGGCAGAGTGACCCATCCTCAGGAAGACACAGAAGTTGCAGGTGTGCTAATTTCATGAAGAAGAAAGGCACTGCCAAATAAAAACAGATGGATCCAGTCACTAGTTATTTATTTCTATAATTAGTTGCAAGCTGTGGTCTCAGAACTTCAAGAAACTGTGGATTTCTATGAAATTCCTTCCTGCATTGGCAGGGTAGAAGCTGGGCTGGCAATGGCAGTTTGCAGGCTGCACCAGCTGGATGCACACTGGCTTGGGCTCCTTGAAACATGACCAAAATCTTCTCTCTGGCCTCTGGAGCCCATAAGAACATCAAGGACAGGTTGGTCTTGTAATGTAGGGTGGCATTTAATTCTGAGTTAAACTCAGTTCTGCTTTCACCTTATGATGCTTCTACCTCATCAACTTAATTTTCCTTAATTGTTATTACCCCAGTGTCACTACAGGACACAAAACAACACGACACAGACTTGCTGCTCTTTCCAAGGTAAAAAGGCTTTTTATTTTCTGACTCCAACATTTATAGATTTCCAAAGTGACAGTGGATTGGAGTGTGACAGTGACACCTTTCCAATGACACTGGACAAAGCAACAGTCCATCAAATTTCTCCTCCTCCATAAAAGAATGAAAAACAAGAAGTTATTTACAGAAGGGGCATGAGAAAGTTTGTTACAAGAATGTCAACATCAGAAGGCTTAGAAAATCTTAAAATATTAGGGTGATACCCCAGCCTTCTCTTCTCTTCTCTTCTCTCCTCTCCTCTCCTCTCCTCTCCCCTCCCCTCCCCTCCCCTCCCTTCCCTTCCCTTCCCTTCCCTTCCCTTCCCTTCCCTTCCCTTCCCTTCCCTTCCCTTCCCTTCCCTTCCCTTCCCTTCCCTTCCCTTCCCTTCCCTTCCCTTCCCTCTCAGACCCCTTTTAAGCAGTCAGGAGCAGTGAGGACTCGCTCTGGAGTCAGATTTTGGTGCAGGCTGTGCTCAGGCTCAGCTCTGATAACCTGGTGTGTGTTGTTACAGTCCCTCTTATCTCTCCTCCCAGAGCCTGGCCTTGCCAACCCCAGCCCATATCCCTAAGCCAATCTGTTCTCAGGAGGTGGGATCAACAGATCAGGGAGCAGTATTTTATTTCCTTCTGGAAGCATCAGGTAGGAAAGGCATTTACCAGCTCATCTGGGCATGTCTACTCTGTTTTATTTATTTATTTTTTTAGATGAAAGCTGCTAAGCTGGAATTGTTAGAAAATGCAGGTCTGCAAGACAGTGGGTGAGTAAATCATTTGCTGGGTCTGTTATAAAAGTGCCAAAAGCATCTCATGACAATACTTTTTAATGGCACAGGAGAGTCAATAAATAGCAAAAGAAAAGACTTATGGGACAGATTTATCTATGCAAAACTTTTGTGCTTTTGACTTTAAAAAGGTATGTTCTTTATTTTTGTTTGAATGGCTTCATACAGACAAATATTAGAACAGAATTTGTTTCTCAGCTGTTTAACATTAATAACAAAACAACCCCAAACCCTAGACAAACCCAGAAACACTCCAACTTAAACCTGAAGAAAATTATCTGCCTCTATGGGAAAGAAACTAATGAAATCCAATCAAATCTCAGCTGGAAGAACAAAGAATGGTGGCTTTGGGCATAAATCAGACGTGGAATTAATTTTGTTCTTTATTACATGCCTTAAAAATAAAAAGAGGGCACCCTACCCCCGGGAGTGCTGAACAGATTGAAATGATGTCCAGAGCTTGCCAGCTCCAGAGTTCAGGCAAACAAAACTGGTTCAAAATCAATATGAATCCTACTGGTGATAAAAAATCCCCCAAAAGCACCGAGGGCACAGAATCCTTCTGCATTTATCAGTTTCCAGGGTGGGAAAGGGGATCTGTGGGAAGCAGAAGGAACCAGGTGAGGATGATTCAGGGTTTCCCTGGGGTCATCAGGTGCATTTTGCCACATCTTAAAAATGCAGCTGTCCCCAGGAGTCACTGGAGTGGGCCAGGCTTTTATCCCAACACCACAGAAATGTGATGGAAATGCCCAAACCACATGGAAATGGAAATGGAAATGGAAATGGAAATGGAATGCCCAATGGAAACCTAATGGAAATGCCCAAATGCCAAATGAAGATGGAGCTAGAACCTGGGTACGGCTGAAGTTTCATGCTGTTCTTCTCTAGGCAGGACTGTCCTTGTGATGCTTCTGTTCTCAGAATAAACAGTGATGATCCCTGCTTTGTACCTGCCCAAAATTCCTCCTAAATTCATTATTGGGAGCCCACTGTGGTCAACATGTAGGAAAAGAGTCTCACTGCAATTCTTCTTTCTGCTGGGTCTTCGTTTTCTGTCATCACAAAAAGCAGCACAGAGCTCCATTTGGAATTTCTAGCCTAGGTTTCTTTTCCTAGCTTGCAATAAAAATTTTAATTAGACATTTATTATAGATGAGGAAATCTTAAAAAAAAAAGCTGCAAAGTGAAAAACACTGAAATGTTAATATTTCCACTGCAACAAGTTCCACTTTTGAAAAACTAAAGGAAAAAAAATAAAAACAAAACAAAACCAACAGACCAGCACCAAAAGAAATGAAATATTTTGGTTTGATTGCCTGAATGTCCCTGAAATGCTTCAGTACAGTTCAGTATTAAACATCTCTTTGTCTTTAGTGATGTATTCCTTGCTGGAGTTGTAGAATCCCAGCTTGCAGCAAAAATAGAATATCCAAGAAATATCCTGGAGTGCTGCAATGAGCCTGATACACTGTGAATTCCAAGCACAAGAGGAATTCCTCTCCAGAGATCTTGGCTGGAGAAGAAGTGTCCAGCTCCCAATTTTTTATGAGGCAATGTTTAGTGTGTCATAACAAAAATAAATTCATTATTTTGTTTGACTGCTTTCAAGCAAAGCATTTAGAAGACTGAAACATTCAAGCCATGGTTCTATTTTTAATCAGTCTTATTTTTTTTTTTTCTGGCTGAAAGTTTATTCTGCATGTTGATTTTTCCAAATAAACAAACCAACTCCAGCAAATGTAAATTTTTCCTTTGAGGAACTGCATTTTCCATTGTGTATTTCCAATTCATCCCAATGGAAAGTGCCTGAATAATTCAATAATACATAAAGAAGGTAAAAGGATGGAAGTGAAGGCTGAAAGCTATTTGGCCAAAGCCCAGAATTAGGCTGGGAGGAGAAAGATGAGCGTGGAGTGATGTAAACCCCCTTAAGTGAGGCCTAATGATTCGCAAATGCCATGAAATGCAGAGGTGGAGTCATTTGTATCCCACGTGCAGGCAGCGAGGGATTTGAAAAGTGCAGCAAAAGAATTATTGGCCTCATCAGAAAAAAAAAGCCAAACTCAGCTCTGTTTTATTTTTCATGACTTTGGTGGAACATGGCAGGAGCTGGGTGTCACCCTGGGGTGACCCTGATTGCTCCCAGGAGCTGAGCATGGGGCTGGAGGCTGCTGGCTGTCCTCCTGGGCAGGAGGGGATTTCAGGGAAAATCACTTTTGAGGCTGTCATCAGCTCTGGGGTCTAACTGTGGGTTAGGGCATGAAGGAGAAATTTTGTTCCCGGGAAAAACTTTTGTACCCTTCCCTTCCCTTCCCTTCCCTTCCCTTCCCTTCCCTTCCCTTCCCTTCCCTTCCCTTCCCTTCCCTTCCCTTCCCTTCCCTTCCCTTCCCTTCCCTTCCCTTCCCTTCCCTTCCCTTCCCTTCCCTTCCCTTCCCTTCCCTTCCCTTCCCTTCCCTTCCCTTCCCTTCCCTTCCCTTCCCTTCCCTTCCCTTCCCTTCCCTTCCCTTCCCTTCCCTTCCCTTCCCTTCCCTTCCCTTGAATTCTCCACACTTTTTTATTCTAAATTAATTCTCTGAGACAAGGAGAAGGCTCTGCCTTAGCTTTGTCCTTGGGAGTTGCAGATCTTGGTTGAAGGAATAATTTTACACCTAAAAGTGCAGGTTCTGGCCAGTTTTTGACAGGTGTGTGTCACTTCCCATGGCCCCCCAGTCAATGTCTCCCCCTCTCTGCTTTGCCCTCTGATTGTGCCCTGTTAAATATCTCTGTGCTTGCCAGCTCTCCCAGCTCTGCAGTGGGTCAGAAAGTCACAAAATCCTGAGCAGGTAGAGGAGAACTTAGGGAAACTTAAAATCTGCCCCAGGAGAGAGACAGCAAGAAAAGAGAAGTGGTCACTGAGAGCTCCTGGACACTTTCTCCTGCCAATGCTGCAGGCTCAAAAAATGCCACTGCCATGGGGGTCTCTCTGAGCCTCACCCCAAAATATCCTCCACAACACAAAGAGAAAGCTGGAAAAGGAAACTGCTGTGATTTCTTCACTTGAAGCAAGGCACAGATGCATAAAGATGTTATTTACTGGGAATAAAAGCTCACCTCCCAACTAATTCTTGAGGAGGTGAGAGGGACCCTGGGCAGAAGTGGCTCACAGGGAAAATTTCGTGGGAGTGAATGTAAAGGACAAGACCAATGTGTCACCATTATCATATAACTGCCACGAAGTGGAACCATCCAAATTACTTCAGGCACAACCTGGAGATGTGACATCAGCTTTGTCACCTGCCTAATCTGAGGCAGAGCAGGTGGAGGTGAGACCAAGGTCATCATTTATCTTAACCAGGGAGCTCTGGGCTGAGCTGCACAAGCACAGAACCCCCTCTCTGTGTCTCTGGCAGCCCTTGAGAGGCAGCTCTGCCAGCACTGGAGCTCGTGTGTCAGTGGAGGAACACTGTTATCTTCTCATCAGCAGATGACAACCGCAAATACCTCGGCCTGAAAGACTGCTCTGCTATCACCAGGGGTGAGCACCAACCTGCTCCACAAATAATCTAATTTAGGTGGATAGCAGAGGAGGTGGAATTCAGAGCCCTGTGAGCATTTCTCACATGAATGCAAACCTGGTGCAGCAAAAACACACAAACTTTTTGCTCTGCTTGTGATTGAGGCAGGGAGGGAATAGGTCATCAAGCTGGTTCATATGCAAGAGATACATTAATCATTAATGGGGTATTAGTATTTAAAGTCCCCAGATCTCCCTCTAACATGCAAAATAATCCCTGCTGCCATGGATGGTTTGTTTCACTGAGTAATCCACTCATCCTGTGCTATAATCACAACAGGCACAGCTTCCACGGGGAATTTTCAGTGTCAACACTTTGGACTGTGATGTCTTTTAGACAGAATTGTCTTTTTGCTGTATTTGTGTACCTCCAGGTGAGCTGGGGAGGGGCAGCTTTCAGAAATCCCATGTGCTGAGTAAGTGCAGTTAGTCACTCCTCCATCCTCCTCTCTCCCTGGAGCATTCCATGTCCTTGTGTCTCTCCCAGACACATTTAAAAGAACAATTTTTCTTGTGACAAGTAAAGCAAGAAGTGTGAGCTGGTGTCTGACAGGTTCAGGGAGAAGCTCACAATGAGGCAATTAGACATGGAAAGTGCTGATTAGAAGCACCATCACCCATAGCAAGGAGAGAAAAAAATCCCAAGAAGTAGCAGGATGAAAAGGGAAGAGGGGGGAAAAAAAAGAGAGAAAACGAAGCATTTGATAAAAGAGGTTGGTATAAAAAGTTTGTGACTGATGAGGTTTAGGATTGCTCAAACCCCTCTGGAGGGAGCTGGGCTTGGTTACCCCTGGAGACAGGAGGCTGCCCTTGAGGGGAAAAAGGTTTAACAGCTTTTCATTGCCATGCTGGGCTTGCCAGTCTCAGCTCCTGCGAGAGCTCCCCTCTGGCCCAGCCCAGAGCTGTTCCTGCATCCCTCCCATCCCTCCCCTGGCAGCTGCAGGGGCTCTGCTGCTCTCCAGATGGTCCCAGATGGCAGCTCAGGGCCCTGCTGGAGTCACAGGAGCTGTTCTTTGTAGGATCGTGGAAAGTCAAGGAGGTGAAACACTTCATGCAAACCCACTCTGTGTCTCTTTGGCTGCCATGGGTTGGGCAAAGGGAACTGTGACTGTCCTGTCATGTCAGGAGCCAGGACATCCCTCTGGCTGTCCTGAGCAGCCCAGACCCCTGCCAGGGGGCTCAGAGACCCTGGCACAGAGCCCAAAACACCTGTGGGTTTGATTATGACCCGTGGAACAAATTACCAACCTTAGATGAAGATCAGCAAGCCACAAGAGTTTAGGTAGAATAATAGTGAATTTATCACAAGGTGAAAAAGTAGATTTTGGGGTTTCTAGAATGGGGGTTCAAGGGACAAGATGGAGGGAACTGGGTGTGTCCAGCCTTTCTCCTTCTTCTTGGCCTCCATCTTCTGCTGTGGTGTTGGCACTTTTGGATTTGTTTAGAGTAGAAGCTCACTGTCTAACACAGGTGATAGGTATTGGAAAGTAATTGTAAATATTGTACATGTAGTTTTTAGTATAAAGACATAACACTGCCCCAGGGCAGGCAGAGAGTCTGGAACTGTCCTGCTGGATGGACCTCAGCAGGGCAGGAGGAAGAATTTTATAGATAAGAAACAATAAACAACCTTGAGACTGAGAAATGAAGAGCCCTGACTCCTTCTTCAAGCACCAGGCCGGGAAAAGAGATTTTCCAACTTTTCTCGGGGTCACTCTGAGCAGCTAGAGATCCCAACACTGTCACTGTGGCTGTGCTGCAAGAGGCGACCAAAGGGTGGAGATGAGCCCTGGGAAGGGGCAGAGGGCTGGGGAGCGCAGCCAGGGTGGCTCCAGACATCCTGATTTCAAGGAGGGTCTTTTAAAAGGGTTCTTGCACATCCTGCAATCTTCCCTGAGCAGGCAGAGAGGGAGAGGAGGAAATAAAACAGCCCAGAGCTTCACTGAACCCTTCTTTTTGAAACAGGTCTTCCCCATTTTGGTTTCTCTGGTGATTTTTAGCAAACAGCTGTAGCATGAGCCTGGTGTGACCATCCTAGGGAAGGCAGAACAGGCTGCAGAGCATCCAGATCAGATATATGTGCAGCTGGATCTGCCTCCTAGAGTGGTGACAACAAGCGGTAAAATATGAACACCATGGCAGTAATAATATCATTATGAAATGCATTAATCTCCAGGGCTGTCACTGCACTGGAGGGCCTGGCTCCAGCAGATTCCAGCCCAGCCTGGCTGCAGGGACAGGGATCCTCTGATCCCCAGCCCCAGGAGCTGCCTGCACAGGGCTGGCTCAGGATGGGCCATGAGACAAAGGCACCTGCTCTGTGTGAACTCTGTGTAAAATACATGAAGAAATATTGCATCTTCCAGGACCTAAGGGAGCCCTAAAGAAACGTGGAGAAGGATTATTTACAAGGGATGCAGTGACAGAATGGGGGGAATGGCTTCAAACTGACAGAGAGTGGGTTTGGATTGGATATTGGAAGAAATCCTTCCCTGGCACAGGGTGCCCAGAGCAGCTGTGGCTGCCCCTGCATCCCTGGCAGTGCCCAAGGCCAGGCTGGGCAGGGCTGGAGCAGCCTGGGACAGTGGGAGGTGTCCCTGCCATGGCAGGGGTGGCACTGGATGGGCATTAAGGTCCTTTCCAACCCAAACTGTGATTCCATTACCTAACTTATTATTCATTACCCAATTTTACCCCTTTGCTATGCAACATTCCCAACCCTTGCTGGCTGCTTGGGAAGAGGCTTTTGGAGCTTGGCCATTTGGGTGCTCTTTGCAGCCAGGGCTGGGAACAGCAGCACACAGCAGCCAGTCAAGGGCCCAGGAAGAAAGTGCTCTGCTGTCACAGACATCTTTTATGGAAAATCCTTTCCTTAGGATTTTTCCTCCTGAGAAGCTGAGAAGCCTCAGGAACAAAATGTAAACAATGGTTATCTGCTGCTGTGGAATGCAACAGGTGCATCTGGGATTGGCCCATGTTGGTTGTTTCTAATTAATGGCCAACACAGTCAGCTGGCTCAGACAGAGAGCGCGAGCCACAAACCTTTGTTATCCTTCTTTCCTATTCTATTCTTAGCCAGCCTTCTGATGAAATCCTTTCTTCTATTCTTTTAGTATAGTTTTAATATAATATATATAATAAAATAATAAATCAAGCCTTCTGAAACATGGAGTCAGATCCTCATCTCTTCTCTCATCCTCAGACCCCTGTGAAGACGGTCACACTCTGCCTCTTATGGAATTTAGGTGAATGGACTGTAATTACCCAAATATTTATGGGCTCTCTTTATTGTATGAGTCACTGAGGGCTTGTGAGGGGCCAGACAATTTCCATTTTGTTTAGGGCAGAAATATCCCTGGAGACCAAGCTGATCTATGGAGCTGCCATATCAAACCCTCCTAGGAAAGGGAAAAAAGAAAAAAAGATAATGCATTTATTAGTCAGCTCACATTGGGCTGCTGTGTGTAGAAAAGGAGAGAACTGAACTGAAAAATGCTTTTAAAACCACAATTCCATAAGCATCTGTCTCATTTCAAGTACGGTTGGGGCCTTTCTGTCTCCTGAAAGGAAAGGAGAGGGTGAATTCAAATGATCTGTAGCTCTGGAGTGCTGAAGGGGAAAAAAAGTAATTTCCAAACAGAAGTGCATCCCTGCAGACAGTGCCCAGGCACAGATAACCTCCTCCAGGGAGCCACACTTCCCCCAGAGTCCCTCCCCAAATGATTCACTCTGTGCTCCCTTTGCTCTCCCTGAGGCTGAGATCAGAACTGTCAGAAGTGACCAGAAAAGAAACAACAATTTGTGACCGTGTTCACAGGGGTCTCAGGTTGAGGGAAGAGATGAGGATCTGACTCCATGTTTCAGAAGGCTTGATTTATTATTTTATGATGTATATTGTATTAAAACTATACTAAAAGACTAGAAGAAAAAGTTTAATCAGAAGGCTGGCTAAGAATAGAAAGGAAAGAATGATAACAAAGCTTCTGTCTCGGACAGAGAGTCCGAGCCAGCTGACTGTGATTGGCCATTGATTAGAAACAACCACATGAGGCCAATCACAGATGCACCTGTTGCATTCCACAGCAGCAGATAATAATTTTTTACATTTTGTTCCTGAGGCATCTCAGCTTCTCAGGAGGAAAAATCCTAAGGAAAGGATTTTTCATGAAAATATGTCTGCGACAACAATTCTTGGCCGCCAGACAAGTGGAGAAAGAGGGCGGAAAGGAGAAGGTGGGTGAATGCTGCTTGTCCCCATCCATGTCCTGTTTGTTGCATTTTAGCCACCAGTCACCTTCCCCATGAGTGCTGAGGTTTCTGCAGGACCCACAGAGCACAGGAGGGGAGCTGTGGTGGATCCCAGCATCAGCAGGGCATGAAGAAGCTGTGGCACAGGCAGTGGAAATGTTCTGTGCCATGCTGGCACCTGTGCAAGGCTGTGCTTTGGGCAGGGTGCAGAAATCCTGTGTGGCTGGGGCTGTGCTGCTCCCATCCCACAGCTCCCGTGTCTGTGAAAAGGAAAGGAAAAGAGCAGCCACAGAGGAGGCAGGAGCAGAAACTGCCCTGAAAATTCCTCCTTGTCTTCTGGATCACCACAGCATCTCAGCAGCTTGGTCCACCATGGGGATCTCCAGCAGCAGCAGATGGAGTGGAGCAGTGCATCCCTGAGCTGCTGGCAGGGGTGATGGAGGGCACAGAGGGGCTCTGCTGGGCTTGTCCCTGGCCAGGGAGTAAAGCCCAGCCTTGGGTGAGGCCACAGCTCAGGACAGGCTCCTTCTGCCACAGAGCATCCCCAGGCCAGGGCTGTCCCCACCCAGCTCTGCTGTTCCCAGCCTGGGTGGCCTGGAGGGCAGGGGAGGAAGAGGAGGAGGAGGAGGAGCAGGCAGGGCACACCACGGTGCCAGCAGGACCTGTGTGGGCGAGGCACAGCAAGCCTGGTGCTGTTGAATCTGGGGATCAACATGAGAAGGAAATGGAGAATAAAGAGCAGTAAATTAGCTGGATTAGAGGAGCTGTTTTACATAGCCCTTCATTTAATCCTTTGCTTTCCTTTCATTGTTTAATTGGTTTAGCTCTTGTACTTTTAATGCTGCAGGCAGAGAGAGCCAACCTCCTCTTTCCTTCTCTTTTCCTGCCTTTCCTTTCCTCTCTTTACATCTCACTATCTAATCCCATTTCTCTCTTTCTCCCTCCATTTCTGTCTCTATCCCTTGTTCTCATTCCTCCAGCTCCTTTCTCTCTCTCTTCAGGCCCCATATTACTCAAGCAGCTTTTGTTCGTGCTGTCAACTGCATCAGCCTGTAAGTGAAATTGTACTGTAAGTGAAGTTAAAAGTATTTCTATGGTGGGATATTTAATCATTTGAATCCTTGATAGGAGCAGCTCTTTTTATTTTCACTAGCTATAAATCCAGGCTCTCTCTAATCTCTGATCTCGACGAGGAGAGAATTAACCAAGGGAGTGTGTGACTGGAAAGGAGAAGGCTGGAGAGAAGGGACCACTTTATCTGAGTGTGGAGTGGAGCAGCATAGGAATAAGGCAAGGAGCCATTCCCAGCTCCCTGCCATTCTTCTCACTGCCTTTCCCTGAGTCTACCTTCTCTCCCCTCCCCAGACACTCCAGCATATTGAAAATGCCATTTTCCATTTGCAGCTCTCTCTTTACCCCCTCAGCGAGTCACTCAGCCCATGGTGGTGGGGAGGAGTTGTGTCTCTGACTGCAGAGCCCTGGATTTCAGTGCATCTCCAGTTTGCTGGCTCCAGGTGTGGGTGGCACCTGTGGGCCTGACCCTACTCAAGGGGACCCATGCCAAGTTTGGGATCTCGAGGTGACCCTTCCTCTGCTCTGCTCCAGGAGCTGCCTATACAAATGGATTATTCACCTTTTCCTCTTCACCTGGCTCTGCTTAGGGCAGGCAATGTATGGAAACCCCATCCAGGCTCCCCACACCTTTTCCTGATGTTCCCAGAGCAGCTGTGGCTGCCCCTGGATCCCTGGCAGTGCCCAAGGCCAGGCTGGACAGGGCTGGGAGCAGCCTGGGACAGTGGGAGGTGTCCCTGCCCATGGCAGGGGGTGGAATGGGATGATTTTTCAGGTTTTTCCAATCCAAACCATTGTAGGATTCTGCGATTCTGTGTTTCATGCCTGCCTTCATGCACATGGCTGCTGCCTTCTCTCGGTGGTCCAATCTCAGCCCTAAGGAGACAGAAATATGCAGTTCTTCCAGAAGATCTGGATGAAATCCTGCCACTGAACTTCCCTTATTCCCTAAAGGATTTTTTCATAAAACATGTGTGTCTGTGACACACGCTTAGATTCTTCTACCTTGCTTCTTGAACTTCCATTCTAAAAACCCCAAAAATTCTGCATTTTCACCCTGTGATAAATTCACTATCATTCTATTTAAACTTTTGTGGTCTGCAGATCTTCATATAAAGTTGGTAATTTTTGGGGTCAAAATCAAAGGCACAGGGGTTTTAGGCTCTGTGCCAGGGTCTCTGAGATCTTTGTCAGGGTTTCGAGTCTTCTGGGGCAGTCAGAGGAATTTCCTGGGTTCTGAAATCTCCTCCTCACTCCCAGGAGGTGGTGGAGCCATGGCTGGTGCTGGGCAGTGCTCTGCACAAGTGGACAATCAGTCACTGTCACTGGAGGGGAGGAAGCAGGGGGGATGCAGAGTTTGCACAGAGCCCTGGCTGCGCAGTGAGCTCCACACAGCTGTGCTGCTCCCAGTGTAGGGATGGACAGCCCCATTCATCACCAGCCTCCCTTCCTCAGCACACGGCCAGGGGACAGGGATGATTTAGTGCCTGCAGCTGGAACAAGCACTAAGCTTCTCTAAAACAGCAACATTTAAGAACTGGGGATGGTTTTGCATGTGTGTTTTGTGGTTCTGGGCAGAAGGGAGGAGGCAACGCCAGGAGCTGGGAGCTGCAGAAGAGGGGAGGCCTTGCAGGGAATCCAAAGATTTCTGTTCCTCTCACATCTTCCACTCACAGAGATCTGCATGACACTGGCCCTAGGGATCTTCAGTTGTGGAGCAGGGCCACCCCAGCATGCTTAAAATCTATGGGAGAGGGGTCTTGTTGCAGACATCTTTTATGGAAAATCCTTTCTTTAGGATTTTTCCTCTTGAGAAGCTGAGAAGCCTCAGGGACAAAATGTAAACATTGACTATCTGCTGCTGTGGAATGCAACAAGTAGATCTTTGATTAGCTCATGTTGGATGTTTGTAATTAATAGCCAATCTCAGCCCAGCTGGCTCGGACAGAGAGCCAAGCCACAAACTTTTGCTATCATTCTTTGCTATTCTATTCTTAGCTAGCCTTCTGATGAAATCCTTTCTTCTATTCTTTTAGTATAGTTTTAATGTAATACATAAAATAATAAATCAAACCTTCTGAAACATGGAGTGAGATCTTTGTCTCTTCCCTCATCCTAAGACCCCTGTGAACACCATCACAGGGTCTCAGGAAAAACAGTAAATTCAGGGGATGGAGGAACAGCAGCCAGCATGGATGGAATTGATCAAGAGGCGTGGAAGGATGCACTGAGACTCAGGAGTGAGGGGCAATGGTCCCATGAAATGAGCAGTGCTGGACACGTCCCCAGGATCCATCCCTGCAGACCTGCCCCCAGTTTCTCCCTGTCAGAGGTTTCCTCAGTCTCCCCTGCCAAAGGGGCTCCTGCTCCTCACAGCAGAGATGTCAGAACCCCGAGGGATGGGAATGTGGAACTTGGGCTATTGGAGGTGTTTTCTGCAGAGGTGCTGGGAGCTGAGGGCTGGGCAAAGCTGCAGAGGGTGCAGGGAGGGTGCAGACATTCTCCTGTGTGAAGAGAAGGGTTCTCTGAGGATCTGAGTGAGGGAGGAAGGCTGGGCACCAAGGCACTGGGAATACTGAGGGTCTGAAATGAATAAAAATTGAAGAAGACTTTTCCCCATCACTGAGCTGCTCCTTACCCTTGTCATCCCCCCCAGGAGTGAATCTGCTCTCCTTTGGTGGCTGCAGCCTCCCAGCAGACAGCAGAGGAAGGAAATGGAGAGAGGGCAGCCCTTATCTTTCCATCCAGCAGCAGATTCACTCCTGCCACACCAGGTCACTGCGCTGAGGCTGTCCCTGCCCATGCCTGGCTGTTACTTGTGTCCATCTTGCGGGCACGTTTCCATCCTGTGTGTGGTTTGCTCAGCCTGTGCTAATTATGCCCTTGACATATGCAGAAGTGCCTGTGTCTATAACAGCACGGGGGTGAGGGAGGTTAATTAACTCGGAGGAAGGAAGCTGAGTGTCCCCACATCACACCCCCTTCCATATGCATTAGTTTTGAAGCCTGAAGACACTGTTTAACCAAACACAGCCCACGACTTGCTAACTCTCCTGAATCCTGCCTTCCTCCCCTGTTGCCTGGGATGGATGGCTCCCCAGATAATGCAAAGTCTCACAGAACAATGGCTTTGCCAGAGAATGTCAGAGCTCAGTGCATCCCTCCAGGTGTCCAGAGTTGCTGAGGACCCCACCAAGGGGCTCAGAGACCCTGGCACACAGCCCAGAGCACCTGGGGATTTGATTTTGACCCCTGGAGCAAGTTACCAGCTTTGTATGAGGACATGAAAGTCACACAGGTTTTAATAGTATAATAACAAAATTATCACAGGGTGAAAATGTAGATTTTAGAATTTTTGGTATGGGGGTTATGGGGAATCTGGGCATGTCCAGCCTTTCTCCTTCTTCTTCTTGTTCTCCATTGTCTGCTGTGATGTTGGCACTTTGGGATTGGTTTAGAGTAGAAGTGCACTGTCTAACACAGGTGATAGGTATTGGGAATTAAGTGTAAATATGTTAGAGGTAGTTTGTAGTATAAAAGGACAACACCACCTCGGGGGCGGTCAGAGTGCCTGTGGCTGCCCTGCTGAGAAGATCTTGGCTGGGCCGAAAGAAAATTTTATAGATAAGAATTAATGAACAACTTCAAGACTGAAAAGTGAAGAGTCCAGACTCGTTCTTCAGTTGTGCGGGCTGAAGCAGAGACACCCTGCACATCTCGGGGCAGCAATTAACAACCAAAAACCAGAGAAGAGAAGATCTTGCCTTGTTCACAGGTGGATTTCTCAGGGAGTGCAGGCAGGATGCTGCTGTGGACAAGGCACTGGCACACTTCCCTGCTTGCCCTGGCTGCAGTGATCCTCACTGCACCCACTGCAACGGAATTTGCTGCAGGAGACCACAACAACACCCCCAGCCTGGGGCTTCCTCCTCCTGGGGCTCCCAGACCATGTCAGCATCCTCTGCTGCTGGCAACCACAGGCACAGAGCTCCCAGATCTCCCTCGCCTTGCTGGGCAGGAGCAGCACCTGCATGTCATGCAACTGCAGCACGCAGCAGCTGCCCTACTCTTCCCCACTTCCAGGGAAGCCTCCTTGGAGCTGGGCTTGGGGCAAGGGTGTTTTCACTACTATAAATAAGCTTCACTTAGAGGATTCCTGCGCTCAGATCACACCTGAGAAGTTCCAAAAACCTCAGGTGCAGCAGAGGCATCACTGCTGCCCTGCAGGGTGATCACACACATAAATACAGCATGTGTGTGCCTGGGTCAAGCAGCACAAGTGTGTTTCTTGGAGATTAAATCTCAGAGGCTGAGTGGCAGCTGCTTGGCCCCTGACTTTTTCTTCTGTTAACACACAGCCTTGAATGACTCGCTGTCCTTCTTCTTCCTCACCCCTGTGCACAGCCCTCCCCCTGCACACTTTATCTCTCAGGGCTGTAAATCCTGCTGCCTCTCTGTTTGCACAGCACCTTCTGCAGTGGGGCTTTCAGGAGCTGCTGGAATACAAACAGCAATACAGCTTTAATTATAAACCCTGGGAGGAGATGGACAGCACAAGCCACAGGTTTGTGTCTCAATCAGGACACTCCACAGGGGCCACTTTGTCAGTGCAGCCCCGTTTTTGTATCCATTGGGCAGCTGCTAAGAGAGGCCAGTTATGCTCCTTTCCTTCCACTCTCAATAATTACAGGTCTCACAGGAAAAGTGGCCTTGGAGCAGAAATTTTAGAAAGGTTTTAAAAGATTTTATTAGAAAGGATTTGGCTCCTGTGCAATTATTATTATTTTAACAAGGCACTTTGCTCACCCCCTGCTCTAGAAATGTTATTGATCACACTGCATTTATAGAGAGAACAAGAGCTCTGTGTTTCTCTGAAATAGGAGAATATAAAAATATATTCATATTTAGACATTTCCAAGGTGCTGAATGTGTGCACAGACGTGTCCAGCTGTAGAAATGAACCCACAGAGTCCATGGGTGGAAAAGGCTGACAGGTATGGAATGTGTGGGTCTGTCTGTCCTGTTGGAGTGTGTCCTTCTTATTCACTGATGGCAACTGGGGGACGTGGACTGGGGGTTTGGGGAGCAGACACCAAACAGGCTCTGCTCAAACAGCAGGGAACAGCTGCTCTGTGTCCTGCTCACAGTTTTGGTCATCTCCAGAAAGACTGGAGTGACACAGTCCAGGGTTAGGTCTGGAATCCTACACAAGGAAAGGCTCAAGTTTGTGCCAGATGATGAGTTGTTACCCCCAAAGCAGAGAGAGCAGAGCTGTAAAGATCTAGAGTGCTTGAAATCTTGCAGTGACAAGTGCCACGTGCAACAATTATTGTTATTCCTCGCATTAGCAAATTTTGCTGCTTCTCGTGATCTTCATTTTCATCAGGAAGGATTCTGGAGCAAGTGTTTGCTCCAAGCCAGCAGGATCTTGAAAATTACTTTAAACACCTGAGGCTTCTCCAAACCCATGCTTGCCCCAGCTGCAAACCTGGCTCTGATATTCTGGCCAGAGCTTTATCCAGTGAGTGCCTGGTGCTCCCAGCACTGTGTCTTTCCCCTCTGGATGGCAGCCTGCTACCAGCAGCCCATCTCAAAGGAACCTGCATGGTAGAGACAGGAGGGAAAAAGCAACTTAGGGTAAAATTCTCAGCTGCTGGCTGATGCCAAACCAGCTCCTTTTTCAGAACAGCACAACTGGTCCAGGCAGAATTTATGAGCAGTGTGTCCATTGCCATGTGAAACCTGGAGTTGTGAGAGAGGGAAGGAGCAAATCCTGTTAAAGCTGTGGTAACCTGGGCACCCCTGGGATGTGCTGGTGCAGAGTGGGGAAGGCAAGGCAGCAGCACCCTCCTCTCCCCAGGTTAATCTGCCTTTCCACATTGCCCTAAAGTTATCCCAATCTCAGCTCAGGGAGGTTTAAGTTTGCACCTCCCCAGCCCTGCTGCTGTCCAAAGGCTGGACCAAGGAATCTGAAACACAGAGAAAATCAGAGTGGAGAACAACAAACTGAAGTTACTGGTGCCCTGGTGCACAGCCAGATTTTGAGATATGTTTAAGTTAGAGGTTTGCTGCCTTCAGCTTCAACATATTCTGATATGATTGCCTGAGTTCAGAGGCTTCCCCAAGCCAGGGTCACAAAATCAGAGACAGCTCCTGCCTCTCACTCTGTAGCTTTAAGGTTTCATGGTGTTCACATGGCTCACAGGGTCCTTTGGGTGCCCATCACTCCCCAATAACCTCCATGCTTTCCACAGGGAACGAGTTTGGCGTGAAACAACTGGAGATGAGCAGAGGAAAGATATTTTCATTCCCATTTTCACCAACATGAGGTTGCCCTTGGGTGGCTCTGGGGCTCTGATTTACCCTGTGTGAGGTTGGGCAGGCTGACCAACAGGCTTCATATTTATTTTATTTTTAGACATTTCAAATTTGTGCTGTTGCTGGGCTCGAGCCTGCAGCTCAGCCTGGCTGTGCAGAGGCAGGGCTGAGGCTGGAGGCAGCACTCTGCCCAGCCAATCCATTCCTCTCCCTTTGCATGGCAGTGGGGATTTTTCTTCACACCCGTGTGCCTTTCCCTCCCGGTGCTCACACACCTCTCCTGCAGCAAATGACTCAGTGTGTTTACAGAGAAGGAGAGTTAATAGAAACCAGGCAGAATTCGAGCCTCTCTGGGACTGCTTTACACACTGACAAAATCATTCTTTCCTCCTCCGTTAAATATTCATGACACTCAGATTTTTAGATACAAAGGTACATTTTGTTACTAAATGTGTTGATCCAGAATAGGCTCCTCAGCACAGGGAGTTTTCTACCCATTTTCAGAAGGGGAAAAAAAATCAAAATCCAAGCAGGGAGTGTGCCCCCAAAGCAATGCAGTCTGACTTCATTTCCATCATCTCTCTTTTGGGGGTTGTTTTGATTCAGGAGCAATTTTGCCAAGATATTTATGGCCTGAACTGCTATTTGTACAATGTTGTGCTTCTGTGTACACGTGAGTGTGTGTCCCTTGTACAAATAACACATCAACATCTCCATGCTTTCCCCCTGTGCTTAAGCCCATGGAACAAGATGCTTTAACAAAAACCCCATATATTACTGCCATTCTGAATATTTGTAATTTTGAGACAATATTTACATAGCCTGCTCAGACTAAGCTCCTGGGCCTGCTGACAGATCACAGGCAGCTGAAAGCACAATGCGTGTGCTGCAGTTTAGTGCTAAGCAGGGAAAGGGAAGAAAAAAGAAAAAACACAAACAAAAAATACAAGCAAGATAAAAAAGAGCAGACTTATGTATTAACAGACACATAAAGCAAACAGCAGAGAGAGAATCAGGTAGAAAATCAAATTGTGCACAGCAGTGCTGGAAGGGAATTTTGCAGAGGAGCTTCCAGAGAGGTGTTTGGATGTGGGGCATCATCTGTGCCCACCTCTCCACCTTTTTACTGCAGGCTGAAAGCAAGGTTTTCCCAAGAAATCAACTCCAGATTTGAGGTGAGATAAATTCTCCCCCATGAAATATCACTAAAGGTAAAAAAACCCAAACAGCCAAAAAAAAAAAAAAAATGAAGCAGAAATTTGGTCCTCTGCTATTTTCTGTTGAATTTGTTCTTGTTTACAAGCACAGCAATGTTACAAGTTCACTTTGGTTTCATTCTGTGGAATTGATCTTTGAGTACACAGGGAACAAATTGAGATACTGCAAAAACCTGGAAAATATGATGTCCATAGTTCCCTTTTTCTTTTTAAAGGAGAAAGCTGTGTGGGGATGCAGCTGTGGCTTGGGGGAGTTGGCAGTGGTGTTTGCCACGTGCCAGATCCTGTCCCCAAACCTGAGGAGATGCTTCCTGTGCCTGGAATGGCAATGCCAGGATCCACCTTGTCTCTCTTCTTCCTGAGATATTAAAATAACCCTCACTAATTGTCCTTTTCCTTGAGTATGTTCAGCATCTGATTATTGAGCCATTCATGCAAGGAGTTGGACCAGAGGCGCCTCCTCAGTCACTCAGAGCTTTCCACTAAATAACCCTTGCTGTTTCATGGGATTTGTCCCCCTCCCTTTTTTGATAATTTATCATTTTATATCCTTATTTTGGTGGTATCTAGGAAACACAGAGTGCACATTTAATTTATGGAGCCAGGAATTAGGGTGTGACTTTGGGAAACAGAAATGATGAGTGAATGGATGTTAGCCTGAACATCTTCAGAGCCAGCCTAACTAGAACTGAGCAAAACCTTTAAACAGGTCTGGGGGCAGAGTCTCAAATTCCTGCTGTCCATTGGGGAAGATCCACCAAGCTGCAGTGCCAGATCAGCTGGGTGTGAAAGGTCCTCACACCACAGAAACCACAATCAAATTAGCACTAATTGGAAATTGCAGCTGAGAGACCAAAGACTGAATGGGCCATGAAGACTGAACTCCACATTCTCCTCAGGGTTCTCAAATCAGCACTAAAATCACATTAAAAAAAAAAAAAAAGAATAACTATTATTTTGCAAATTCTTGGATATTTTAAAATGTGTGATTCAATCACACCACACTCCCATGCAGGAATGGTGTTCACCGATATTATGCATTTGCAGAGTGGTGGAAAGTCCTGGTTTGAAGCCTTGTAGCAGATGCTGCACAAAGTCAGGATTTCTTTTGAAATCACCTCACAGCCCACAGGCACTGCTGGTTGTGTCTCACACTAACAATGGGTGTTTTATGGCTTCCATCAAATGTGGTTTAAAGGAGAACATCCCCACCAGGTGAGGCTACAAAAAGAGCTCCCCAGTATCTGCCTGGCCTCCTCTTCACTGTCCCCAGGCTTACACAAGGAGGGTATGACCCCTGTGAAAGAAGACAAAAGACTTTTGCAGACACAGGGGTTTGATTTGAGCTGAATTCCTGCTCAATGGAGTCCTCACCAGTTTACTGGGTTGTTTATTGGCTGTAAACCATCTCTCTGTGGTTAAGATACCTTACAGGAGCCTTTGGGTCTTAGTGTGGTTTCCATCTCCACACATCCTCACTGAAAGCCTTACTGAGCATTTATTTGCAGTGGGCTGCCATTGCTGGCAAAAAAAGGCTGAATCTTATTTCTACTTTGATTTCCTCTGGCTTTTTCCTCCCACCCTGCATTCTCTGTGTGCTTCTTGCTGGGTGTCTGCCAGTCGGTGTTTGTCCCTGTGACTGTGCTCTAATTCCAAAATCTACAGCATCCCTTCCTTCCCGTTTCAGATGTGCCCTGCAGGAGGCTGCATCCCCTCTAACATGCACAGCTTCCATGGCCCTCATCCCAGACTGTGCTGTCAACCCTCTCCCTGATGCCAAAAAATCCCTAATGCCAGCTCATCTCAAATCTTGGGAGAGGTTTCCAGCCCTGTTTCCTCTCTTCCTTGCAGTGATAAATGTTGGTTTTGCAGTAGCACCACGCTCATGCTTCTTCTGAATACTCTGCTGGCATTCCCTTGTCCTGGGAACTGGCTGATACACTCATCCCAGAGTTGCTGAGCTGCAAGTTAGTCCCATGAACACCATTGATGGGTCCATTTCCAGAGGGAAAAACAGTGGATCTGTCCTAACCTACAGAGAAAGCAGTGAAACTGGCTCCTGGATGAGGGAGCTTCCACTGTAGGTGGGAGCAGAGACAAAATGAGCTCATTACTGCTTTCACCCAGTGCCAGGCATTAAAAGAGTTTAACTGGTTTAGTGCAATTGGCCTATTTTCGTTATGTATTTGGGCTTCATGATGGACGAGTCGTTAAAAAATAAATACAGAAGTAATGATGGTAGCAATCACAGAAAGCAATTCTCAGATATAATAAAGAGTCTCCTGGATGTGTACAGCCAGTGCTCCACTATTGATTTCTTCCTTTCTTTATTGCGCTTCACTCCTCTCTGCTCACCCAAGCCCCAGCCCTCGTGCTGCACAGCCTGCCAGCCAACCACAGCCATGAATTATTAACATGAAGGAGACCTTTAATTGGATGAGCTGCAATTAATAATTCATTGGAGGTGCTTGCAGAGAGAGGGAGGGAGGCAGGGAGAGCAGGCGAGGTGCTGATGCTGAGAATGAGGCCCACACTGTGGGAGCAAGTTGGGATGTTCCAGCTGGAGCCCTGGTGTCAACCATAGCACAGAAATGATCAGTGGTTAAAACCCACAAACAGCTGCCCCTCACATCCTGCTCAGTCATTTCAGGAAAGGGATCCTCTTAAAAACGCCACTGCCAGTGCAGAGCATGGATACCTGGTGTGATAGAGGTTGGATCTTTGTTCACCCAGCACCGATCCCGCTCTCAACGCTGCCTCTTTGGCTGTGGGTTTTGAGGACTGAAATAGACCCAGGCAGGAGATCTTTCTCCTTTTAAATGCCTTTATTAAAAGTGATCAGCTCGGGTGGGGAGAACCAATGGGTCATGCTCATGCCGCTGCTGCTCCCACGAGTGACTCGGAGGAGGAGGAGGAAGAGTGCAGCTTTGTCCACTGCTCTGTGGGCAGAGCTGGGGGCTCCATCCTCGCGAGAACATCAGGAAATTCCCTTATTTTCCAGTTTAACATTTGAGGACCTCTGTCTAGCCAACATCTTAGGTTAGGGTGAGGGATGAAAAGGGTCTTAGCAGATACTAGATTCCATTCCTCACGTCTAGACATCACTTTGATTCCTCCATTTCATGTTGGCTCATCGTTTTAGGGGTTTTTGGCTAGGTTTGGTGAGGGGTCTCTCCCATTGCATTCTGGATCCGAGGTCATTTGCATGCCAACTCGATGTCCCTTCAGCGTCTGGGTACCATCCTCTAGGAAGCAGCAGGGTGCCACTCAACAGAAGGGGGAATACTTAACCATCAACGACAGGTAGTTAATGAAAACGACAGGTGATTACAATAACAAACAGTTAGAACTCCACCCTGGCAGCAACTAGCCCAACCTGTGAACTCTGCAACCTTTTAAAAAAATGGGCAGCTGTTCTACTCATAACAAGGACTGTATTTTTGTCGCCTTTCACATTTATTAATTTAGACTTCTGGCTGATCATTTATAACGCCCTTGAGGAGGGACCTGCCCAGAGGATGAGGGATGCTTTTGGAAGTGTGAGCTGCCCCTCACAGACGGTGCTCCCAGCAGGCTGCATCCGTGGCACTGTGCCTGGAGCTGGCAACACGAGGAGCACACAGCGGGGCACAGAGCTCAGATGTGAGCCCATCTCACACCTGTGCCTCCAGTGCTCTCTACAGCAGCCCCACAGTCCCATCCCAGCCCTGATTTCCCTCCCTGCAGGTGACCCAGAGGCAGAATGAAGTGGGAACATGGGAGTGAAGCCGCTCTGCTTGTTGTACCAACAGTCCCTCTGCTTCCAGGCTCCAAAACCAAATTAATATCCTCAGCCACACACAGCCTTGCTGGTTTCCAGCTGACAAGCAAGGCCACAGATCATTAATGTTAATTAATATTTACATTACAGTTGTGCCTGGAGGGCTCCATTCAGGTCTCTGTAGTGTGATGCATCCTACAAACATATTGAGGATGGAGTCCCCTCTTGTGCTGCTCAGTCCACAGGTACATCCAAAGACACGTTCCTCTGCCTGGAAACAGCCTTCCCCTTTCACTTTTCATAACCTGTGTTTTTTACAGCTTCAGTAAAGGAGCCTGGATGGCTATTAAAGAAAAAATGAAGAAAAGAAAATAGGAAAAACAAAGCAAGATTTAGTGCCTGTAGAAGTGGTAGGAACAACAATTTCATACCAATTCCTTTGCTGAGCTTCGAATGTGTGGATAAGAGGGAAAACAATCCTGGCATGCAAAGACCATTATTTGAGGAACAGGACAAGATATTGGGTCATTCAGCCTGACTCCTTCCTCAGCATCCCTCACCAAATTTCAGTGATTGCCAAGGATCAGAAGGTGTGTGACTGAAGCCTGGCTGCCAGAAGCTCATCCCATGCCTTCACAATTTCCCTCTGTCAGAAGAGTGGCAAACCTGCTTCCCCATTTGTGGAAAGTGAGACTCTCTGCCTTCGGGACTCATCACCAGGCTGGGCAGGGACACAGAGTCACAGGATGGCTCAGCTTGGAGTGACCCACAGCACACACAGGAATTGACCCCAGTTTCCCCATGTTGCTGAAGGCATGGGGATAACCACAATCTACAGTGACCATTCCACTTCTACAGCAGCTCTGCTGAGTGCACAAAGCTCTACTTTTCCTCTCAGGAAAAAACAACAAAACCAAAGCAAACCAGGCAAATCTGGTTTGTGGTGTCGATTTTCTCTCCAGGAATCAACTTGGGACTTCTTCCCTCAGCCTTGGCCAATCACTATTGCTGGGTCCAATCTGTGCATCTTCCCCACATTCTCCTGTGTCTTTAATTAACCTATATTGTACCTCCCAGCTCAGGCTTGAAGCCAGAGTAATAAGTGATTTGCATAGTCTTGTGAGTACAGATATGCTCTAAATCTCAAACCTTCCACTCCTGGCTCTTTCTGAAATAGAGGCAAGCATGGCAACATCTGTATTCCAGCTGAGCTGCTCCATTAGCAGGTTGGGAAGGTGGGGCCAGGCTTTCACCTCTTCCATCTGCTGTGGGGATGTAAGGAGGCTTTGATTCACTGAGGGGCTCATTCTTCAATGAAAAATACCTGGGAGTTTGTGCATCTGCCAGGAGCTTGTAAGATAAACAGGGACTTAAATCCTCTCCTGAACCAAAATGTAAACAAATCCATGACCCTGCCAGGCTCTAAGGATCAAGCCTGGCACAGAGTTCTTATCTGTCCCAAAGGGGCTGAGTAATACCACAGATTTTAGTTTGTAAGCTGGCCCCGAGGGCAGACCAGCCTGGATTCTGTGAATATGAGCATGAGAAAAAACCTTGCTCTTCATTGCCTCTGATTTTCCTTATTCCTTCAAGAATCAAAGATATTTTCATTTTAATTCTTTTAGATTTACTGACCATACAGCTGAACAATGTAGTCAAAAGAGACCCACAATCTATAAATTTTCCCAGTTCCATGATTTTTTGAATATTTAAAACAACAAACTCTATTGTGTAGAAACCTGAAGCTTGGAAGAAGAGGTTGAGAATTAGGAATTTGTGACTGATTTTATTTTTATTTTAGGATTTGTTGTTTGTTTTTTTTTTTAATTATTGAAATAATTTAATCTCCTCATGTCTCAGTTTCCCCAGATGTCCAAGTGCCATCAGAAAGTCGGGACTCATCCTTGGAGTAGGAGTTTGAGTCTTAATGAAGAGGTTCCAGGCAGTGCAAATGAGAGCTGCTGCACGGCCACTCGGAGCATTAATGTTATTATAGGAGTTCCATGGGGACCCATTCAGGATGGAGAATCATCTTAAAGGGAGATGTGGAGCCTCTCTGCTTCTGCAGGTTAACAGCTGACCTTTTAATGCTCCATCTGTACAGTCTGATCCAGTGCAAATGTTTTGATCATTTAATACCATAAACACAGAAAGAATTCGGGAGAAAATTATGTTCTCTTAGCTGCAGCCCAATGTTTATTTGCTCTGTTTGGCTAACTCCTATTCCTTTTTGTGGTAAGCAGGCTCAGGTTATGCAAGGCTGGGTTAAGGATTCCCCTGAGCTGCAAGTGTGGCCACACAAACCCTTTTTCCAGAGTAAAAACTAATTAAAAAATCCTTGCCTCTGGTTGCCCTTGTGTTGCAACTTTTCACCCCCTCACCTGTGCCTCTGTCAGGGGGCTGTGCTGCAAACCATAACAGAAATGATCCGTGGTTAAAGCCCACAAACACCTGCCCCTCACATCCTGCTCAGTCATTTCAGGAGAGGGATCTCCCTAAAAATGCCACTGCCAGTGCAGAGCATGGATTTAAGCCTCACTGTGACAGTATTCACAGGGGTTTTTGGATGAGAGAAAAGACAAGAATGTTGACTTTATGTTTTAGAAGGCTTGATTTATTGTTTTATGATATATATTACATTACAACTATACTAAAAGAATAGAAGAAATGGTTTCATCAGAAGGCTAGCTAAGAAGAGAAAGGAATGATAACAAAAGCTTCTGTCTCGGACAGAGAATCAGAGCCAGCTGACTCTGATTGGCCATTAATTACAAACAAACCAACATGGGCCAATCATAGATCCACCTTGTTTATAATGTTCATAATTAATGGCCAATCAAGGCCGAGCTTTTGTTATCATTCTTTCTTATTCTATTCTTAGCTGGCCTTCTGAGATGAAGTTTTTCCCTCTATTCTTTTTAGTATAGTTTTAATGTAATGTATATCATAAAATAATAAATGAAGCCTTCTGAAACATGGAGTCAACATTCTCGTCTCTTCCCTCACCTGAAAACCCCTGTGAACACCATCACACCCTTTCCCTCTCAGAAGCTGCAGGCACAGCAGAGAAATGGGACCACAGGAGAGGTGTCCCACCCTCTTGTAAAGCACAGCAGGGAGCAGGTGACACAGTGGTCCCCTAAGCAGCTTTCTCTGAGCTCTTACAAGAGGAACAAATCCTCAAGGAGCCCCATTTGTGTCAATTCTGGTCTAGATGTCCCACTCTCTGAGGTCCTGCTGGCTTGGTTCTCATCCTGGGAGACCACTTTAAAGGGAAGTGCTGTAGTCCCAAAACACTGCCTGGAAAAGGGGCATGAATTGCACATACACATGCAAATGAGGAAGAAGTTTCAGTTTCAGCAGCGCATCGTAATTCTGAATAGGGAAAAAAAAACTGAAAAAAAAAAAAAAAAGAACAAAAAGAAAGGAAAATTCTATCCAGTGAGGCTTCTGCAGCAGGAACAGAGTTCATTTCTCTGCAGCTCTGGGGAGTGAAATGTATTCAGCTCACACAGGCCACTTCAGCATCTCTTTTTGTTTTTTATCTTTCCAACGTAGGAGAACAAATTTAACAATGAGATTCCGTTTCTGTTTCCTACATGTGGAATAATTAAATTTGTATCTCACTCTGTAGTTGGATCTGCTGTTTGAAGAGGAATGTATCAATTGGACATGAGCCCAATGTGTTCTGCTCTGCAAATAAGGCAGTTTGCAAAAAAACAAGGCATAATCTCTCACCCAGGCAATAATCACAGGAAAATCATCCCTCACTGACAGTTCTCTTCGGGGCTTGATTCATATTCTTGCTGGGGGAAGAGCAGGAGGGAGGGGGGTGTAAGGGGAACAGACTTTTGGTGTCTCCTTGTGACAACCTTCATCAGAAGCTGGGTTCTGGTGAGGGCTGGGGTGTTGCTGTGCCCTCGGTGGTGGCAGAGCTCTCTGATTTTCTGCAGGAGGTTTCCCAAGCAGGAATTGTACATCTGCTGGCTTCCAGACCTTTCCAGAGCCCGCTGGAGCCACGGGGAACACTCCTGATGGCTTTGATCCGTCTTGTGTGAGCCTGGTGCAGAGTGATTTTCAGTGAAACCTCAGATCTTCTTCTCAGGGGTTTTGTTACCTGGAACAGAGCAGGGTGCTCAGCACTCCACATGTTCAATCCTTCAGAAGAATCCAACCCTTCCAGGTTGGCTGGATGCAAATCCTTCACTCACTGATGATCAAGCCTGTTCAGGTACCTTTCAATAAACAACCTCTCCCCATCCCTGCCTTCTGTGCCCACAAACAGTGAAATTAATTTGTTTTTTCCACACTCCATCTCCAGTATTCCCTGCCTATGACATTTCCTTCAACCATTTTCAGGAATTGCTGTCCCTTTTCAATCCCATTCTTGTGTCCAGCAGGACAGAAAGAAAACGTGCCAGGCAGAAGGAGCAGAAGCCTCAAACTGTTGAAAAAATGTTTGGATCTGGCATGGCAGGAAATGAATAGAAGTTTAATTCGATCAATCAGAGAGTCCAACTGCACCTGGCCCACTTAATCTAAAACTCTTCAGATTAAATACCTTGTTCTAAGTGGAAATTAATTGAGTTTGTCGAATGGTTCCTACTGCATTAAACACACTCTAGGTCAGGAAAACAGCAGAAATAAAAGCAATACAATTTTTTTTTTTTTTTTTTTATAGTTGAAAGGCTGTTAGTGGAGCTGGCTGGCTGAAGCTTTGGGTTTTCCTCTCTCCAATGCTCATTCCATAGAAGCCTCTTTTGGAAAGATGGTTTTGATTTGGTTTGAATCACTGGTTTGATTTGGCTGTCCCAGGGGGTCTCAACACTCACTGGGGTCTCCTGTGTGGGTGAACACAAACTCTGCAGGGGCTCTGCACACACAAAATCAGTGAAAATACGATTTTATTTTGTTCTCAAGTTGGTGTTCTCTGTTTTGTGCTCCCTCCCTCTCATGCTCTTGCACTCTTCCCACCCTCTTCCCTTCTTTCCTCCCCTTTCCTTTCCATACCTGAGCTGAATCTAATGAAGATGCATAAAAAATGTTTCCATTCTGTGAAATGCAATCCATCAACACACACTTCATATATATTGTGCAGAAATGAATCCATTTCAGCCAGGAAGGCTGATAAATCAATTTAAGTGGAAGACTTTTGACAGTTTAATTCAAATTAAGTCCACTTTGTTCAATTAGAAGGTAGCTGGAGGGGTGGTGGCAGGAAACAAACAGGATTGCTAGAACAAAAACTGCATTTTTTCCCAGGCTGAAGCCACCTGTGGATCATTTTTCTTAGAGGAGGGACACAATGATACCAATTAACACACAATCAGCAACCAGCAAATTACTTGTTTTTAAAAGCATATCCATGTTTTGCACAGCATTCCTGCCTCCCTTTTCGTCAGCTGCAACAGCTCTGAGAATATTTTAAGGTGAGGGGTGAGGAGGAGGAGGAAGAGGTGGCCAAGGTCTTTCTTTCTGCATTCAGAGCTGAAATTCAGCACCCTTGGAGTCCTGCTGTGGGTGTGGAGCACCATGGAAGAACCCCAGAGCTCTTGGAAAGCCCCATTGCTGGATCAGACCCCACATTCCCAGTGCCAGAGCACAATCCCCAGTGCCAGACCCCACATTCCCATGGGTCAGAGCATCCCATTGCCAGAGCATCCATTCCCAGTACCAGAGCACACATCCCCAGTGCCAGAGCATCCCAGTGCCAGACCCCACATTCCCAATGTCAAACCCCACATTCCCATGGGTCAGACCACACATTTAGAGTGTCAGATGCCACATTCCCAGTGCCAGACCTCACATTTCCGATGTGAGACCCCCTATTCCTAGTGCCAGAGCACAAATTCCCAGTGCCAGACCCCACATTCCCATTGGATCAGACCCCACATTCCCAGTACCAGACCCCACATTCCCAGTGCCAGACCCCACATTCCCAGTGTCAGAGCACATCCCCAGTGCCAGACCCCACATTCTAGTGCCAGAGCAGAAGTTCCCAGTGCCATACCCCACATTCCCAGTGTCAGACCCCACATTCCCAGTGTCAGAGCACAAATTCCCAGTTCCGACCCCACATTCCAGTGCCAGACCCCCATATCCCCATGGGTCAAACTCCACATTCCCAATGTCAGACCCTATATCCCCTGTGTCAAACCCCATATTCCCAGTGTCAGACCCCACATCTCACTGCCAGACCCCATATTTCCAATGTCAGAGCACCCATTCCTAGTGCCAGATGCCACATTCCCAGTACAAGACCACCCATCCCCAGTGTCAGACCCCACATTCCAGTGTCAGAGCACCTATTCCCAGTGTCAGACCCCACATTCCCAGTCCCAGACCCCACATTCCAGTGTCAGAGCCCACATCTCCAGTGCCAGACCCCTCATTCCCATGTGTCAGACCCCCTATTCCCAGTGTCAGAGCACAAATTCCCAGTTTCGACCCCACATTCCAGTGCCAGAGTGCAACCTCCAGTGCCAGGCCCCCCATTGCCAGTGCCAGAGCAGAAATTCCCAGTGTCAGACCCCACAAATTCCCAGTTCAGACCCCACATTCCAGTGCCAGACCCCATATTCCCAGTGTCAGAGCACAAATTCCCAGTTCCCACCCCACATTGCCAAAGCCAGACCCCCATATCCCCATGGGTCAGACTCCACATTCCCAATGTCAGACCCTATATCCCCTGTGTCAAACCTCATATTCCCAGTGTCAGAGTACAAATTCCCAGTGCCAGACCCCACATTCCCAGTGCCAGATCCCACATTCTCAGTGTCAACCCCCTATTCCCAGTGTCAGACCCCACATCTCACTGCCAGACCCCATATTTCCAATGTCAGAGCACCCATTCCTAATGCCAGATGCCACATTCCCAGTGCCAGACCACCCATCCCCAGTGTCAGACCCCACATTCCCAGTCCCAGACCCCTCATTCCCATGTGTCAGACCCCCTATTCCCAGTGTCAGAGCACAAATTCCCAGTTCCGACCCCACATTCCAGTGCCAGACCCCCATATCCCCATGGGTCAGACTCCACATTCTCATTGTCAGACCCTATATCCCCTGTGTCAAACCCCATATTCCCAGTGTCAGAGCACAAATTCCCAGTGCCAGACCCCACATTCCCAGTGCCAGACCATCCACTCTCAGTGTCAAACCTCACATCCCCAGTGTCAGAGCACATTCCCAGTGTCAGACCCCACATTCTCAGTGTCAACCCCCTATTCCCAGTGCCAGACCCCACATTCCCAGTGCCAAACCCCACATCCCCAGTGTCAGACCCCACATCTCACTGCCAGACCCCATATTTCCAATGTCAGAGCACCCATTCCTAGTGCCAGATGCCACATTCCCAGTACAAGACCACCCATCCCCAGTGTCAGACCCCACATTCCAGTGTCAGAGCACCTATTCCCAGTGTCAGACCCCACATCCCCAGTGTCAGACCCCACATCCCCAGTTCCGACCCCACATTCCAGTGCCAGACCCCCATATCCCCATGGGTCAAACTCCGCATTCCCAGTGTCAGACCCCACATTCCCAGTGCCAGATCCCCCATTCCCAGTGTCAGACCCCACATCCCCCCTGCCAGACCCCACATTCCCAAAGCCAGACCCCACATCCAAGTGTCAGATCCCACATCCAAGTGTCAGATCCCACATCCAAGTGTCAGACCCCACATCCCCAGTGCCAAACCCCACATTCCCATGGGTCAGACCTCACCAGCCTTTCTTTGGCTCCCAGGCAGAGCTGGCACACACAGCTGTGAGTGCCCAGCTGGTTGCCCACAGTTTCCACCCTTGCAGCATCACAGACACTGTGGAAGCACAGTTTGTTTGGATTTTCTGGCTGTTGTGGGGCATTTTTCCTGCAAAACACCATTTCTCCATGCTAACAGAGGAGATGATTGCTGACAGCTCACATCCAGGAGCTGAGGCTGCTGAAATGTGGACATCCAGCTAATGGGATTAAATTCATCCCAGGTAGTTTCTGTGTTCTGTGAAATTTGGTGAATCAATTCAGAATTCCCAGTGATCTGGGTTAAGAGAGATGTCGACTCCCAGATGTTGTAACACCTGAGAAAGTTGTGTTTTAGTGATTATTGAGCAATACATTTAAAAAGTGAATGACAGACCTGGAAAGCAACATCTGCTTTTTCCCTTTCTAACATATTTTCTCAGCCAAACTGAGGTTTTTAAGTTCACAGTGCAAAATGTAACTGAATTTCATCCAAGTCTGCAGACTCACTAATGCTTTCTACATTCACATTGGCAAAGAACTCCCAATTCTTTTTTTTTTCCCCCAACAGTTTTGCAAAACTGAGTCCTTGTCCCTGACAGATGGAAAAACAAAGACTTTTGCAATTAGCAGGATAATGTAATTCGTGGGATTTGGGTGAGGTTTTTCTTCTTTCTTAGTCATAGCAGGGGAGAAAATATGTTTTTTTTTTTTTTTTATAATTTTCCTTCTGACAGAGTTTTTATAAAAATGGGAATCCTGTTGAGCAGGTTGAAGAAGTAGAGCCCAGAAAGAAAAGCCAGTACAGGGCAAAAATGACCAAACTGTTTTACTGTGCGACTGGGAGGATGCATCAGCTACAAGAGATGTGGTGGAAATTTCCTTTTTGTTACCTCTGACTGGTACCTGACAAATCCAGGCCTCAAAAAAAAAAAAAAAAAAAAAAAAAAGCAAAGTTTTTCATTTAGGCTTGGATAAGAACAACAGAAGGTATTTGTGGAGGTAAATATTGTAGTTGAAAATCACTACCACAGCAAGATGTTTTCCCTGGGCAGTGTGTGCCTGGTGAAACTCAGGAGTCTAACGAAGCCCAGCGGTGCCTCCAAGTGCTGGATGGCAATTTTCTAAAATCTGCTTCTGCCAGCTGCCAGGGGAACAAAAGCAGGAGAAAACAAGAGGATGGCCAAAATATTTGTGATTCAGCATTTTCCCCCACTAATTTTCCACCCCCCCATCCCCTCCAAATTAGGTTATTTGCAAAATGGACCTTGTTTTCACTGGAATTGTTTTTTATTTTTCTTGTCTGCATGTGTATGGGGAGGGGAAATCAGTTATCAAAGCATGGCAATTTAAACCATTTCACAGAAAGGAAAATGACTAAACAAGTGAATCTTTGGTAAAGAATTGTTTTAAGACAAGAAAATATATTGTCAGATGGAAAATTGGCTTGGTGGAGGGTGGTCGGGAAGGATGGCTGAGAGAGGGGATAAAAGCGACGTGGAAAAGAACAGAGGGAGTTCTGGCAGAGGGGCAAAGCCTTTCTTTCACTGTACACGTGTTTTTCATGCCCTTCCAGCCCTGCTCTGACAGGCCAGGGTGGCTGGGGAGGTGCAGAGATGCTGCTGGAGTGGTTCCACACCAGAGGGCTCCACGTTGTGACCCCTTGGAGAGGAGCCAGCCTGGAGGCTCCAGCTCTGTTCCCAAAGCTCTGCTGCAGGTCCCCAGCCTGGCTTTGCTGCTCTTCTTTCAAATGGATTTATGGCCCTATAAATGGTGAATCACTGCCTACAACAAAGAGCAGGAGAGATTTGAGTGGTATCCAATTTAATAATTACTTGAGTAACTCAATCTTTTTCAGATATGTGGTTTCAGTGCCTGCAGACCTTGAAGACCTGCTTGGAGCATTTGACAGGCAAGACAGCAATTTTTACTGCTCTGTTACAAACTCAGCTCTTCATAAACCTTGCACATACCTCATCCACATCTCAAAACCTCAGGAAGATTGTGGAGGGTTTGTTTGAGCCTGGACTAGGAGAATGATGTGCAGAGGATTTGTACCTGCACTTCCTCCTGTTTGAGGGCTGCTCCTCAGGCCAATTATGAAAAACTTCTGCCTCTGTGCTGATAAATGATTAATTGAACCACTCCAGTTGGAGATGTTTAAATCCAAGCTCCCAGAACTCTTGAGGTCTGCAGTGTGTCTTGATGGGCACTGAAAACAGCCCCCCTCCAGTTTGTATTCCTACATTAGGTTTTAACAAGGCTGAGCTGAGGTGCTCAAGGGTTACTTTGCCCCATCTCCACGATGGAAAACAGCCAGATCCCAGTGGAGCACCCTCACTGCCACAGGTGGGTCCTCAACTCTGCAGCACAGCTGAATTCAGGCTGAGCAAGTGAAGTAGAAGATGAGACCACAAACACAGCTTTTCCTGAAGTCTTCCTGCCTCAGAATAAAATAGAGAAATGTGAGGATTCTGTAAATCGAATTGTTTCCATGACACCAAGGGAGCAGCAGTGTACTGGTGACTCTGGGCTTTAGGGAACACAACTGTCACATCTCCAACCTAAGGACAGCAAAGGCTGCTTCTCAGGTTTCTGTGCCTGAAATGGCTCCTGAGGTATTAAAAAGTCTTTTTTCCCAGCCCTGAGACCAAAGAAGAAGTCGAGATTCATCAGTTCTGCTTTTCAAGGTTGTTTATTTCCCCTTATCTATTCCATTCTTTCTCTGACCTGCTGAGATCTGTCCAGCAGGTCGGGTTGTGGCACAGTCCCTGCCCTTGGGGTGGTGTTAACTTTTTATACTAAAAACTACATGTACTTTATTTACAATAATTTTCCAGTACCTATCACCTATGTTAGACAGTCTGTCTCTATTCTAAACCAATCAGTGTCACCATCACAGCAAAAGATGGAGGACAAGAAGAAGAAGAAGAAGAAGAAGAAGAAGAAGAAGATGATGGAGAACAAGAAGAAGAAAGAAGAAGGAAGAAGAAAGAAGAAGAAGAAGAAGAAGAAGAAGAAGAAGACACACTCAGATTCTTCCATCTTGCTTCTTGAACCCCCATTCTAAAAACCCCAAAATTCTACTTTTTCACCCTGTGACAAATTCACTATCATTCTACTCAAACTCTTGTGGCTTGTAACTCCTCACACAAAGTTGGTAATTTTTCCCATGGGCTGAAATCCTAGGCACAGGTGTTTTTGACTCTGTGCCAAGGTCTCTGAGCCCCCTGCCAGGGTCTCACATCACCCAGGGCAGCCAGAGGAATGTCCTGGGTCTTGACAGCTGCTGAGGAGTCACAGCAAAACCAGGGACAAGTGACAGCTCCCAGGTGAGCCAGCCCCACCACCTGTGTGACACCACCCTCACACCTGCACCACAACGTGCAAATTCCAGTTTCTCATCACAGGACTGTCCAAAATTTGCTCAGTTTTGGAATTCATCACACAAAGAATTAGTGTCAGGATGAGGCTGGGGACTCTCAGCCATTCACAGCCTGCCCAGGGGCACTGCTTGACAAGGGCAATTTCCCCTTTGAAGGCTCACATTGGTGCTGCAGAATTCACACCTGCACTGGGGACTCTGCAGCTGAATGATTGTTATTTAAATGCTCATTTTTCCCCTTAATAAGCTGACAGAGGTTAAAAGTGAGTCACTGGAAACAAATGGGCCTCCGTTCTTTTCTAGCACAGAGTTAAACCACAAATTTTGGAGGGATAAATATTGATTTCCAGTGGCCTAAAATACCCTGAGTCTCTGGGCTGATTTGACACATTTCTGAGACTCAAGGAAGCAATTATCACCCTTCCCTAAATTTAGCCTTAGGTATCAAACCCTCCTGTTCCAAGTGCTTCCTCCTACAGGAAGAGAATGCTGCCACTGTCACTTCAGCTCAGCACTATAATTTTTTTTAAGTTCATACATTATTACTCTATATTATATAGTGCACATCAATATTTTAGGTTAATAAATTTCAAAGGAGCATTTTTTTTTTCTTCTGAAAAATGTTGTTTTCAGTATTTATCTGTGTGGTCTGTTGTGTTTCAGAGTGTGATAAATGACCAAGTGGTTTTTATCTGTGCACAGATCTTTTTGTTGGGAGAGTGAACTGTGTGATAGTGGGATTTGGTATCTCTTGTGAATGCAATCAGAGAATGCTGGTTTATATCCTTGTGTTTAATCTCTGATCTTTAATAGCCATAAATTAAAAAAAAAATCAAAAGGAAAATAACTACTACTATGAGTACACAATTGTTCAACCAAGCATCAAGAAGATTTATTTTTTTTAGCACAAAGATTTGGATTCTCTGCTAGATCTGGGAAAAGAACGAGCATAACCTAAAACATTTGAGTCATCACGTTGCAAGGCATTGGAAAAACTCACCAAGTCCTTCCTCTGTGAACTCCTATGAAACCCAAGGACATTGGGAGCTGCCCATTTCTTTTTGCACAATCACACAAAATTCAGATTATGTGCCCAGAAGGAGGGGATTGGTAAGCAAATGGTGGTGCTAGCACCAAAAGAGAATTTCGGATGGCCAGAGCTTGTGCAGGTGTTGGTTAATAGTGGCTGAGGGGGTGTTTAGGCTCAGGGGGACCTTCTTGCTCTCTAAACTCCCTGGCAGGAGGTGGTGGCAAGGTGGGATCAGGCTCATCTCCCAGGTAAAAGTGACAGAATGAGAGGAAATGGCCCCCAGCTGCACCAGGGCAGGTTTAGGTTGGATATTAAGGAAAATCTCTTTACAAAAGTGATGGTCAGGCACTGGGAGAGGCTGCCCAGAGCAGCTCCCATCCCTGGAGGGGTTACAGACCTGTGGAAATGGCACCTGGGACATGGGGTAATGCTGAATATTGAGTTGGGCTCCCTGGTCACAGAGGGCTTTTCCAACCTTTATAAATCCATAATTGGTGTATCTGTGGTGTTTTGGGGTAGTTTTGGGTGGAGACCAAGGGCTCAGGACCATTTTTAGATGCTTTGCCCCATGAAAAAAAAAAATGTAGAAGTCAGCTTTGTATCACATTAGGAATTGATTGGTTTGCAGAGACACATGCCCTGAGCATGCAGGATAAATCAAGGAAGGCATGAGGGTTATCAGGGCTTGCAGTGAGCTGTTTCACCTTGTCAAATCCACATTTGACACCCGCAGGGCAAGCCTGCGTGGGAGGTGGTGATGGTGGAGGTGGGCAGAGGGCTTTCCACAGGGGATTTTTTTTCACAGTGTAAGGACTTTGGAGAAAATTAATGCGAAACATTAAAAATGTTCCTTTTTAAAAGGGAATCCATTTTTTTAGGCACATTGAGACACTTCAGGTGTTGTGGCAGTGGTGAGTAATGCACACTGGAGTTATTTAACTCCATCTCATGCCTCACTATTCCCCAGGGGCGCCCATTAATCAGCGTTACCAGGCAGTTTGTCATGTCCTTTTGCTTAAATAATATCCATACCAAACTACAAGTAATGTGTGCACCTGGAAATCAGCAGGGGATATGCCTGTGTCAGGACAGGAGGATCTGTTCTGGAGGACACAGCAAAGCTGAAGGACTCCAATTGTGGGCTTTGAAATCGTCCTGAAGGAGATTGTTAGAGTTAGAATGTGTGTCACAAAGGGAAAATGCAGCAGCCAGCACTGTTGAACCAGGAGAAGCCTGGCAAATAAAGGTAGAAATAAGTTCACAGAAAGATGTGGCCACAGACACCACACCACACCACCCTTGGGAACCATTTCTGCATTTCTCTGACACTTGAGGAAGGGTTTCATGTGTGTTTGGGTGTGTAATTGCAGCTCATGTGATACAAGGGTGGTATGTATCACCGACTGGAGTCTCTGTACAAATCACAAATGGGTCAGGACTGCTGTGGAACTGCCTTGAGCTGTTTTATTTTCCAGCATCATTCCATGGTTATGACAATGGGAAGATGCCACCAGCTCACATGCCAGGCAGCAGACAAAGAATTTAATGATAAAACTTATTTATAAGTTTTTTGACCAATCACACAAAGCAAAAGCACATTGACAGTAGTTCTGTCCAACCACCATAAGCACATGTACCTTTGATTAAACAATGCTTGCTTATTTCAAATACAATACCTGCTTGTGAGCCTTAAAACACAATGCACAGAGCTCCATTATTAAGCTTCAAATTTCCTAATATCTTGCTAGATAAACTTTCTGTAGCTGAGAGAGTTATTCTAGACAAGCATTAATCCACAGGTCATTGTTCTATTTGCCCTTGCTTTTCTACTTTTTTTTTAAATAATTTTTCTGCTGACCAATCTCATGGCTGTTGCTTTAGCTCTACTCACAGTTCTACTGTCTCTGAGGCCTGCCTTTTGCAGCTTTCCCAAAACCCTCTGATTTTGTGGATTCCCACAATATGTTCTCTTCTCCCTTCCTACCAAAATTGGGCAAAATCTGCCAGGAGGGCCCTGCTTGGGCAGATCATTCATGGTGGCTCCTGGTTCTCATGGCTCAGACCTACCTGCAAAGGTGCTGAGTGACACTCCAGTGGGAGAGGGTTTGGGAGGGGGATGTGTGCCTGCTGAGAGCCTGGATCTGCATCAAAAACCTTTCTGTGGAGGGATTTAAAAGATCCAAGTATAAATCTTGAGCAAACTCAAGTAAGTTTGGGTTTTGGTGATTGGCAGTTGGATTTTGTCTGTTTGAGTTGGTGGGTATTATGTGTTAGTGTGTTGTGGGGGTAAAAGCACTGTCCTGTCTCAAACATCTTCTATGAAAAATCTTTTCTTTAGGATTTTTCCTCCAGAGAATCTGAGAGGCCTCAGGAACAAAATGTAAACAATTATTATCTGCTGCTGTGGAATGCAACAGGTGCATCTGGGATTGGCCCATATTGGATGTTTGTAATTAATCACAGTCAGCTGGCTCGGACAGAGAGCCGAGCCATAACCCTTTTTTATAATTTCTTTTTTATTCTATTCTTAGCTAGCCTTCTGATGAAACTTTTTCTTCTATTATTTTATTATAGTTTTAATGTAATATGTATAATAATATAATAAATCAAGCCTTCTGAAACATGGAGTCAGATCCTCGTCTCTTCCCTCAACCTGAGACCCTTGTGAACACCATCACACTGTCCTTTATCCTTTTCTTAAATGCCAAGGTGCCAGTGCCCTCTCAGTGAATTGGTGTCACCTGTGTTTGGTTAGAGCGTTCCTGTTACATTTTTTTATTTAAGAGAGTATGTTAGTGTGAATGTGGTGCTTACAGACAGGGCTTGGCAGTGCTGGGTTAACTGATCCAATGATCTTGAAGCTCTTTTGCAACCTAAACTATTCCATGAGTCTCTGATCCACCAGAAAATGAAAAAGCCTCTCTGATTTTACAAATTAACTCATGCACCACCAGAACTACTACATTTTATCCACATTTTGCAAATAGAGATGGGCTACCATCACCCCTGAAGGACTGCATGAGGAGTTCCTGTGCTGAGGATCTGAGGGGGAAATCTCTCCTCTCTCTACACAACCCCAGAAACTAAAAAAAAACCTCTCTGATTTTACAAATTAACTCATGCACTACCAGAACTACCACATTTTATCCACATTCTGCAAATAGAGATGGGCTACCATCACCCCTGAAGGACTGCATGAGGAGCTCCTGTGCTGAGGATCTGAGGGGGATCTCTCCTCTCTGTACACAACCCCAGAAACTGAAAAAAACCTCTCTGATTTTGCAAATTAACTCATGCACTACCAGAACTACCACATTTTACCCACATTCTGCTAAAATAGAGATTGGCCACCATCACCCACTATGGATGGCATGAGGAGTTCCTGTGCTGAGGATCTGAGGGGGAAATCTCTCCTCTCTGTACACATCCCCAGAAACCGAAAAGGCCTCTCTGATTTTGTGAATGAACTCATGCACCACCAGAACTACCACATTTTACCCACATTCTGCAAATAGAAATTGGCTGCCATCACCCCTAAGGGTGACAGGAGGAGTTCCTGTGCTGAGGATCTGAGGATCCTCTCTGTACACATCCCCACAGCCTGGCTGCTCCAGAGAGCCCCAGCTTTTCAAAGCAAAGCCTGGCAGATCTTTACCCAGCTCCCTCTCTTGTTTGTCAGGGACGTGTTTAAACTGGATACCTGAAGGTTAAATCACTGCAAGCCCTCATCAAACCAGTAAATCACCTAATTCCCCACCTCCCCCAGCCAAATGTTTTCTCTGACTTGTTAAGCAAAATACAGACAGCATGGCCTGCCATTCCTGCAGAACTCACAGCCTTCCAACACCTGAAATTACTGGCAGAACTGTCAAAAATGACCTTCTTTCAACAACATCTCTCTCTTTTTCTATTCTCCCCACCTCCAGGTAGAAGGTGGGGGAGGTAAGAAAACTGTAAAGATCAAGCCACAGCTGCATGTGGTACCTAATTAAACAAGTGTAAGAAAGCAGAGAAAGGTCAGGTTGTCAAAAATCATTGCTGTATCTTTACTGGATTGTATTTAGAGACTGATAGCAGCAAAGAAAATAACTCAATAAAGAGAATGAGACCGGAATAACAAACTGACTCCAGGGACAAGCTGGTTTTGAAATGCAAAAGGCTAAAGCTGCAAGATTTATGTATATATATATACATATATGTGTATATGTGTGAATATACACACATAGAGACACAAATGGAAGGGAAACAAGTACTGGGAATGAAAGGAAAAGTGTTTGCAAGAGTAAACAGATGACAACATGGAGAAGGAGGTGGGGCAATAGAAGTTCAAAGAGGAAATGTGGCAAGAATTAGAGGCTGAAAATATACAAAAGTAAGGAATTTAGGAAGAAATTCTTCCCTGTGAGGGTGGGCAGGCCCTGGCACAGGGTGCCCAGAGCAGCTGTGGCTGCCCCTGGATCCCTGGCAGTGCCCAAGGCCAGGCTGGACAGGGCTGGGAGCAGCCTGGGACAGTGGGAGGTGTCCCTGCCATGGCAGGGGTGGAATGGGATGGGCTTTGAGGTCCCTTCCAACACAAACCTGTCAGTGATTCTATAATAATTCTGTGATAAAAGGAGAATAAAATAATTAAATAAATTAAGGAGTGGATAGGAATGGGGAAAATAGAAGAAAACAGAAAATGCAGACACAGATTCAGAGGAGAAAGATGACTTTATGAGGGCAGAGAGGGAAGTCAGACCAGTGCTCCAAGGACTGGCTGTGCTTTGAGAACACTGGGGAAATTTTGGGGTCACCCACCCATGCAGACAGACCTCTCCCACCAATCTTGCTTTTCCTTCCATCTTCCCACTGTCCTTTTCCTATCCAGCCCCCCAGGCTGAGCTGTGCTGGTGTGGGCAGGATCCTAGTGGATCCTGTGCCTCAGGCACCATCTAGAATAGAATAGAATAGAATAGAATAGAATAGAATAGAATAGAATAGAATAGAATAGAATAGAATAGAAGAGACACCTTTAGCCTGATTCTCACTCAGGGCCATGATTTGGGCACTGCTCATGGGGGAGACCCTTAGGAAAGAAAAAGGGAGAAAGGGAACAAAATGGTCTCCATGTGGAGGAGGAAAACAAAGCAAACCAAATCTCCTTCTGTGTTACTTGGTGGTTTCACAGGAGCCTGAACAAGGTAGGAAGATCAGGGAGGTTTGAGTGCTCTCTGTTATTAAACATCTCTTCATTTGTTCCGTCTGGGCTGGGATGGCCTCCAAACATTTGCTCCTGTTGGTTATATCTGCCTTCCTCTGACACCATTAAATGTTTTATAAAGCCTGCTCTGCCAGTATCTGTAGGCTGGAAGAAGCTGCACAGGGTTTAAGGGGAGGAGAAGGAGATTTTTTTTCCCCTTTGGCAGAAGAGAATTTTTCCTCTTCTATTCCCCCACAAACAACTTGGAAAAGACACACATGGTGCATTGCATTTAACAAACTGACAATGCATTTAAATAGTGTACCACTGCAAGTATAATTGCAATTTGTTGTAATTTCTTCTCCAAATTCCACCCTGACACAGTTGATTTATTTTGCAAATCAGTGCATCTGGAGCGTGTGCCGTGTCACGTTATGGGCCTTTGATACAGAACCTTTGTTTTATAACAGGGAAAATAATTAGCTTTCGGACAAGCTTGAGCTGTGATGTCAGAAGCTATCCATGGCTGCTGAAAGAAGTTATTAGTGTTGAGCTGATGAAGGTTCCCTGGCAAAGCTCTGCCTCTTTACTAATTTGTCTCTCTGGGATTTTAGTAAAATTTAAAGGAAAAAAGAGTATGTGTAAAAAAATGCATTTATTTACGTATTAAAAAGATCTATATTTGTATTGCATAAATGCCAGTAACATTGCTGCTGCTGAGATCCACAGACAGCTGAGAAATAACCAAAACAAAAGGCACTGCTTCATTCCAGCAGCAGCAACACTTTGCTCCGAGCGGGGAAACAGTTGGGCATTTTTTTTAATTAACTTTTTTCTCCCTCCTCCTGCCCTGCTCCTTGAAATTCACAGTGTTCGTTGGCAAGTCTGGTAATTATCAGTCATTAACAGTGTCAGCTTTCCTCCAAGTTCCATCAGCAGAGGCCTCTCCTAATGTTCAAGGGGGGAAAATCCTTCCCTGGCTGTCCCTGCAGTAATTTCCCCCAGGCTGGAGCCATTTCCCTGCTCCAAAACAAAAACACACCTGGGGAGAAGCTGCCCCTGGAACAGCGAGTCCCCAATGCAGCATCCCACTCCATGTCTTTCCATCACATTTACCCCAATTACTGCGTGTGGGTAAATGTGATGGGAAGATGTGGAGTGGGATGAATGGAAAGTGTCTGCCTGATCCATGAAGGGTCTGATTTGACCCAGGAGGAATGAATGAACACGGATCACTCCGAGCCTGGAATGTCCGAGGCATAATCGAATTTCTCAATGTAGTCAACCAGTTGAAATGTGCAAAATATGGACTCTGCTGGGAATCTGGCTGAGCTGTGTCTGATTAGCATGTGCAACTGTTCACTGGCAGGTTTTTGTGAGCATTTAGTCACTGCTTTAAACAGAATCATCACCAGCTGGTTATTTTTTACTGTTATTAGGTTAGAAAATAGCACTGAGGTATACAACAGTAATCACAAAGCTATGATGCCAGGGAAAAAATAATCACGTTAAATTGACCTTCATGAATAAAGAGTGAGGTTCCATTTCGCCTCATTTCTGTTCATTTTAAAACCAGCATTAGCTTTTCTGGCACATAGTTTTTCATTGTTTGCTGAGCATGGCTCGATTAGAATGATTCACTGTCTTTAATATTAGTGATTATGGTCCATTTCAATTACACAATGTGTTGTAGTTTGTTGCATTACTCTCCTGCCATCTCTCTGTTGACTTCCTTTGTGGGAAGCAAAAGAAGAGAAGGAAATAGATGCTGAAAGTGGGAGCTGAGGAAGTGACCCCCCTTTTCCTAAATGGAAATCTCAGTGGATAAGCAGCAAGGTCTGTAATGTTTAAATATTAGGTTCCAAGCCCAGATGAAGTTACACCCTCCAACCCATAACTTGAGATTCTGCCTGGCAGCCACTGTCCACCTGTTCCATGGATTTAAATAGAGAAAAATGGGCAAGGCAAGGAATGCTGCATGCTCTGAGCCTAGTGCTGGGATTAGGGCAGGATTTAGGAGATTTATACAGGTGACAGATTAAAGGATTTTTGGACAACGGTCTCAGAGACAGGGTGGGATTGTTGGGGTGTCCTGGGAAGGACCAGAGTTGGGCTCCATAATCCTTGTGGGTCCATTCCAACTCAGGATATTCTATTCTATTCTATTCTATTCTATTCTATTCTATTCTATTCTATTCTATTCTATTCTATTCTATGGGTCATGCAAGGATGAATGTTGACCAGCTGTACTGAGGGAGGGTCCCCCAAGCTGCTCAGTGAGCCACCAGTGCCCCATGAACTGTTCCAGATCACCCCTGCTTGGCTCATCCTGGTGTCCATATTCAGAGTTTCCTGAATTTTTTGCCAACCAGACTTGGAATGCAGAGAGAATACAGCATGGGCTTTCAAAGCTGCTTTAATCCAAGTTTCACCACAGACCTTCCAGAAATACAGAGAGATCTGTGAGCACTGGGTTTGGCAGAGTCACTGTTCAAGTGTTTTAATAGAGAGAGATGGTGCAATAGGGAGAGAGAGCTGCTGGAGAAGCTGCAAGAGCTCAGAAGGGAAAGGTGAATAACTGACCTGTATTTTCAGGTGTTCCCCCAGGCACTAGGAGTCACCAATCATGTAAACCTTGAAGCATGAGATGTAGATCAAATTCAGAACCTTTTTCATTAAAAAGATCCAATTACTTTCAACTAATTCACCATCCTTTACTGAGAGAGGTTTTTCCAATCAAAGTCAGGACTGAGTCCTCCATCAGATTAAATCACCAAGGTTCCACTGGAAACAGCAATCACAAAAAAAGAGATAAGAGTCTGCTTCTCCCTTTTCCAGGGTGGAATATGCTGCATTTAAAACACCATTACAGGGCACTTGTTACTCATTCAAGCATGAGAATGTGAGTGACAGGGGAAAACATGCCCTCTTCATATTGCATCCTTCTTTTCACCTTTTGGTTGTGCTCTCTCACTTGCCAAGGAAATTGCGTGTGTGTGGAAGAAAGGAGGAAGGAATTTGACACATTTAATGCACATTTATAAGGGCTGCAAAGCATTTATTATAGTAGCAAATGAATTAACTAATTATAGGTGACCATTAAATTGTGGCTGCACTCAGAGAAGAAATCCTGTAAAATTAGCTCAGTTTTATTCCACTGATCTGCTCTCTTGACCAAACCATGTTCCCAACTCTGTTGATGTAAATCCAGAGTAATTACTCTGACTTGGTGAAATTAGTCTCCTTGTTCTTTGGGGTAATCAAGAGCCCAATCTGGCTCCTTCCACATGTTCCCATCCCAAATGCTCACTTCTCCAGGGAAAACAAGTGTTGTTCTCTTAATACCACACAGCCAATGAAGCTGTGGGCAAGGAGCTGCAGATAGCCTGTCTTTCTAATCAGCAATAAAGTTATCAATTATGTTCTAGCTGTAAAAGCTTAATTACTGAGGATTATGAAAGAGGCAGGAGAGCCCCAGTCCAGTGAGCACATTCCAGATGGAGAATGCTGCACTGGACCTAAGGGGAAAAACAATGATGGTTTTGGTTTGGAAATTGCATCCAAAGACTACTGTGCAGGAAGAGCTCGTGGCATCAGGTGTCTTTGGTGCCTTTGCTCAGTTACCACAGCTCTTTACTGCAAGTGGTGACACATTATTCAGGTTGGAGCTCTAAACCAGCTACAGATTAGAAAGTGGAAACTGAAGATGCTTGGGATTTTAGGAAGTTTAGGATCTGGAGTTTTTACAAGGAATGCAGTGAATTTCTCTCTTACTGAAACCAAAGAACAAGCTCCAGCTGTAGTAAGTCCACAAGCCTTTGATGCAGAGGAGTTGTAGTAGGAACCACAGACTGCTGCTTTGCTCTCGTGGGTTGCAGGTGATATAAAAATCTCTTGCTGAATAAGAATCACACAGTATGGTGGCTGGAAACAAAGCAAGGGGGTTGGCACAGAGGGGAGGGATCCTCTCACAGAAGCATTTTCTCTTTGGAGCTTTGCTCTTGTTTGGAACAAGCCTGGCAAGGCCTTGCTCACACAGGCAGAACCCTCAGGATGTGAGTGTAGTTATACCACTCCTTCTCTACTAAATACATAAGAAAATGAGGTGATAAAAATCACAATAAAAACACATCCTAAAAACAACCTCCTAAAAAAACCCCAAAATCTGGAAAGAATGCAGCCAAAACACAAAGAGGAAGAGCCTGGTTCTGTCTGAGACAGAGGATGTGAGCAGCAGGGAGGAGGGGAGAGATAGAGTGAAACTATGAATGGGAATTAGTAAATGTGGGTTTCACACAAGTTCTTCAGCTCAACAGGAGAAAAAACAAACCTATGGTTCTGAGTAGGAGCACTTTGTTATGTCCCATGGCCAAATCCCAGCTAAGCCTATGGAGCACTTCAATGGGAATGATGCAAATGCTATTGATGGAAAGCCTTGGGAATGATGAGGAAAAGGAAAAGGACCTCTGAAATCAGCAGATCTCAGGCTTGGAGAGGAATATGTGCCTGCCATGACACCATGGAGTTGCTTCCTTTGGAGCAGGATTGTCTATCCAGAAGCAGAACTAAAGAGGGGATCAGTGAGGGGAGGGAAATACCCACCAGCTCTGATGGGAATCTATTTTTATCTCGTGAGAAATATCTTAATTTTCACTTATATTCCATGCCTGTAGCTAAGGGCCATTAAAACTAATAAAAGTAAATCATTTGTGACAGATCTTAAAAAACAGTTTCTGCAGTGCAGCGCACTCTCAAATGCTCATTAGAAATAGTGGCTTTCTTTTCGGAAGAATGCTTGCTGAATGTTTAAAACATGTTGCCTCCAACTTTTGACAACTAGCACAGGCTATGAGAAGCTTTGAAGCAAATGTTTGACATAAAAAAGATGGTCTGATGCTATATCAAATAAGATTGGGGAAGAAGCATCAAAGCAGAAGCATTAGGATGAAATGCAGTTGGAGGAAAGAAAATCAACATACTCATTTCTGATTTTACATTTTCTGGCATCAGTATAAACAACTGATTTGCATTTTCTGAGGACAGTACAATCAATTCTTAACAAATTAGCATTGAATGGAGTATCCTCCCCAAAATCCTTTCTAGTAACATGGGCCAAGGCCAGAAATAAAATCTTGGTTACTCAGTGATGGTTCTCAGGAAGAAAAAGTATTGTTTCTGATAATGGGAAGACACCTGTTGTCCTCCTCCAGCCTCCATCTTTACATCTTTAATGAAAACCAAGGATATCCCTGTATAACACAGTCTCGTGGTTAATTCTGAGCCAAATCCCTGCTGGAAACCAACGAGATTGAAAAACCCCACCGCAGTGTAAAATAACAAGCATGTCAAGCATCTTGGCTTAACTCCTTGGAGGGTTAGTGAAAGAAATGTTTCATTTGTTTTACATGGTACTTTTTGTTAAATACACTTCAAAGTCTCTTGTACATTGATCTAACCTGAGCAGTGTGATCTTAACCTCCAGAAGAGGGCTGAGCCGCTGCCAATAAACGCTGGATTTCCTGAAATACCCCTCAATCAGCTCAGCAAGGCTTCAGCTGCCAGTCCTGCTAAAATGACAGTTGGAATAAAAAAACCAAAACAACATGGAAACCTTCAGACAGGAAGGTGCAAAGCCAGGATTCACAGTGTCCAGGCAGGGGTTTTCTGGAGAGATGCTCCTCAGATGCTCATTCCTGGCTCTGATTTCCTCAGATGCAGCAGCACTTGGGGATGGCTCAGGAGAATTCACAGTCTCAAGCTGTGCCAAGGGAAATTTAGGTTGGATATTAGGAAAAGGTTTTTCATGGAAAAAGTCACAAAGTTCTGGAATGCTCTGACTGGGGAGGAGGTGGAGTCCCCATCCCTGGGTGTGTTTAACAAAGCCTGGATGTGGCACTGGGTGCCAGGGTTTAGTTGAGGTGTTGGGGCTGGGTTGGACTCGATGATCATGAAGGTCTCTTTCAACATGGTCATTCTGTGAATTCCAGAATGGTTTTGTTCAGCCACTGTAGTAATGTTTTAAAGGAGGGGTTTGAGTTGATCCCTGAAGTTGGGATTGTGAGAAATGGGCAGTAGGGTTTTCAATGCCAAAGTCACAAGAACATAGAAGAATAGTTTTGTAAAGATGAAGGGAAGTGAATTCTACACACTAGTCTGGTAAGACACCAGCCTTGCAGCCCTGTGCAGTTGCAAACCAAGCCATTTACTTTGCACATTAAGTTCCAGGTGTTCCATTCCTATTATACTCTGCACAGACCCCACTAAGGCAGCCAAGCATCTTTAGAAGTCCTGCAATTTACATTTCCGGTCCATATTTTATTCCTCTCTTCCATTTGCCCGCAGTGCCTCTCCATCGCTCGATCAGTTTCCATGGTCATTCAAGTCGTAGGGGTGATTTGTTCAGGTAAAATGGAAAATTGAAATGGAACGGGTGCTGGATACAACCTCATCCACTTTTTCTATTTTGTCAAAGTGCTGCGGCTGCTCATTTTTCCATGGCCATGAGTTGAAATAAATTAAACTTCCCAGAGGCGAAACTTCTCTAAGATCAAATTGGAATATATTGATTAGGCCCTTTGAGGGCTGATGGATTGGACTCTTATGCTTTATAAACACATTTACCAACATGCTCTCAGAAAGAGTTGCTTAGCACTCGGCAAACTGATCGTGTTTATTTAAAACTGTGACAGTGGCCTACACCTGTAGCCCTCGTTGTGGCCCATAAAGTCTCACTCACTGATTGATGGAGACAAGTTGAGCTGTCTACCTGCCTGACTCCCAGGACTGGTCCCAAAGGTTGTCTGGCTGATGGAGTCCAGCATAATGCATCACTGTCAGGAAAACAAGTTAGCATGTCATTGAGAAGATCTGATCAGCACGAGCCAGGAGGGAGGATGAAAGCAGTAAACTGGAAGAATTTTTGAGTGCTGATGATGGCAAAGGGGACAGGGAGTCCCAGAGCAAGAGAGTTTTGAAAGAGCATGTGTACTAATAGCTTTAGATGCATGACACAGGAGATGAATGAATGCAGTTGCTGGCCAAAATGTCCAGATACAAGAGTCCCAGGAAACAAAGCTTGGATGTAATTCACTCATATGAATAGCTGGGAATAAAATCATGTATTTCACACAATTAGAGAGAAAGGTAGAACTGAGAGTTACATCTCATCAACCAGCTCCAGCTGAGGAGCAATGCACGGTCCTGAACGACCTCAGCCTGCCTTGCATTTTCCAGCCTCAATCTGCAGCTACAATTTAGGGATTGTTTTCAGAATGAGAAATCTAAGGGAAACATAAGGTGAGGTTGGCAACGAAGGACAAAGATATGGAGGTAAGAACTGTGAACTGGAACTTCACCAGATGGAGATAAGGATTTGTGAAGATCGTGTCAGGAAGTCTAATAGTCCGAGAAGAAAAATTACTTTTCTAATTTCTTATGAGAGAAAAAAAAAACCAAAAAAGGTCTTAACATAAAAGATATGATCCATTGCTGCATCAAAAAGCAGCAGGAAGAAGAAACAAAGCAGAAGCCTTTAAATGAAAGAAGGCATCTTGCTCCCATCACTCTCTCAAGGTATCTGTAGCGTTTCCAGCCTCGGTTGCTAGTCAGCATCAGAAAGTGTGGGTGGCACTTGAGTGCTTTTCTCCCAGTCTCTCATGGAATCTGCGTGGATCAGACCATGTGGGATGCCAACCTGCTCAGGCACATCTCAGTGACATCTAACAGGCTGTTTCCTGCCACAGCCCAGAGCAGCGTGGGAGAGAGCGTTAAAGGAACAGAAGTCAAAGAGCAGAATTTTGCCTTCAGGTTTCTGCTTGAAACAAACAACTTGACAGGGGGTGTGCCTTCCAGGAGGGAATAAGCAGCCACTCCAGGGAGACAGTGACGTATCTCATTTCCCCCAGTTCACCTGGTGCTACAAGCAGGATTTGTGGCTTGCTTTGGAATACTTGGGCTGCAGCCAGTGTGCAGAGACACTGCACTGGATGTTAGGAGACATTTCTTCACCATGATGTTGGTGAGGCACAGAGAATTTCTGGATGCCCTATTCCTGGAAGTGTTCAAGGCCAGGCTGGATGGAACACTGAGCAACCTGCTCTAGTGGAAGGTGTCCCTGCCCATGGCTGGGGTTGGAACAAGATGATCTTTAAACTACCTTCCAACCCAAACCATTCCATGATTCTGTGATAGGTGCACATGGAGCAAGCCCCTGAGGGATCAAGGCATGAGAAGTCAATGTGGGAGAGTTTCAGCAGGTCAGCATCTCCCGCACAGCCTAACAAAGTGTTTTCTGCTGTGTTATGATCTGAAGTGCTTAATTTCAGCCTAGCTTAGCATGACTCAAAGCCACACATTTTTCACCAACTGGCTTTATAGACTGTCTCCCTAAATCATACATTTTGCTTTTTAAAATTTGCACCATCTTCCTTTGAGATTATTCCCCAGGCTAACAGCTCTGGAGACAACTCCTCAGCCTAACAGACTTTGGTCTTTTATTCCCGTTAGTTGGCCTAAATTTTCCCTTTGCTTAATTCAAGCCAATTATTTCCAGTGATACCCACTGGAGCACCCTTAACATTTTCTTTTTTGCTTTATGGTATTTTAGCTCTTCAAAGGCTTGCAGACATTTGTCCTAATGGAGAGTGGATAGAGAGTTATCTGACATGTTGGGGAGGAGAGGTTGCTCTGTTCCGATTCCATTACAGCAGGAAACATGCTGGATATCAAAGGGAAATTTATGTAATGTATTCCTACATTGTTCACAATACAGCATCATGTTTTATGCAAGCAAGAGGAGCATGAGGAGAGAGGGGAAGAAAACTCTGCTCAACTGGCAGTGAAATGACAATAAAACAACAAATGGGCAAGCAGCAGGAGCTGAACCACAGCTTTTATGGGCAGATCCCTCAGTCACCATCATGAGTGAAAGGCATGGGGACATCTGAGGGTGGTGAGGACCAAGAGAGGGATGCTGGGAGGGAGAAAAGGCTCTGGAGTGGATTTGGGGGTTGGTTACACACCATTCAGAGCTGTGCCACGACCTGGCCCCATACAGGTACAGGGACAGAGCATGACAGAGCTGGCTCAGCCCAGCTCCCATCATCACACAGCTCTCAGGAATGACCTGGGTGAGGTTTGGAATGGGCCAGATGAGGTGGAGCAGTGCATAAAAATGCTGTGCCAGATGTGGCATTTGCTCCTGACAATTCTAGTCACAGACATGAGCTGGAAGCAGAGTAACACTGGGAACTGCACACACTTAATCCTCCAGCCTGCACTTGTCACCTTCTCCCTGCCCAAAAACAATTTTGTTAGCAGAAGGAAAAAATTTGGATATTTTCCTCTGAAATTTGGAAAAAATTTGGATATTTTCCTCTGAAATTTAGAGTCCCAAACAGCCACCTTGATGTCCAATGAAGGTAGACGTGTTTCCTCTCCAGAAAAGTGACACAGTTTTGGGGGAGCCTGGTGTTCATAGTGCATCCTTGATTTTCAGGTGAATTCCGATCAGTGGTGGCAAAGTAACAGGATGAAGCAACAGATATGAAGATATTGAGCACAGTAGGATGAAAACAAGATAGGAAAAGTCGGAGGGAGAAGCTTGATTTTCTCTTTTGGGTCACCAGATCAGCTTCTGTTCATTACATTTCAAGTCCTCTAGTAGAACAAGATGTTAGTACCCTCTGCTAAAAAGCTGTTAATATGATGGCCTAAATACTAATATTCACCTTAATAAAATCTTTCTGATAAAGTTTTTCCTTGATGCAAGAGTTTGAAGAATTAACAAAAAACTCACAGGGTGAGAAGGTGATTCAGTTTAGGGAACCTGCCACGAAATATAATTCCTTTCCTTATTTTTTTGTTGTTGAAAGAAACACACACGCACACACACATATATATAAATAAGTGAACAGACTTTCAGAGACAAAAGAACATTTCCATTTTGCAGCAATGATCACAATGTAAAAAGGCTGCATCGCTATGGAAACGGCCCTAAGCCTCATCATATCTAATGGTGATTTTCTATAGAAGTCCTTGAAACATCTTTTGTTTCTTGCTTTGAAGTCAAAGGAAATGGTTGAGAGCCAAGAAGAGGGCTATCAGCTCCAGATCTCCAATCAGGGGCCCGGGCTCGGCTCTGCAGGCTCCTTTACAATAATTGCCACACACGAGTTAGCAAGGGGAGGAAAGCAGGACCAAATATCCACATGCACATCTAAACACAGGTGGCTCAGGGGGGAAAACTTCCTCAACAAGTGGCAAACACGCCATTTCCATTGCCCAGGCAGGATCCTCAGCAGAGGGCTGTTTTACCAACACTCAGAGCAGCTGGGCAGGGTCCTGCCTGTCCTTGCTGAGCCCACTTTTCCCTCGTGTCAGGGACACACGTTGCTGTGGCAGCAGCTCTGGTGTGCCTGATTCAGGAATTAATGACCTAATTAGGAGCTCTGGAGAGGGGGAAAGAGAGGAGGGAGGGAAGAGGGGTTTTGCCACTGCTAAGGGGGTTTCTCTCTGTGTCTCGGTTCGGAAAGACAGGAGTCTGCTAAGGAAGGCAGGAGCCTCCCCTGAAATGGAGAATGTAAACCCTCCCCACCCCTCTGAATTGCTATAAATTTTAAATTAAGGGGCTCTCAGGCAAAAATACTGGAGCAGGAAATAACAGTTCTTTAATAGGGAAAAGAAAAAAATAGAAGGATAAAATAAACAATGCAGTGCACTAGAACAACACTGACAGAGTCAGAACCCAACCTGACACCTCATACAAGGGCTTAAATCTTAGAACTGCACTTCAGTGGCAACTTTGCACAGAATTAATAATAATAATAATAATAATAATAATAATAATAATAATAATAATAATAATAATAATAGTAGTAGTAGTAGTAGTAGTATAGTAATGAAGACAGATGGCAAGGGGCAAGCAGCAGAGATGCTCCAGACAGTTGCCAGGTTGATTTTTTCTTTCAAGAAAGGAACAGATGCAAGATGCACCCACATGAAAGTGTTCTCTGATACCATCTCTGTGTATGAGCTGAACATGAACATTCCTCACCTGCCACTCGAGGTGCAGGGAATGGGCTCCTGCCTCACATCCATCCTGGTGATACCATCTCCCATGTGCTGTTCTGAAGCCTTCAAACACTTGGCAGGCAGTCCCAGCCCTTTCACTTCACAGGGAAGCCAGACTGTTTGCCAAGAAAAGGATTCAGAACTGGATAAACATTAAACAAATGCTTCAGGGAGATTTGTTTGTGATACACCTTTGGATTTTGCATTTGAACTTTCTGTGGAGGATTAAACTTTTGATGTGCCAGCCCCTTCTTCTCCCTCACCCTCCTCCTCCTCCTCCTCTCCCAGTATGTCAGGCAATGGCTGTGAGGAAGGAAGACAGGGAACTTAGAGGCAATTTCATCCCTCAAGAAGTTCCCTTGGAGCAGGTTTGTTGTCAGGAGTAGCTGGGTCACCTTCATTCCCAGCAGGAATACCCCCAGTCCTCCAGAAACGGCCCAGACCTGCAGTTTCACCTTGTCATGGGAGAGGATTGAAGGGTCAAAAGAAAGCTCAGGGTTCCCCTGACATTGGCAAGGCTGAAGCATCCCCTTGATCTTTCTCCAGACATTCCTATGTGCAAACTGGATATTATCAGAAGCACTTTTCATTCATGTCTTGCCCTCTAACAGTCCTGTGGTATAGAAGCAGATTCAGAGCTGAGGTGCATTCTTTGAAATGTAACATTAATCATCTGTGTCCTCGTCTTCCCATTTCTCTGTTTCTTTCCCTCAGCACCAAATTTCACCCATTTGGATGGAAGGGTAGAGTAAGCAAACATGTATTCCCAGCTGTTGTGTCACAAAGCAGCAGCTGGATAGAGGAGGGAGAGGAAAAGATTGGGTTGCTGAGAGAGAGGAGTAACTGCTGCTCTTGGCAGGCATCAGACTCCCCACTGGCTGTCACACCCAAGATGCAAGTCCAGAGGAAGACCAGCTTTTAAAATCCTGATTATTCACTTGCCAAGATTTTCCTGGTTCCTAACACAGGCCCCGAATTTCTGACATGGAAGTGCTTTCTCTTGGCTGTGGAGGATATTCTGGGGCCTCTTACAAGTCGCATCCAAAATAGCAGAGCTTGCCTGTGGGGCTGTTTGCTATTCACATCACATTTGCAGAAGGCCCAGACAGCAGTAGGGGAAAGATGGGAATGAATAGACAGGATGGGAAAGGAGGGAAAATAGAAGCAATAGAAACATTAATGTGTTTTCAGCTGGTGGGACTTTTTGGAGTTTTTTTTTTGGTAGATGTTCTGTTCTCTCTCACCTTGATGCCTCATTTCACCTGCTCGCTGCCACAGGCGATTGGGCAGCGTGGTTGTGCTCCACGGGAAACAATGAACAAGAAATTACAATAACAAAGTGAGTCAGCAGCTCCCCAGCTCTGACCAGCTGTGGGATCTTTGGCAGCTGGGAGCTCCCATTTACACAGGGGGAAGGAGCTGCTGTACAAACGCTCCTCTCTGCCCTTGGCCAGGGAAAGAGTTAGAAACCAGTGGCAGCCAGGCTTGTTCACCTTGGGAAGTGCCATGCCTGGATCAGTTTTTGAGGCTGCCTGTGTTCCCTGGCTGAGCAGGAAGCTGGAGGATTGCTCAGAGTGTGTGCTGCTCGAGGGTTGGCTGCTTGAGGGCCCACAATGTAATTGGGAAATCAGTATTTATCCGCTCGTAGAGATTGTATTCTTTTTTAAAGGAGCTGTACCCCCTTTAAATAACCCTTAGTTCATTAGGGTTTGTTGGTTTTCCTTGGAGAAGAATTAAGAGTGAACTTCGTGTCACAAACCACGAGCTATCACCCAGCTCAGTTGGCTTTTCACCCCTACTGAAAAGTCATCCCGCTCTATTGCCACAGAGATGGGTTCTCTCAATAACAGATGCTCCTAAGTAGCTCGCTTGGGTTTCAGGGTGGCAAATTTAAACTCATTTTGCTTGGTTTTTCTTGCTAGACAATGATGCAATGAACAAGAAATTACAATAACAAAGGGCGTCAGCAGCTCCCCAGCTCTGATCCGCTGTAGAATCTCTCCGCAGCTCTGATCTGCTGTAGGATCTCTGGCAGCTCCCATTTACACAGGGGGAAGGAGCTGCTGTAAAAAACGCTCCTCTTGCTGCCCTTGGCTGGGGAAAGAGTTGGAAACCAGTGGCAGCCAGGCTTGTTCACCTTGGGATGTGCCCTGCTTGGTTCAGTTTTTGAGGCTGCCTGTGTTCCCTGGCTGAGCAGGAAGCTGGAGGATTGTTCAGAGTGTGTGCTGCTCTGCAGGGGTTTGAGCAATCAGGGAATTGCAGCATCTGGAGCACGTGTGGTGAGCCTGGAGCTCATTCACCAGAGTCCTGATGTCCCCATCCCTGTGTCACTGTGGAATAAAAGCCACCAGCCTTGTGCAGGCGGAGCTCCAACTTCAGCAAAGCACCAGGAGAGCCAGTGCTGAATGAGGATGGAGCACTGTGAGCACAGGGAGTGACCAGGTCCTGTTTACACCCTCCACACCTGGCACCTTCATCTGGAGGGGTTTTCTGCTCTGGGAAAGGGCAGGTGAATAAGCTGGGATCTATCCCAGCCTTCATTTTCTTCCTTGGCCTTATAGTGATAAATATGATAAATATCAGCCATCCTAAGCTTCAAAAGTGATGGAGCAAAGGTGCCTCCCTGCATGGGAAGCCAGACTCTGTTCCATGATTTCCTCCTTCCCTCCCCTCACAGTGCTGTAAACTGAGGCACATCCCTTCCACCTCTGCCTTACATTTCCTGCCAAAGCCCCCTCCTCTGTCTAGTCACTAGTGGCAAAGGACAGGTCACTTTGGAGGCCATGGGTTTCTGGTGAGGGTAAAGCCAAGATTACCAGATCGGGTTGATTCTGAGACATCTGACTGGCTTCTTTTCCACTGTCTAGAAATCCTTGGTTTTTCCTAGAGTGGGTTGACTTCCAGACAGCAAACACATCATGATCCCAAGAGATAGCTTGGGTGCTGTTGGCCAACAGAGCATCCCTGGCTGCTGTTCAGATGGAGCCACACATGTTCAGATATGGATCTTCTCCTGGTCCCAATTCCCTCCCTGGATCTGCAGCTAGGAGGCCATGCTGGCTTGTAATTTTCCTGTCTCAGGAAGAAAAATGGGAATAAAATCCAAGAGGGGTCAGTGCAAGCACAGGGTCAATGTTCCTGTAAGTTCATACCACCTCCCAGAGGAGTTTGGAGCCTGCCCACTCCCATGGCACCAAGGGGAATTGGAACCTGGCACTCAATTCTGATGGTACAAATGACAGCAGAACCACCTCTAATAATCACCTCATTTGAAGCTCTTTTTAGGGATGGATTGGAAGAAAGATCCCTGTAATGAACAGGAAGCTGCGTCCCACTGGGGCACAGTGACATGGTGTCATGCAGAGGACACGTTTCAGACACGTTGGTTTTGATCTCTGTAGGAAGTTTGTAAAATCAAACCCGCAGGAGCCATGATTCATCTGCAAAGGTAGAATGAACGCCTCTGTCGCCGAACAGAGAATGTGAGCTAGCTCCCGTTGGGAGTATTTCTGTTGCTTTTGATGGGGTTCAGAGCCAGTTTCATTTAACCTTGTATTAATTTAGAAATGGGGCTCTTTGGTCCCAGTTCTGATGCTCTTCCTCAGACAAGTCTCCCATTCAGGTTATTGTGTCTTTTTGTCATTCCAAAGGCAATGGACAAACAGGTACAAGAGGAGAAAAAACATCTTGGCACCTTGATCTGGAGGGAGAAAAGGCTCTGGATTTATCTCTTTTCTTGGCATCAAAACCTGGTCCAGGGCTCACTTGGGTCAACAGAAAATTTCCTGTTTATTCCAGTGGGCTCTGAGTGAAGCTCTGAGGATGAATTTAATCATATTTGACATTAGCTGTCTAAAACCTGGTCAGCTCAAAGCCAGGCTGAGCAGCTGGACTCCTGCAAAAGCAGCTGCAAGGATAGGCACTTCTGGGACAATCCTTCTGATCCATCTTAAACACCACCATCGAGTGGGATGAAACACAGCCCTCTCCACTTGCTACAGACAGAGTGGAACTGTCTCAGAATAAGTCCCTAACTTTTATAAGGATTAAATCTGATGAGATCAATACCACCTAAATTATTCCACGTGGCCCTTGACAGCGCAGCAGAAAGCCCCGTCGACATCCAAAGAGATCTTTGACAGGAGAAGAACTAATAAATGCAGAATTCGATCCTTTATTATTTCTTTTTTTCTTTAGAAAGAGCGTTGCTATTCCTGCAGCTCCAACCAGAGCCTGGGTTTAATAAGACATGCTAATGTGTGTGGCTTCTGGGAGCTCTGCACTGAACCCATGTTGATAACAGGCTTAGCCTCAGAATTGATAAATCACAAGGGGGAGAAGAGATATGAAAATTCTTTTCAGCCCTTGCAAATGAAAAGAAGATGTGATTGCAGAATATGTTTGGGATGTATGAGTGAGGTTCCTATAATCAATCATCCTAAATAAACCATTTTACTTAGCATCTGTTTGAAGGCAGACAATCACGCTAGGAATAGGTTTTCTCCATGTAAAAATGCTTACAGAGTCTTATATCTGAATTTCTCTATCTTTCTCTCTATATGAACCTTCATTTTATAGCATGTGAGTCTCTGGCAGTTTTCAGAGAGGTTTTAGGCATTATATCCAAACCAGAAAGCAATGCTTCTTGCATTTTACCCATGGTGCAAGCAGGCTTGTTCAGAAGCAAACAAGACACGTTTGGCAGAACAATACAAATAAAACCCAGCACTCTCCCAGCCCAGCTGGCATCAGTCACAGGAGCAGCTTTCCTGTTCTGGCTCCCTGGATGGCTTTTCTTATCCTCATAAACTGCAATGAGTGTCCCACTTTAAGATGTTTTTTGAAAGGAAATTCCTCAGTTTGGTAAATTTTTACTGCTGTAGAGGGATTATTGGTGTTTTATTTTGAGTTAATATCAGGAAATTATTGGTCAAGTAAAACAACTCCAAAACCCAACCAAATACAATAACATTTATTCCATAGTCCCAGTGTCACAGGGTAGGAACAGGCTGCTGGAGTTTGCTCTGTCCCTTTCCTTCAGGACAAGTCACTATTGTGTCGCTCCTGATGTTGGACAAACCCACTCACAGCTGTCCTACAAGGCACACCCCAAACTCCCCCCCAGACAGCTCATTCCAGCCTCCCTGTCCTTCCTATGAGAAATAAAGAAATTCCCTTATGGGAATGTTGGAGATTTAGGCAGATCAAAAGACTTTTCCCCCACTATCCATTGGTCCAACTGTGATTTCAGCTTATTTCAGCTTCCAATTGGATACCCAGGTATAAATGATATACATATGATCAGAATCAGGACCAGGATGCCTGGGATTGGGAAGAGCTGCCTTCATCTTTTATGGAGATCTGAGTCTGATACATTTCTCCCTCCTTCCTCTGCCCAACTGAGTGTTCCTTTCTTCTTTTTTCCCTTTTTTTCTCTTGTTTCTCATTACTGGTGCAAGCAGTTACTTCTAATATGTATATAATGAGGAATATATAGGTGTACATTGCTGATAATTCCTGCCATGCACAGCAATACCCTAAAGCCTCACCATTATTTAGTTCCAGGGAGTCTTTGTTCACCTACAGGAATTTGCCTGGAAAGTTATCACAGTCATTCTGTACAGTACCTGTGTTTTTCCTCATCTTTTTTCTGGCAAATTTCATCCTTCATTTGTTTTTCCATCCTGGGCAGGCTCTGTCAGAGCATGGGAAGCTCAGAGCCTTGCAAAGGGCCGGTGTAGGGTCACCCTGAGCACTTTGCACTCTCTGCCAGAAGCTCCCCACCATGTGAGGCACTTGATGCCATGATGATTTTTTTACCTTTTCTTTTTATATCTCTGATGTATTCTCAGTACCCTTAGCATGCATCCTTATTCCTTAAGTCTGATGTCTTAACACAGTCCTGGTATTCTATTAAACCAGAAGACTAGACATCCTAAAGACCTCAGATTTGGAAGCTGCAAAGCCCTACCCTACCTTGAGAAAGCAAGGCCCTCTATAAAACACATCCTGTAAACTAAGAATAAACCCATCTAGGGGGAATACTTTGGGATAGGGGTATGGCAGAAGCTCTCTGGCTACAGAGAGCAGGCACAGATTTCCCCAGGGTTTTCCTGGGAAGCTGTGAGAAAGAATTAAAATAATTCTTATCTTCAGTTGCTGCACCTGTTGTGGTGCACATGTGGAATGTGTTATGGAGATTGTTTGCCAAAGTCTGGTTTCTTAATCAGACACAGGTGATGCTGTTGTGATGGATTGACCAATTAGGTCAAAGCTGTGTGGGACTGTCTGGAAGTGTTAGGGGATTCTTATTAAGACAGTATAATATACTGTAGTGGAATAAAGCAATGGTTCAGCCTTCTGCAATCATGGAGTCAGTGCTAATTATTACCCAGCTGGGGGCCTGGTACCACACAGGGGATGTCATGCTGTTCAATTCAAGCTTCTCATTGGGACATCTTTGTTAGATATGCTAATTTGCAAGGTCTATAAAATTGTGTACACAATCTATCATGTGTGCATTTTGGTGTGGTCCACCTTGACTAATTGTTGCACCATAAAAATCCTAATTAAATACTGAGGTAAAAACCCTTTATGCCTTGTGTCTGGCTCTTAATTTTAAGACCAAGAGAAAGGCATTGTCACTGTTTAGTAAGAAATGACATAGACTCAAAGCAAGGCTGATTGGCATAGTGAGCCATTTACTTCAGACTGCTCTTTTACACACTGTTCCCATCCAGGTGAGCTTGTTTGGTCATTTAGTTAATACATTTCACCTGAATGGATAATTAACAAGATGCCCTTTTATAAACAATCTTTGAGAATAACAAGAAAACAGATATTAGGAACAACAACACCTGCAGGTTGTTTTTCAATAATAAGCTATCATTGTTTATCTCCAGCTCCCTAAAGTCTCCCAGACCAGTTCTGGGAAAACTTATCTAGTTTTGTCACTCTCTGACCAGGCTGTCACATCCACAAGGCATCACACTGCCATGATGTGATTTCAGTTGTGCTGCTGCTCCCCCAAATTTTGGAGCCGTGTCTGTGCCCATCTCGTTTTGCTCAAGTTCATCCTCTGGCCTGGCTGTAACCTCACACCCAATAACCCGACAGTTCACAGCCCCCTCAGGCTGGTTTATTTGCTGTGTTTGCTCACATCCTGCACAATCCCCGCACAGCAGGAGTGTGAAGACATCCTTTTGTTGACAGACACCCAGCTCTGACTGTGCTCAGCTCAGAGCCATCCCACCAGTGGCAAGGAGCAGCCAGGAGCTGCCAGGGAGCTCCACAAGATGCTGCTGCTGAGTCCACGTTTCTCCCACAGGCAGCTTTGAAGGTGACTTTCTGCTCCTCTTGTTCCATTCAATTGTCTCCCCTTTCCCCATCCCTGTGATGGTGTTGTGGCCACATTGAGATGCCCCTGCCCTCGCCCCTGCCCTGCTCACAGCCAGCACATCCCCAACAGCTGCTTTGCAAGTACAAGCATTTGACATTTTCTCTTTGCAAAGCATGTGTAAAACCAGCCCTGTGAATTACACAAAACAGGCCAGAATTTGATCACAAAACCTGATTAAAGGAGCTGCATGAAAGAGCAGCATATATTGTATGCAAACAGGAAAAGCAGCTTCCCATTCAGCCTTCATGCTCAAGAGAGATTATTGTCTGACATCTCTGCAGTTTCCTCCTCTCTTTTGTCCAATGAAAAGGCCAATATAAACACATCCTGGAAATATTTATGATTTTTCAAGAGAATCAAAGTTTTCTTAGGCTTCAACTCCAACCAGAAGTGCCTCCGAATTGGTAGTGAACAGAAGTGTATCATCAATGAAACAGAAAAGAGGTAAATTAAAAACTTTTATGATTTGCATTTATACAAAAGCACATGGAACTGAGTGCTACAGATGTGAGTGAGCAAGATCCAGATAAGAAACGGAGATTTGTGAGAACAGAAACTCTTCAGCAGCCAACCCTCCCCACAATGTTCAAAGAGATTCATTCAAGGACACAAAGCAGCTCCTCGCTATGAGGGAGCTGTGAGCCTCCCTCCCCTGTGGTGCCTTATTCCAGAATCACCACTGGGGCTTTGCAGCCCTGATCCTGCTGATGAAATCCTTCCCTGGGACCAGGAGCTGCTGCTGTGGGGTCCAGGGATCTTGGGTTTTTGGTTGATAATTGCTGCCCCCAGATGTGCAGGGTGTCTCTGCTTCGGCCCGCGCGACTGAAGAACGAGTCTGGGCTCTTCAGTCTTCCGTCTTGAAGTTGTTTATTAATTCTTGTCTATAAAATTTTCTTTCTGCCCAGCCGAGATCTGCTCAGCAGGGCAGCCACAGGCACTCTGTGTTGTCCTTTTATACTACAAACTACATATAACATATTTACACTTAATTCCCAATACCCATCACCTATGTTAGACAGTGCACTTCTACTCTAAACCAATCCCAAAGTGCCAACATCACTGCAGAAAATGGAGAACAAGAAGAAGAAAGAAGAAGAAAGGCTGGACATGCCCTGATTCCTCCATCTTGTCCCCATAACCCCAACGCCAAAAATCCTAAAATCTACATTTTCACCCTGTGATAATTTTATTATTATACCATTCAAACCTGTGTGGCTTTCAGGTCCTCATACAAAGCTGGCAACTTGCTCCAGGGGTCACAATCAAATCCCCAGGTGCTCTGGGCTGTGTGCCAGGGTCTCTGAGCCCCCCAGTGGGGTCCTTGGCAACTCTGGGCACCCGGAGGGATGCGCTGAGTTCTGACACAGGGAGAGGACACTGCAGTGGCACCAGCAGGGCTCTCCTTTGCCACACATGCTCCCTGTGCCTCTCCCCAGCCCCAACAGCTCAGAATGCAGAATCACCCCAGCACAAATCCCACTGTGCAAGCTCCAGAGCGGATGGATGCTCTGACGCAGAACTCAGATTTCTTTGTCGGCAGCTCCTGGCATCTTTCTTTTTTCCTGTAGAGCGAAGCTGACACTTCCCACAGCTGGGTGGGATCATGGAAATCCGCCCCTCTGCAGAGAGCAGGGGTCACCCCTGTGGTGAGTGGCAGGTTCAGCATCCTCCCCGTGCTCAGTCTCGCTGGTGCTGCACAGACAGAGCTGAAAAGCGCTGCGGGGAGCCCAGCACTGCACACACTTCACTCAGCAAAGCTGCTGCATGCAGGCAGTTCCTCCTCCCCACAGCTTCAGTCCAGGCCCAGGTTTACTTTACGTCTCCTTCTCCTTCACTCCCAAGATTGTGGTTGCTTGAGCAGAGAGATTTTTCTCACTGCCCTCCCTCTGGGACATGGGGGATGCTGAAACCCCCCTGATTGCTTCTTCTTTTGCTGGCCCTGCCCCTCTGTGGGAGCTGCTGGGGGCTGGTGGCAGCTCTGGGGATGGGATGGCATTATATCAGATGGGATAGGACACAGACAGTCCAGGAGTGGCAAAAATTAGGAAACTATGGGCTCATTTCCTCCCCTTATGTTGGTGCAAAAGTTGTTTGGACTTGGCTATAATCCTGGACTTTGGTTTTAAGGGGTTGCTGAGCATTCACTGACATCGTCCACGAGGGTTAAAGCTTCAGTGCCTTCCCTACAGTGAAAAGCATTCACAGATGGGGAAGGCACTGAAGCTTTACCCCTCATGGAGGATGATTAATATATAATATAATATAATATAATATAATATAATATAATATAATATAATATAATATAATATAATATAATATAATAATATATATTATGTAATATATTATATTATGTAATACATTACATAATATATTATGTAATATAATATACTGATTTTTAAATATATATATATATACATATATATATAGTATTAGACTATAATATACCTAATCTACCTGCTGCATTTGCAAGGCATCTATCACCCCAGGATCTGAGTGCTGCTATGAAATTCCCCACCATACACAGGACAAATGCATGCTGGATCCCCACAAACAGCCCGAGACAAGTACTGAGCTCTTCCAGCCTTTATTTCACTGTGCACATCATGGCAAGCATGAAAAGCTGGAATAAAGCACAAGGGGAGAGGAAGATTGGAAAATTGATGGAGTGGGAGGAAGCTTGGTCCCAGTTGCCATGAGCTCCTCCACCAGCCCCAATCCTGGTTCCCCCAACCTCTTCACTGCTGCACACCCAAGCCACTGCATTCAGTGGGTTTATGGGGGTGGGATAGAAAAGATCCCGTTGTTTAAAGTCACTTCTTTCTCAAAAATGGAAATCTCAATGTAATATTTGTTTAGCAGCCTCGTCCTGCGAGTTGTGTGACAGCAGGAAGAGGTTGGTTGTGTGTGAAACCATCAGCAGCACTACCTGGAGCTTGGATCCAGCCCCATTTTTCCAACTGCTAAGATAATAAAGAGGTGGAAAACAAAAGAACTGATTCCCCAAAGTAAAGTCAAATTCATCTCCTTGGGAGTAAAACAGAGCCTCAGAGACAGTCTCCCGAGATTCTTCATAAGCCCTTGTCCCACTGGAGTGTGAGTGCAGCAGATTCCCTCAGGCACAAGGTTTCAGCCAAAGTGGGGTTTTTCTTTTTAACTTAAATAATCTTGGCTGACAGATGAGAGTTTTTTTCAAGAAGTCATTTCCAGGTGACTAAGCCCAGTCCTGGGTCTGCTTCTAAGCTTTGCATCGAGACTCCTTACAGGCAGAGTATGACGGAAAAAATCTCGGCTGGGTCTCAGAATCCCCACACATTTGGTCTCAGTTTCTGGGACTGGGTCAGATCTGTAGCCTGTCAAAAGGATGATGAAGAAATTGGTGCACAGAGGAGCTGTGCAGCTGCAGCCAGGCCAGATTCAATGCCCCTCCCAGGCCTTGCTCATGTTCAGTGGCCACTTGTGGGGGATTTCTGGACACCACTCCCAGCTGGAATGATGAGAAATCTCAGATTTTGATAGAAGTGTGCAGGGGTTTTGTGGGCAGAGGAAATATGTCATGGGTAAAGCAACAGGCCACTGGCCTGCTCGGAATACCCAGCAGAACAAAGCAGACGGGCAGCTTGATTTTTATATCTTAAATAAATAAACCTTTCTGATCCTTCAGGCAGAGCCTGCGATTCTGCAATGCATCCTTGTGAGCTGTTGCTTTACTGTAAATATCCTTTGCTATATTAAATCATACATCACCTCCCAGTGCAGCTAATTTTCCATTCACTCTGATGCTCGTGGGCAATATCCTCGTGCCCTGATGTCCCATAAAGCACCCAAGCAGCATCCCTCAGTCACGTCTCATTTGCATACTCCCAGAAGCTCTGGGTGAGCATCTCAGCCAAAGGAAGGAAAATGAAATATTTACTTTTTTTGTTTCCACATGCCAGTACTGAAAAGATATTGATGTGGTGAGGATGGGACATTAAAATCAAAATTATGTCGGGAATAAAAAGCGAGGCATAAATTAGCACTGTTTGCCTCATCTCTGTTTTAAGAGAGTTTGCATTACCCTGGTGCCATATAGCATGCCAGGGATATTTGGGGAAATCTGCAGCACTGTATTTCAAGAAAGCTTTGGAGCCAAGATGACATTACTAAAGGCCACAGCAAAATTAATAAATGGCCACCAAAAACTCTTTGTCAAGGGCTGGCTGTGGAGGTGCCATGTGGGAAAGTGGAGAGGAGAGCAGAGCAGATCCTGACAGTCTGTCAAGACAAAAGGAAGAAGATCAGCAAGAGGGGAAATGCTTTTTATGCTTCCCTGCTGGTGCCATTATTCATCTGCCCATTTTCTCCTTTCTCACTGTCTATCTTGGTGCTGTTTCCAGGGAATTTCTGCCATCATCTTGCAAACCTTGCATTTGGTCTGACACAAAGGTTTGGGTTGTCTGTGTCCACCCTAAAATGTGAGCTGAACATTGTGTGTGACACCAGTGTGTCCTTGGTTAATCAGTCAGTGCAGGTGAACATTTCATAGCCCAGAAGGTGACTCGCCCATCAGAGGAGCTCATGGCACTGTCTGCCAGCTGTGCTTCTTCAACCATGGTCCAAACCAGCTGCCACTGAGGGCATCATCCTTCCTGAACCCCCAGAAAAATTGGGACAAAAAGGTGAAAGAAATCTGTTGTGTCATCAAATCCAGTTCTGTCTCTTCTCAGGTAGTCACACAGAGAACCCTGATCTGAAACACATTGAACACCAACTTACAGAGAGCTGGATTCCTGTCCCCTTTCCCTTTTTCCAGGAGTTACTCCACTCCTTCTCATAATTCTCTTGGTGTTTGGTTCACCTGTGACATTTTATATCCAGGAACTACTGTGCTACTAATGCTGCTTAACCTAAACAGCTTTTCACTCTCCTGTATTTTTATACCTTTCCCATTTTACTCTGAGGATGCAATCACTTTTGCTTTCTGGTTCACTGAGTTCCCTCCATCCTCAATCCCTAGGAGGAAACATAACCAGCATAAATAGAAAATATATATTTAAAAAAACCAAAAAAATACCCCATACATATCTCCATAGGGAGGAATGAAAAGTCTCCATTTCATAGCTCTCCTTGCAAGATAATGGAGGATAAAGATGTGTGCTGGAAGTCCACAGTTCATGCAAGGACTGGTTCAACTGCTCCTGTACAGACAATACAGTAAAATAAGCCCTTGGCCAAACATGGGCCCACAATGGCAAGGAAAGGGAGAAAAACTGGGAAAAAACCCCACCCAACAATTCACGAAGCACAAGATGACATGGAAACAGTCGTGCTCAGTGTGACAGATGGAGGGAGCAGCCCTGATCAGAGGCTCACTCCTGCAGCTGGGCTCTCTGAAGCTGGAGGGGGGCTGAGGAAGTTAATGGACCTGCTCGCACATGTAAAGACTCCTGGATGAAACCATCAATTTTCTATAGGTCACTGGGACCAGACACAGCTTCAGAAGCAATGAGAGAGCGGAGAAGTAGAGCTATTAGCACAAAACCTGTCACTTTTTTTATTAAATCAGAACTTGTGCCAGAGGGCTGAAAAGTGGCCAGTGTTGTATCCATCTTTAAATGAAGGTGGAAAAGGGGGTGAAGGAATTACAGGCTGGCAAACCTTGCTTCAATTGAAGAAAAGATAAGAGGAAAGCCATTGAAGACAGAGTTACAGTGTCCCCAAATGCTTGGGACAAACCAGCACGGAGGCTGCCACAGTAAATCAGGACGATAATTTAAATGCATTTCAAAATGTTAGCAAAAATAATGGAGATCTCTGGACAAGCTGAGGTGAATTATTTAGATATTCAAAAGACTTTTCTTTTGAGAGGAGCCCTCACGAGGAGCTATTAAGGAAAGCTTAGTGGGTTACCTTGATTGAGGTAAGAGGCAAAAGTTCTTTCATGGATTGAAAACAAACTATGGCACACAAATCAAAGAGCTGTAATAAAAAGTCCAATTCTCAGCATGGAAAGAGGTTAATAGTGGGAGGTGCTCCAGGGACTGCTCCCAGGACAAGCATTGTTAAAGAGATGTTTCAAGAGCCTGAGGATGTGGCAGAAGAAGGGCAACATTTGTTCAAAGAACAAAATTTCCTCTCTCCCCCATCTCCTTTTTAGGTCACTCAGGTCTGGGGAAGATGGCAAGAAATTAATTTAAGAGAAACCTTAGAGAAAGATGCAAGTGGGCAAAAAAACCTCCTGCCAAGGATTGCATACACAACAAGAGGCTTTGGGAAGAGCAATTGGAATTGTTCACATCCAAATGAATTGCATCCTCTCTGAGATGAAAGAAGATGTTGGCTGCTGTGGGGAGTCCAGCACAAGCTACGTGTTCAATGCACAGTGATCTTCAAAGGGCTGGATGAAATGTAAAGCTGTTTGGAGAGATATTGTATTTCCTCCCTTGTTTTCTAACAGCAGCTGCATGTTTTTGCCCTGGGAAACATCATCACAGGGGAGCAACAACGTAAGGAAAGCATTGTAGAAATAGAGAAGGGCCAAAGGAGGTAAAGGAATGAAAGGATTTCTGCAGATACGGGGGGAGGTTTAGTCACCCATAGGAAAAATGTCAACACAGTGTGTCAGGCTCTTGCAAGGGCATCCAGATGGTGAAAGTGCAAAAGAAAGAAAAGGTAAAGAATTTAAAAGTGCTCTTGCTGTTTTGTTTGGTTTTTTGTTGTTGTTTGCTGGCTCAGTTTTATTATTTTTATTTTGTTTATGTGAAAGCAAATAGGCTGAAATCCCAGAGAAGTCAGCTGAACTGTGTGTGAGTGAGCACCTGGGTTCAACAGCTCAAGAATAAAGAAATTCAGGTCAATCAGCTGCTCTGTTTGTCCTTTTCAACATTAAATGGAGAAAAGGTCACTTGAGAAAATTAAGAAGAAAACAGAGTAAATAAAAGAAAACAATTTTCCTTTTTAAACATAACTAACCTGTGCCATTTCCAGCTGCTTGTTAGCTTGGAGGCAAAGAACAACAAGAGTTTCCTGAATTTCTCTGAGGAGGAAAGCATGGGCAGCAATGACAACCTGAAACCTCAGAATAGTGGGCACATAAAGTCACTTCTCATTTTGTTACTTCGGGACCCACAGCATGGAAATGGGACAACGCTTCTCTTGGAGGGGACACATCCAGGTCTGAAGACTTGGGATAGCAGGGAAATTGGGAAGGAAATTCCCCAGGTAATTCAAAGAGATGAGGTACCCTAAGCTGCACTTCTAAACAGAGCCAAAATTGACCTGTAGTTCATGCAGGGGGCAGAGACCCTTATGGTCCATGTAACCCAAATAACCCTTATGGCCTCTATAACCCTTATAACACAAATAACCTGTATAACCCACATAACCCAAATAATCCTTGTGACCCATAAAACCCCTTTAGTCCATATAACCTATATAACCCAAATAACCCCTGTAGCCTATATAACCCTTATAACACAAATAACCCAAACAATCCATATAACCTTTATGGCCCATATAACCCAAATAACCCCTGTAGTCTATATAACCCTTACAACACAAATAAACCAAATAATCCATATAACACCTATAACCTCTATGGCCCAAATAACCCAAATAACCCCTGCAGTCTATATAACCCTTATAACACAAATAACCCATATAAACCCAAATAATCCATATAACCTCTGTAATCTCTATAGCCAATATAACCCATATACCCCATATAACCCAAATAACCTCTGTAGCCCATATAGCCCCTATATCCCATATAACCCAAATAACCTCTATAGCCTATATAACCCCTAAAACCTACATAACCCATAAATCCCATATAAATCCTATAACCCAAATAACTTCCCCACCTTCTGGCTCTGGTCCAAGCGTCCCCTGTGTGCTCCAGATCACCACTTCAACAGGAGGAGATGTTGTCCTGAGGGATTTGTATCCATGAAGGAGCACTTGTGATGTGAACTTTTAGAATTACTTTATCAGCCATGAGATTTAAGGTCTTTTAAAGCCTGTCAGAGACCCAGGTGCCCAACAGAGTTGGAAATCAGATGTGAGATGTGGTGTTGCACAGCCCTTCTCCATGCGCTTCCCAATTCCACCACCTCCCTCGTGCCTCCTCCTCCTCCAGACTTTTAACCTGACATGGGAAAAGTCTTAAAAACTCCTTTGAGCAAGGACAGTCAGCAACAGCAAGAGAGTGACTCTCACTTGCCTTTCTGACACTAATGGGGGAAGAATTCCTGCATATTTGCAGCCTGGATCACAGAGATTTTCTCTTTCTCCAGCTTCTTCCACAAAAAATCCCCAAGCTTTTCACAAATATTAAAGGTTGGATTCTTAGCCCCTTGCTCCTGATGAGTAATTCTTTGTTCAATGTGAAATGCACTCAAGTCGATGGGATTGCTCATGGAAGAAACACTCCTGACTGTAAGTGCAGATATCCCAATACAATTTATTAATTTCTGCTTTACGGTACATTTGTGAGGCTTAACAGATGGGAATATTGACATTAGAAGTTCATGGGATTGGCTCAAGGTCAGAAAGTGACAGGGTTGGGAACTTGGCCAAAGCCTTGATTTTCTTTTCTCTCGTTTCAGTCGCGAGATTTAAAAATATAGAAACCAGCAGTACCAGCAAGTCTGGAACTCTTCAGTCTGCAGAAAGGAGCTGCCAGATTGAAAGAACAGCCCCACGTGTGGCAGGCAAGGAAATCAGGCTGAGCATGGGGAGGATGTGGAGCAAAGTTAAATATGTTGAGGAGCTGGGAAGAGGAAGGAAAGTCCTCCAAAAACATGCTGATTTTTCTTTTCCTTATTTCACCCCCAACACTTGAAAAAAGTCTGAGAATGGGCTTGGGGTGATTGTCAGGGTACTGAGTTCTTCTGTTTGCTTGCTTAAAAATGGTATTTTAGAACAAACATTGGTTTTTAAAGCCTCTAAAGGGATGGAAGGAACTCTTTGTTCCTATCAGAAGACATCACACTATCGTGTTTGACCTGTCTAGGCTGAAAAGAAACTCCCTGAAGGGACAAATCTGGGTTTGGCTCTGGACAATCACCCTATTGTGGGGGTCTGCACAAGCCTAAGTCTTCCCTAGGATCCCACAAAGGCTCCCTGTGATATCTTTTGGTTCAAGAGGGCACCACTTTCTCATGCTCACTCCTCCCTCATCTCTCACCTTTCCCTCTCCATTTCTCTCTTCTAACAGAATAAAACCTAAACCTCTCAAAGAGCACTTTTTTCCCCACCCCTCAAAGGCTTTCTCACACCTGCCTTGATACGCCAGCCACCACTTCCATCCTGCAACATCTCCATCCTAGATGGTTTGGGAACTCTACAGCACCTGCTCAAACACCTGCTCTGGGATGGTGAGGACAGATAATTAGCACCATTTTTCTAATGACCAATTTGTAGCTGATGAGGCAAAGCAAACAGAGTGAGGGTGGTGTCCATGAGCCCTCAGTGGAGCCATGGCTGCAGGACCTGCCCCAGATGAGCCATCCATTCATCCCCTTGACTCTCACTGGAGCCATGGCTGCAGGACCTGCCCCAGATGAGCCATCCACTCATCTCCAACTCACCAGGCTCCTGCTAAAACCTGCATCCTGCCCATATGAGGTCCTTGCTTCCATTGTGTGCCAGGCTTTCCTCTTGTCTCCAGTGGCACGAGGACCAGGTTGTCATTTCAGCGAGCAGCAGTGAACAGAAGGACCCAAAATGTAGCTGAGACAAATCCTCAATCTGGCATTAATCACCTGCTTGGAGCTGGCGGCAGGCAGTGACATTTTCTCAGTGGCACACAACCAGACATCTGCTGAACGAGCCAGCAGCTCAGTCCAAGGGGAGGTGGATGCCTTTTTGTCTCCTCCCTGTAGGAAAGGAAAGGTCATGGCAGTCCCAGGGAAGCAGGGAGGGAAAGGTTATCCATGGAGTCAGGGTCGCTTGGTGGGGAGCCCAGTGCCTCCATGAACAGCACTCAGCACACGTGGGGGTGAATCTGTGTCACCTCAGAAGCTGTTGGGAGAATTAGATTTAAATAGAGAAGTTAAGGAATGTGAATGGCTCTCCAAAGGATGCAAACTTGGGGATTCACTCAGAGCAGGATCATGGAGAGCACAAGACTTCTCATGAAGCTTCAGCTGCATCACGGGCTGAGAAGGAAATTCGCCCAGAGAAGGAAACTCCATCCTGTGCTGGTGGTGATGGATTCTGAAATGACCTCTCTGATTCACTGTCAAATGCAAAATATGAATCCAATCGAACTATGGATCTGAGCCAGCACAGCAATTCACCTGCTCCCGAGGCTGCCCTGCAATATACATTTTTCTGAAATATAACACTGATCAAAAATAAAATAAGAATAGGCAGACAGATTTTCTATTGGAAAATTTTGATTTATTGGAACCAAGATGTTTAATAGGGATACATTGATTTCTTAAAAAATTTTGAGGACTTTCATTAAAAGTTACAAGATGCAAGGTGGGACAAAGCAAGAAGCCAAATTTAACTCTTTAGTGTCATTTAAGCTGAGCCTGAAGAATAACATCTAAATAAGGGTTTTGAAGGGGGTTGGGAAAATGCTGATTTTTCATTTCCCTCTCACTTCCTCTCACTTGCACATTGGCAAATTGGTGATCACATCACATTTGACACTTCTGTAGTAACTTCAGATGAAAAGACTTAGAAGGCTTCATCTCATGGAGGGCTATGAAGATGATGGAGAGACTGGAACAACTCTTGTGAGGAGAGGCTGAAGGAGCTGGGGATGTTCAGCCTCGAGAAGAGGCAGCTGAGAGGGGGCCTCAATAATGTGTATAAATACTTCAAGTGGGTGCCAAGAGCATGGTCAAGGCTCTGCTCCTTGGGGCCCAGCCATGGCACAAGATGAATGGGCAGGAACTGATGCCCATGAAGTTCCACCTGAACATGAGGAAGAACTTCCCTGTGCAGTGACCAATATCCAGTGGAATATCCTCACTGGGTATATTCCAGAACCTTCTGGACACACTCCTGTGCCCTGTGCTCTTCTGGAGCAGGGAGTTGAGACCAGATGACCCACTCTGGTCCCTTCCAACCCAACCCATCTGTGATTCTTACCTGTAGGAAAAAAAAAAAACCAACAACAAAAGAGCACTACAACTCTTACAAATCCTGTTTTCCAGAGCTGGTTGAAAGGCCCCTGTTTCTTTGAGGGTTCTGTGCAGGTTTCTTACAACAAGAATGGGGGTGGCAGGTAGTGACACAAAGTGTTTCCATCCTTGGGCTTTGCCCAAAATCAATATGTAATGTCAGCCAGCATGGCACCCCTTGCTAAAGAAGACTGTTTCATGTCAGCTCCTGTTTTTATATCATCCCTTCTTCATTTTGATTTTCAAGGGACGTTGCTGTTGATTATTTTTTTTAATCACAGATACATATCATGCCAAACGTCGGCCCCAGCCAAAGAAAACCTTTTTCCTGGCAGAGTTTGTGGATTTTTATCACTCTTGCTCTGCTGATCAGATTAGATAGGATGGGGCCAAGATTTCTCTTGGCTCTGGTACCTTCACATCATTCAGTGCACCGCTGGGAAGGGAGCAGGAGGGACAGGATGCAGAGTGTGCCAGAGGAAATCTGCTACCTCTAGGATGGCCTGAGAGGGTTTTAATGTAAAAATCAGCATTGTCCCACAGGCTGGGTGCAACCCTAACAAATTCTAGGGAAGTTTCTCTGTTTACAGCATTCCTCCCTTCTTTCAGGAGCTGGATAAAATGTATAATATGGACAGGGAAGCAGAAAAGGGTTTCTTTATGAGCAGCCATCTTCAAGGAGCAGCAGAGGGAGGATGATCCAGTAGCTGGGAGCAACACTTTGTTGGGCAGCTGGGCACAAAAGAGTGACAAATGTCACTGTGCATTCTGATTACATGAGGGGTTTGGGGACTTGGAAGGTTAAAACTTGGCTGGTACAAATTAAAATTTGGCTGCTGCAACAGCATTGCCAGAGTCTGTTCTCAGGAGCAGTGGAAGCATTTCCGTGGTAGCTGCAGTTGGTCAAGACTTTGACGTTCTCTCTAATTTCAAAAAGGGTAAAATGGAGAGTCAGGCAACATTTAAAGCAAGGTGAACCACAAACACATGAGAATGAGACCTCATATTCCCACTCATGAGCAACATAGGAATAAGTAAGTGTGTGTATATGTAACTTACTTTATATATAGTTATATGTATAAAATATATATATTGGAATCAGAGAGGTGAAAACCTTGGATAGATTTCAGACTCCTGGCTGCTTTCCAACAACACTTGAGAAATACAGTACTAAATTTACATTGGTTTCAGTAATGCAAGACTAGAATTTGCCCCTGGAGATCCCATCTGCTCCTCGCTTACATGAATCCCCCAAACTGGAGAACAGCAGGGCAGACATCCTATTAAATCACTGGTTTTATCACACCCATTCAGTTTTTTCCCCTGGATCAGATGATCTGCCAGGGCAGAATGCTGCATCATTTGCTTCATCAAAATGTACAAGGTGGTGTGCAGTAATCCAGGCAGCAGAGAGGTGTAGGGACAATGGCTGGTTCCTGGAGGATGCAGCCCCTGTAAAGCTTGAACTGCTGAGTTGCTGGGAGCTGACACACACTGGGTCCTCTCCCTGATATCCAGGCATTAGCAAATTAATTATTCAGACTAGCTGGGGATAGGGGAGGGAGCAGCTCAGAAGTTTTCTTGAAAGTTAGTGGAGGGAGAATAAAAATTAAGAGAAAAAGAAGTGAGTCAGGGATGAGACATGGCCAGGCTTCCACAGAAATTGGAAAATCAAAGACCAAGGTGGCCACCTTCCAGGATCTGAAGGGCTGGAGAGGGACTTTCTGCAATGGCATGGAGTGACAGGGCAAGGACAAGGGGGAATGGCTTTAAGCTGAAGAAGGGTAGATTTATGTTAAATATTAGGAAGAAATTTTCCCCTGTGAGGGTGGGCAGGCCCTGGCACAGGGTGCCCAGAGCAGCTGTGGCTGCCCCTGGATCCCTGGCAGTGCCCAAGGCCCGGCTGGGCAGGGCACCCTGGGACAGTGGGAGGTGTCCCTGCCATGGCAGATGTGGGATGAGGTGAGCTTTAAGGTCCTTTCCAACCCAAATGATTCAATGACTCTGTGATCAATACGAGGCGTAGGTGACAGGAGCTCATTCAGTGGCCACACCGTTTCTTATACACTGCCTAAATAATTACTCATTTTACCCCTTGACTATTACAAGGGATCCCACAACATTTTCCAAACACTTCATTTAAACTATTACAATACTGTGTACTTGGCACCGTGCTCAGCCAAGAGCAAAGCAGGAAGAATCAAAAAATGGAAAATCATTGTCTCTGCATGTCCTGGTGAGGACACCACAGCAGAGCAGGGATGCAGGGGATGGTGGAGATGGAAAACACAGTGAGGGTGGAAAGAAACGGAGAATCCTTTAAAAGTGTGTCCCAAAGGGGCGTTTTCCATGGCGCAGGAGCCGGGATGAAGGCGGGGAAGGCAGGCGGGGATGCGGCGGGCCGGCGATGCCGTCGCTGGGCTCACGGGGGCAGGTGCGGTCCGCGGCTGCGGCTCCGCACGGACACGGACACGGCTCCGCGGCTCCCTCCTGCACGGAAAGGGGGTCCAGCCTCCAGGCAAGGCTGTACGGCGGGGGAAAGGCCACAGGGTTCTTTTTGTGGATGCCCATATCCATAAAATCTACACAGCATCATAGCCCAGCTCTCCGATAGCTGCGCGTGGCTCTCGAGCAGTGCCCAGCAAGGGTTAAATTTTCTTCCAGCATCTCCTTGACAGTTTGATTCCTCTGTTCAGCTGAGGAATCACGTGAACAGGAACATTCCTCGCTGAACTGAGGACACACCCTGGAGGAAATGAGGGAGATCAGGTCCATGGCACCCATGGCACCACAGGTGCTCTGGGTCATATCACCCTTGGTGTCCTCTTGGCAAAATCCATAGCATTGCCTCAAATAATCCAAAGGCAAAATAGAAATACAACGTGTGAAGAGCTCAGAGTGTCTCCACCTAAGCCCAGCTCTGTTTCCTGTCCTACCACACATTGATGTCTGACCTTGACCAAGTTGGTCACCTCCATGGCATCCATGGTTGACACACCACAGGCACTCTGGGGTCATACCACCCTTGGCGTTCTCCTGGCAAAATCCATAATATTGCCTGAAATAATCCAAAGGCAAAATAATTAGAAATACAGTGTATGAAGAGCTCAGAGTGTCTCTACCTAAGCTCAGCTCTGTTTTCTGTCCTACCACACATTGATGTCTGACCTTGACCAAGTTGGTCACCACCATGGCACCCATGGTTGACACACCACAGGTGCTCTGAGCTCATATCATACTTGGCATTCTGGCAAAACCCATAATATTGCCTGAAATAATCCAAAAGGAAAACAATCAGAAATACAAAATGTGAAGAGCTCAGAGTGTCTCCACCTAAGCCCAGCTCTGTTTCCTCTCCTACCACACGTTGATGTCTGACCTTGACCAAGTTGGTCACCTTCTTCTTGTCTTCAATAAAATCTGCCTCGTAAAATCTGGATAATAGCATTAATCTTATCTACATCAGATGAATGTTTTGATGCTTAATCAATAAAGATTTGTAAAAAGCTCTGAGATCCTCTTAAATAAAATGTCCACAAAAGGTTTCAGCATAAGCCAAGACTAATGAGTGAGTGAGAGGAGGCACAAGCTGCCCCATTGCCAGGTAGGTGCTGGCAGGGCTGGGTGTTGGAGCACATCAGGGAAAGGTAGCCATGGCCAGGCCATAGGAAATGAGAGAAATTTCGAGCTCCCAAGGGGCTCAGCTGGAAGTGGAAGCCAAGCTGGAAGTGGCAGCCTTGCACCAAGCATGGGCTTCTACTTTTGACAGGGTTTGGATCAGCTGCTTTGAATTTCTGACACACCAAAGAGTATTTCTTTCCAAATTCACATTTCACCCGACCTTGCCTTTCCTTTGACCCCTCAGGCTCTGGCAGTTTGCTGTAGAGTCAAGTGAATTATTTCTTTGGCAGCATAAGAGTGCCCCCAAAGCTTGATGCAGTGCTGGGTGATCACCAGAATATAACATTATAAGAATACATAAATATTGTGTTTACCCAGGCACATTTGGAGAGCTATCCCTAATTTTTTACCTTTGAAAATAGCAAGAAACTGAAGAAAAGGAAAGACTTTCAGATCTCAAATCCAAGCAGCAAAAACGTCTGCAGAGCAGAGAAAAGGTCTATTCTTATCGTGTCTCTTGTCTGAGCAGAATTAGGAGATCTCAAGGCAGATACCAACCTGCTGAGAGCAATTTCAGCTCAGTCTGAGATGCTCTGCTGAATTTATACTGTAGAGAGCTTCTGATTAAAGCTATGTGAATTAAACCTCTTATTCCCAACCTTCCTTTGAGATGCCCATGCCTCCTGTACCTGGGTGCCACCCCTGGAATGGCAGTGGTCAGTGCTCAGCTGCCAGCCTAGGATGCCCATCAGGCAGGTGTCCCTCAGCTCAGGAACATTTTCCCTCTGCAATATTTCACTCCAATGTTTATATGGAGGTGCAGGAAGCAGGCAGGTGATGTCCTGCTCCTCAAACAAATGAGTCCTGGGTCTGTCTAACCTTCCTGCCAGCAGCCAGGGGAGCTCTGCACGCTCTAATTCCCAAAGATGAGCTGGGGATTCACATGTTACTTACTGAGGTATTACATGGAATTTTAATAGGCCTTTAACAGGACTCCTGTGAGTTTCACAACTGATCCAAACAAGATCTCTGCTCCAGGGTCTAATCCCCTCCTAGCCTAAAAGGATCTCCTTCAGAGAAATTGTTTTGTCTTCAGGCAGCGCTGCCGAGAAAGAGGAAAAAAGGGGTGGACAGAAAGAAGAGAAAGAGAGGCAAGTTTAAAGAAAAAAGTTATCTGAAAAGGAAAAAGTGATGTTAATGCAGGTAGAAAATGCTAGAAAAATTTTTTTTAAAAAGAAGTGTACAGCTTTTTTTTTTTTTAATCTCACTAGTTAGCACTTTATGTCAAAATCTCCTCATTTTAACAATCACTAGAACTGAGTGAATAATTTAAAAGGAATAATTTATTCAAAGAACATGGCATACTGATGCATATCCACATATTGTCTGAAGAGATCACAAAGTTCTCCAAATTTCATATGTTACTCAGATCTATTTGCCAGTTCCTGCAGCTGACAACTCTTTGCTTCCAGATACTTTGTGACTTAACCCATGAAAGGAAATAATTTATTCTAAGCACAGATTTCTTTTGTTTGTATACAAGCCCTCCAAAATCAATTGTTATTTCAGCAACCACTCAAGTTATGCTGCTGTGCAGTCAGGAGTGTCTCAGAAGGACTCTACTGCTTTTCTTCTCCCCAGAGGTTAAGTATCTGAATTTTGTGTGACTGCATGCATGCGCTTACTTGCCCATACAAAATTGAACAGAGCAACTGCATTTCTCACTCACAGAGTTCTCAAACCCAGCCAAGAATTCAGACAAAATCTTGTTGTGGTGCTTGAAGATGGCACAAATGTCAGTGTGCTTTAGGAGGTGTGCAGAGATCTGTGCTCATGCTCCTTCTTTCTTTGTGGTTCTAACCCAACCTGATGGGGCTGGTGCAGCACCAGAGCAGCTGTTGGGATGAACAGATGCCATTCCCACATTTCCCAGGGCTGAGGAGCTGGGAGCTTTGCTCTGATGATCAGGCCAATTGTCCAGACATCTCAGGCACAGCAGTGTCTGCCCATACTGCAAATGAAGACACTTTAGTAAAGAAGGGCAATAATGGACCTGAACCCACAGGAGAAGTCATGGATCTGAGTAAAAATGCACATATGGCAAAGGTCTGGCCTGTGAATGATGTGCTGCACCCCTCACCCCTCACACTCAGGTTTTGTGGCTCCTGCTTTGCGTCTGGTGGCAGAGGAGCATCCCCAGCTGGTTCCCTCTCTGAGCCATCCTTCCTGGAGGTGCAGTTCCAGCACATCAGAGCTGGCATTTCTGGGGCTTTTAGGACTGGTAAAATGCACAGATGACAACTTGGGATAAAGTTTAAACTCCCTTAGGGATCATTCACACATTGAAAAAAAGTGAGACATCTTGGCTTGCTGGATTAACCCACTCACAAATCTGCGGCTGAAGGTTTAGTCTGTGGGGAGAAATAACCAAACTGAGTGCATTTGTCCAGAATTCTTTGTATAGCAAGAAACCTCCAAATGAACCCCCCACAAATGAATGCCAGCGTGGGAATTCAGGTCAAAAATAAGCTGAAAAGCTCCCTGGTGTCAGGAGAGGCATGATTTTTATTTGGCAGGCAGCGGAAGAAGAGAAGGTGAGAGGTTTGGGAACTGAGTGAATTGAGCAGCAGATGGGCTTTTCATTAAGAGGAGTTCCAAAACTTAATGGAATCAGTCAGGGCCATTTTTTACTGGCTTTGGTGGCCTTTGGAGGAGGCCCTGATCCAGGCACCCTGAGCTGCAGGGGTGCAATCACCCCCTTGATCTGGGGGCTGGATGTGAACAAACACTCCTGCCACGCTCACAGGGCTGACAGGAATTTGGGCATCATTTCTGAGTCTCTTTTTGTTCTCAGGCTGGCTTGGGCTTTGAACTCCAGCCTCAGGGCAATGCGTAGAGATAATGGATTTCCCTTCATCTCATAGATAGAGGTTGCTGCTCATTTTCTGGCTGCTGTGGTATTTGGTTGCTGCAGTGTCCAACCAAAATATTTACAGATTGCAGCTCTACTGTACATGCCCAAAAAGATTGAAGGTGTTTTGGAGTGTTACTATGATCCCTGGGCTTGATTTTGTTCTGCTGGAACTAAAACCAGTTGTAAAACTAGCCCAGCTTCCTAAATAACCACATCTAAATGTAACTGAATTTATGAAAGTGCAGAAAAATCTCCACCATTGGCATATTGTTCCCACTGGCATTTCTGAACAAAAATGGATTGACACTTTCTGTTTGGAAATTCCAGTTTATAGCACAAAACCCCCAAGCTGGGATGAAGGTCAGCATTGGAGTGGAATGCAAAGCTTCATCTATCTTGATCATCCATGACCTATGTCCCCACTCAGTGCAGGTGGCTTTTGTTCATGGTAGTGGTTAAAAAGATGAATTTTCAATTCACAATTTTGTTTTTCTTTAGAAGAAATTTCTCTAAATACAGAAATTTTTTTCTCTGCTATTCTTATTCAGATGCCACTTGATCTTCTCACTTCTTCACATTCTGATGCCTCAAAGTAAACTTCTGTTAAAATGAGAACAGCAACTCTGGAGGTGATCTTGGCCATTGGAGTGGATAAGGAAGGAAGGGAACAGAAGAGGGAGGCTGAAAATAGACTGAGATGTCCCTGCTGCTGCAAGAGAACAATATGCTTTGTCAGAAACATGGAGCTGTGTTCTATTTTCATAAGAGCCACGACCATCACAGACACTAGACTTGATTTTTTCTGACTTGCAGGGAGACTGGAAAATAAAGGAAACCCAAAAACCTCCCTTACCACAACACTACAGTAATTGCTTGGTGTAAAATAATGTTTGAAAAGAAAATTAGCAATAGCAGCACAGAGAGGTGGCCCACAGACCCTCCTGTTCATCAGTTGACCGAAAAGAGAAAAAAAAGGAAAAAGAAAACCCTAACAAAAAGCCAATATAACATCCCCAAAGCTGCCAACACATTCCACTAAGCATAATTTCTTGCCTGAAGTGAACACAAGATGGATATTCACTGCGTGTCATCACCTTCCCATCAGCCCTTCCCGTGTCTGGCAGAATGTCTCAGGGCCCAGGGACCAGGAGTGACACGTCCCAACAGCTGTTGTATCGATTTTAATTCCAAGCCAAGCTCCCTGTTACATACCTGATCCTACTGTAATATTAATTACAGAGCCTCCCCGGGCTCCAGCCCCACTCTGTCATCCGTTATCAAAATGCAGCCACGCAAGTGGCTGTCACCTGCAATCCATTTTCCATTAACACGAGTGGCCAGCCCCGTGTTCAGCGTCCCTGGCTCCTGGATGACATTGCTTAAACGCCGCCTGGTAGATCGTAAATCACTGCGGTGTTAAAAGAATCCCCACTCTGAGCAGCAGGGAGCTAATCTGTGTCTGCAGGTTTTTAATTGAGTAAAACAAACGAGGATGAAACCCTCTTTAGGTGCACTCCAGCCCTTTCCTCTGGATTCAAAGGAGATGAAATTGTTCCCTCTGGGACCACGTGCTGGCTACTGAGGTGTAGGGATGTGCCCCCTGTTGAGGGAGTGGCCAAATTATGCTTTGTCTCCTTAAAAAAAGGAAAAAAAATCTCACAAGTTTCTCTCCTCGATTAGGTAGAGAAACCTAATTTCTCATAAGACCTTAGGGACTTCACCTCAAACTTAAGGATAGTCAATTGTACAGAACACAAAAAGTCCCACCTAAACAATTTACTAGAAAAAAGAAGACAACAAAGGAAATAATCATTTTTGTGAGGTGTTTTAACAGGAGCAAGAACCTCTTGCACCTAGATCAGTTTTTCCTCTGTAAGGAGCTTTGTTATTTTGCCTTTTATTAATTTTTTTTTTTTGTTTCCAGCACTCCCACAGAAGCCATCCTGATGATTTTATTCCATCTGAGGTGGCTGAGCTATCTCAGGTGTGATACAGGTCTCCAAGAGCTTATGAGACCTGGCTCAAAGAGGTCTCATAAATCAGTGAGGGAGGGTGAGATCAGCTGAGAAGGGGCACTTTGCAATAATCCTCCTTCTGCCCATCACCTCTGCCTGTTCCAAGGAGGAGCAAATAGATATTTTGGGGTGGAGTAGGAACAGAGCCAAGAAACTCAGCAGACATTTCTGAGGTGACAGCCCCAAGCACTGAGCTCCTTGGATCCCTCTCATGATCCTTCTGAGAGCTTTTCTCCCCACAAGACCCAAGGACATGTGGTCATTATTCATTCTGAAAATGAAAGCAGCGCACAGAGAGTTTAATGTTGGGAACTAAAAAACGGGGCCAGCACCATTGTCCAGAAAATGAAGAACTAAAGGAGTTTTGTAAGTGACCCAAAATGGGAGAACAGGACCACCTTTGGTGTCTTTGAGTGGTCACCCTGAGTCCCAACACAAATCTAAAACACCACACATGGATTTCTGCCTGGGCTCAGAAGCTCTCATGGCCTTGCTGGAAAAAAAATATTGCTGAAGTGGAATAGGTTGGACGAGGACAAGGTTTAGATGCAGAGAAATTGGCTCAAGTAAGGACGGGGATAAAGCCCTTATTTAGGAAAAATAAATACCAAGTTGCTCTATCATGCACTTTCAAATTGATATTTAGGGCAGGAATTAAAAGTGCATTCCTCACCTGTCATCCTGCATTCCCAGAGCCACAGTTTCACTAACAGGGCCTGACAGACCCTGAGAGAACAGCAGGAGGTGCTTTCCAAGAAGTTTTAACCACTGGAGTTGGGAAAACCCCTTTTCCTCCACTCTGGAAGGAGATTCTCAGAGTTATGTACTCACAGATGAGCCAGGTTTGTTGGATTTTCCTTCAGACATGTATAATATAGAGCAGTAGGTGCTACAAGAAGTAAATATATTGACTTTCTAAGCACCTTTTTATATTAATCTGGACCAGAATGATGCCATGAGGGGAGCCCTGGGCATATTTCCCAAGTGGGTAAGGTGCAGTTTTAAAGCAGGAAATTATGAGAGTAGTTTGTTTTATTTTAAGCCTCAAATTCCATGTTCAGAGATACGTAGCACAGCTCCTTTTTTATGATATAATTAATCATCATTCCATTCAATGGAGTAAGAGGATCTAATGGGATATATTGTCCCATTTTAATGATAAGCACGTCAGATAACATAAATAGGTCAATTGACGTAATTGCAGTAAATACAGAAAAAAAAAAAAACCTCAATATTTCGAGATGAATTATGCAATTTACATAATTATGGCTAAAAATGGCATGTCACCACTAAGAGTGCTTATGCAGCCCTACCCTCTGCCTTCCTCCCTCCTGTTTGGCACTGCTAGCCCATGTCATGTGTGACTGGAGGTTCCTCCAGCTCCTGCAGCTTTGTCAGAGCAGTTTAATGTTGTTTGGACAGCAGCACTGGCCTGACTCGCTGGGTGCCGGGGAATTGCAGGCTGCCCAGCTGTCCCAGGCATGCAGGAGGCACGAGGGAGGATGGTAATGAGGCAAGGCACAGGGCTCAGCCAAGAAATGCCTCTCCTGGCGCAGCAGAGCTCTTGTAGCACTTTATTTTCCCTGGCCACGCTGATGGGGGATGAAGGAAGGTGATGCCACTGTGGGAGTCACTGTCTTCTCTTCACAGGGTTTCTGCAGGAAAAAAGGAATGCAGTCAGGTTAAAACAGCAATTTGTTGTAAATTTAAATATATAAATATCCAAGTGGCTGACCCCAAGGTGCCCAGCAGGAAAAACTGCACTGAGCCCACTTTGTGGACAACATTCAGTCAGCTGTTGGGAAACTTGGGGTGCTGCCAGCCTGGTGTCCCTCACAGCCCTATTTGATTAGGATTATTGAAACCTATTGATGGTTTCAATAATCCTAAGGCTTTTCCCTAAATTATTCCATGATTTGCAGCTGGTTGCAAACACAAGATGTCCCAGAGCTAGCAGGAAAAATTCTGCCCCAGATTTCAGTGTGTCTGCTCAGGTGAAACTGCCTTGCACAGAATAGGGAGAAAAAGGCTGGTGAGTGTCTCTGTGTTGACTTTTATTAGGACAAATATTTTACCATGGTGACTTCTCCCAAGTTATTCCACATGTCAGTTTAACAGTACTTCCATGCAACACCTCCATTAAACCTGGATTTGCCTCCTTCTCCTGCCTGGGCCATACAAGGAAGATGTATTTTAGCTCTGTGGATGTATTTTAGCCCTGTGGATGAATTTTAGCTCAAGTTCATCCTTAGACCCAGAAATCCAGGTTCAATGGGACACTCAAATGGGGAAAAGGGGAAGTGTATTAACTATGTAAGGATGAGGATAACGTGATGAAGATCTCAGACTATTTAGAGAATGAGTCATTTGGGGGAAAAATAATAATCCAAATCATGTTTAAAGTCGAGGCAGACAGGCTGACACAGGTCTGCTCTTGCAGCACATACAGCTGGAGTCTCCTGGCTGGGGGAGAGAGGGGCTGGGAACAATCCCCCCTCCCTGCCTGCAGCTCCTTTTGACTTTCTGCTGCTCTGACAGTCTCTGGGCATGTCCTTGCTCAGTTAGCTGTGCACGGAAAGCCATTTCCATTGCCCCTGCACATTTCACCCAGCCACGTCTGAAAATCAGGAGAGAGAACTCCAGCTGCTGAAGTGCACAATTTGCTTTTAGCTACAGCCCAGTAATTGAAAACTGTCATTCTGCAGGAAAATGGCAACGGGAGCAAGAGCAGGAGCAGGCTGGAGTTTGTCACACTGCATCTGGAGGTTTTGTAACTAGTTTCAGCTGAACTTTTCCCCCTCTGGGCTCTGATAGCTTGGCTGCTATTTACCAGCCCCTCAGAGAATTGCTTTAGTTATTTTGTTATTGAAATACTTTAGAGGTTGTTGTGGTTGTTTACACTTTCTCTTGTTCCAGGGCCGAGGCAGGGAAAGGGAGGGAGATGGAGCTGGGGTTGAAGACAAAGAATATTGGGCTGGTTCAGGATCCCTGGGAACGATTTATGGGTGTGAGGGGGCAGAACAAGGGGGGATGGCTTCAAATTGAGGGTAGGTTTAAATTAGGTGTTAGATATTTATTAAATATTAGGAAAAAAATCTCTGTGAGGATGGTGAGGCTCTGGCACAGGGTGCCTAGAAAAGCTGAGGCTGCCCTTGGATCCCTGGAAATGTCCAAGGCCAGGTTGGATGGGGCTTGGAGCAACCTGGGATGGTGGAAAGTGTCCCTGCCATGGCCTTGGAGGTCCCTTCCAACACAAATTGAATTCTACAATTCAATGATTCATCATTTGTTTCTAAGTACAAAGACAGAAAGACATTGGAGGGATCAACATCAGCTTGTTAAAATCCAATAAATTAAAAAACCCCACAAATTAAAAGTACTTAATTTGAAGCTGAGATGGAACAGAATCATTTTTATTGCTTTTAAAAATAAACTGGGGGATATGGTTTTCTTGCTTTTCTTTTTTTTTTTTTTTTTTCCTGTTTGTCGTTTTTGTCAGGAATTTGTTCCACAGCAAAGTTTGACTTCAATCAATTTTTTTTTTTTAAGTGAAAAGAATATGGCAAAACTCTAAAGCTGGAATAACTTTCCTACCTTTAAAGCTAAGTAGCAACCTGCCTGGAGAGCTGCCAAGCCCTGATGGCAAATGCCAGGTGATATCTGTTCAATTCCATACAATACTCATGATAATGTCATTTCTCCACGTCGAACTGTTAATCATAATTGACATTTCTTACAACTTTTTTTTAATTTTTTCATTTAAAAGCAGAAATTTATTATCTAATCCAGATTTTTATTCAGTCACTTATTTAAAAAGAAAAAAAAATACCAAAGAGGAGTGATGAAAGAGCTACAGATCTATTGGTTCTCAGTAAGTGACCCAAGACCCTGGCTGGAGGTGACTGCTGGGATGCAATAAAGGAGTTTTGGCTGAGATTTTCACCTTAAATCCCTTCATGGGGAGGGGAAGGAAGGAGGGAGCTGGAGATCTGTTCCCATTTAGGACACTGGGGTTTGATGCAAGGAAGAAGGTAAGCAAGGAACATTAGCCCTATGTACAAAAACTGCTCAAACCCTGCAATTTTCAAACCCTGACAGCTGAAGGTTCTGGCCCAGCAAGGGATCAGGCTGAGTTTGGTTAAAGGTGCTGTGGGCTGTGCAGGGTTGGGAGCCTGGGGCAGCTGTGCAGATTTTGAGTTATCGAAAATATCCCTTCTAAGCCAGAGGTGTCAAAACCTGAGCTGCTGCACTTCCCTGTGTGTTGGTTTGCTTTTTTTTTTCTATCCCTCAACAACTGTTTTCTCCTCGCTGTAGTCAAAATAAGCTTCTCAGAGCACACTTGTGGCAGATAGGACTGGGATCAACAGGTTGCCTTCTGAAGTGTCATTCAGTGTGAAGGAGAGATGTGGCTGCTGACGTGTGATAGCTCTTCTCCTCTGAAGGGAGAAAAGGCCTCCCCAGCTTGCTGAGCAGGGATCAGGGAGAAGAGCTTTGCACGGCCTTTAGAAGTTCCCTATCTCGAGAGCTGAGGGGGCCCTGCTGTCTGCCACAGTTTTGTCATCCCCAATCCCAAATCTTGCTGCCAGGATTGAGGATTGCTTTTACTGCTGCGGTTCATGTCCCCAGGCAGGTGAGGTTTTTTCCTCTATAAACACCTCCTCCCCTCCAAACCTGAAGTGTTCTTTGCCCTACAGTGGGACAGTCAGTGAATCCTGCAATGAGGGGACATGGGCAAGGCAAAGGGAAAGGCTGTGACAGGAGCTGGGAGGAACAGAAGGTGATGCACTGTGACAGATGCCCTTTTTGATGCTGTTTGTTAACCTTTTTTGATGCTGTTTGTGAAACACGCTGCCACTTCCTTCTGTTCAGTTCCCCAACTTGCCTGTGTGCTCCTGACATCTGCAGGGCCTGGGGAAGGAAACTTTTCCAGAGATGGAGAGAGGGGCTTCTGATCCCCTCTGACCACCCCATCCCAACAGCTGAGATCCTGCAAACTTCCTAAACCCATCCCTTTCTCATGGTTACCTTGTGGGGTCTGTAGTGAGATAAATCTCTTCAAAATTTAAGTGCTGTGTCCAGTTCTGGGCCCCTCTCTGTAAGAAGGACATGGAGGGGCTGGGGAGTGTCCAGGGAAGGGAACGGAGCTGGGGAAGGGGCTGGAGCCCCAGGAGAGGCTGAGGGAGCTGGGCAGGGGCTCAGCCTGGAGCAAAGGAGGCTCAGGGGGCCCTTGTGGCTCTGCACAGCTCCTGACAGGAGGGGACAGCCGGGGGTCAGGCTCTGCTCCAGGGAACAGGGACAGGAGCAGAGGGAACGGCCTCAGGGCAGGCTCAGGGTGGACATCAGGAGGAATTTCTCCACTTGCAAGGATTGTCAAGCACTGGAGGGGGCTGTTCAAGGAGGAGGTATGTCACAGACATCTTTTATGGAAAATCCTTTCCTTAGGATTTTTCCTCCTGAGAAGCTGAAAGGCCTCAGGAACAAAATGTAACCAATGATTATCTGCTGCTGTGGAATGCAACAGGTGCATCTGGGATTGGTCTCATGTGGTTGTTTCTAATTAATGGCCAATCACAGTCAGTTGGCTCTGACTCTGTCCAAGCCACAAACCTTTGTTATCATTCTTTCTTTTTCTATTCTTAGCTAGCCTTCTGATGAAATCCTTCCTTCTATTCTTTTAGTATAGTTTTAATATAATATAAATAATATAAAATAATAAATCAAACCTTCTGAAACATGGAGTCAGAACCTCATCTCTTCCCTCACCTGAACACCCTCACACAGGTGAATCCCCAGCCCTGGAGGTGTCCAAAGAATGCCAACGGCACTCAGTGCTGGGTGACAAGGCAGGGATTGGGTACAGGTTGGATCCAATGATGTTGGAGGTCTTTTCCATCCAATGATCCTGTGATTCTGTGAAAATACACTGCAGAGTGTCACCCTGATTTTTTAAGATTTTCTAAGCCTTCTGATGTTTACATTCTTGTAACAGACTTTCTCATGCCCTTTCTGTAAATAACTTCTTGTTTTGCATTCTTTTATGGAGGAGGAGAAATTTGATGGACTGTTGGTTTGTCCATTGGAGAGGTGGCACTGTCATCCTCCAATCCACTGCCACTTTTGGAAATCTATAAATGTTGGGGTCAGAAAATAAACTTCCCTTTTTTGCCTTGAGAACAGCAGTGTGTGTGTATTGTGTTATTTTGTGTCCTATAGTGACAGCAGAGCCCTTGAGAGCATCTCCTAAGGACGCTGGGCTATTTACCTCTGTATATTCAGGAGAGGTTACACTTCTCATGTAACCACCTTCCTTCCATCCATGAATCTCCTTGATCTCTGTTACCCTTGGTCTGAGGATGTTCAGTGCCTCTTGCTGTCTCTGAAGGCCAGACAAACCCTCCCTTCTCCCTGTCCCCATCAGGAGAATCCCTGCCAGCTGAAGCAGAGGAAAAGCCCAAGCAGCTGTCTCTGTCTGTGCTCTCCTCCTTCTCCCTGCTTGGGGGAATACAGAGGGGAAAAAAGCCATTGTGGCTGGCACCAAGGCAGATGGCAGCACTAAAACGAAGAGCATTAATTACTACTATTATTTTTAGTGCAAACATATTGGAAGCAGTGTGATTCAGAGCTGTCCAAGCCCCTGCAAGAAGCTGAGCACTCCAAGCCGAGCAGGAGGCAGCTGGCAAGAGCAAGGAGAGGGAGTTGGATGCTCCTCCAAAACTTTGAGACACCCAGCATTTGTTTAAGGTGCATCCTCAAACAATTTCAAGAAGCAGGTGTGCACTGGATCTGAATTCAGAATTTGATTCCCAGAGTTAGGAATTACAGCTGGGTGGGATGACAGTGTTGCTTTCACTGGCACGGTTCTGTGGGCATCAGTGACGCACAGCTTTGGCGCTGGAAGTGGGAGACAAATCAGTCCATGGATTTCAATTTCTAGCATTTTATTGGCCTCATAAAACATGGAATGAGGTGCTGTGTGAACAGGAAGTGAGCAACAGTCCTGGCTTAAAGAATTTACAAGCAGAAAGACCAAACAATCGTTGGAAAGAAAGGGAGTACTTTTAGAGCTTGTGAGCTGGGGATGGCTCAGAGACACTTGTGCAGACCCTGATTCCAGAAAACTTGGAAATAATTTGCAATTTTTGCTCCTAATGTACATGAAAAGGTTATAAAGAGGTAACAGCACAACTGGTGACTGCAAAAAAACCATCACTGCAATGATTTAAGCACAAGGTTCACCTTACTGCTAAATTCTGTGGTCCAGCAAGGTGTCTCAGGTAAGATCTAAAGGTGTACTTAAAGAAAACACTTATTCAGGTGTCTTTCTAAATAAAAAAAAAAATTTGTGTGAAGTTGTTGTCAAAGTTAAGTGTGTTCTTCATGAGTCTGTTAAACTGAGACCCACCCTTCTTATTGGAGTCAAATAAAGGACTAAAGCAAATACTTGTCAAATATATTATTATGAGAATTCTGTGCTCCCTCATTAACTCATTTATTAATGACTCCTGGAGAAAAAAAAAAAAGAAAGAAAAATATCACCAGATGAGTTATTTAACAGAACCCTACAAATTCAGCATGTAACACATTCATCAGAATCTCTTCAAGCAGCTTCAATGCTTGGATAAACCACTGTTTTTTAATCTAATTTCCCAGGCAGGAAGACTGCCAAAAAGTGCAAATGATGCTGTAAGAATGAAGGGAAGCTTTTTGTGGCCAAATACCTCAATGATGTTTACACAGACACTCAGAATCTCACTCCCTAAAAGTCACATTTCTATGCGTCATTTGGACACAGGATTTATTTTTTAAATGCTTATTTCAGTGTGGGGGGGAATTAAGGGTGTATTTGTCCACAGGACTGAGCATATCACAGTGGATTCATTACAGAGGGATGGATTGGAGGCAGCAATTCCTCTGTGCTGAGCTATTGAAAGTGAAATGGGATAATTGCCACAGTTACAACGAGACTGATCAAGCTGAGAGAAACAAGTTTCAAATTGTACCAATCAGGCCTAATCCGAAGGAGTTATTAACAGAGCTCTACCCTGGTGAGCCTGCATCTGCTAACTTGAGATAATGATTTGTATAACCCTTTATGAAAGTTCCAATTTATTCTAATTCAATAAGGGAAAGGCAGCGAGCACGGAGGGAGCTGGGGACAGGGATTCAGTGGGAGCCCCTTGGCCACCCTGCTCCTCCCAGGCAGGGCCAGCAGCTCCTGGTGCCATCCTCTGGAGGGCAAAAGGAGAAAAAAAAATCCAGCTTGGAGGATTTTTATATATTTTTAATATGTGACAGAACTGCAAGGTGCTTACGAAGATCTGAACGATGGTTTAGCCTTCAAACCCCTTGAGTAAGACCAGCAGTGAGGATGTGGTACAGGAAGGACAAGGGGAAATGGCTTCAGGCTGAAAGGGGATATATTTAAAACAAAAATATAAATTAAAAAATATAAAAATATAAAAATAAAAATATGGATAAAAATAAATATAAAGTAAAAATAAAAATCCAGCTTGGAATATTTTTCTTTTTAAATATGTGACATAGAACTGCAAGGTGCTTACAAAGGTCAGAGTGCTGGGCTCATCTGGCATCAACACCCACATTTTTGTGGACACAAGGCTGGTTTGACCATAGTGGAGATGCCATTGGGGCCAGAAGAGTGAAGTAGTTCAAGGACACCTGCCAGGAACCCATGAGAAGTCATTCCCTTGAAATAATAAATGGGATTTCCTTGGTTTTTAATGCGTGGTGACACCATAGCTCTACCTATCCCAAAACACACCTCAATAATCCATGGCTTGCTGGAGAAATCCTTACCACAGCCCAACCCAGAGCTGCCATGAGAGCTCATACAAGACAAATGTCCTCACTGCCTCCCCCCTGTCCCTCCCAGGTGCACACACAGCCAAAAATGATTCCCTCAGGAATTTAAAGGGGTTTAACAGCAGGACACAGCCATTCCCACTCTCTGCTGGGCCCTGCACTGAGTGAACAAAAGCATCAAGACTTCTGCATGTTGTTCTTCTCCTGAGGGGAAGCTTTATGTTATTTGCTGTGTTTGCATAGTTCCAGTACCTGAGATGTTTGCTTGGCTTTCTTTCATTCAAACGCATTTGTTCCAGTTGCATTTCTGACCTATTTTACTGTTACTCTGTGAACACTCACTGAGTGATGGTTTTTGCCTTTGTTTCAAGTAAATGCCAAGAAATTAAAAGTACCACAAGCACTTCAGTGACTGCTCCTGCAAAGTTTCATGGACTAAAGGGCTTTTCTCCAATTTCTGTCCTTTTAATTATGCCTTAATATTTGACAGACTTCTAATTGTAAAATATTTGGTTATCTGCTCAGAGTAGGAGCACCACCTGAGAATTGAGATGGTCACTGGTACTTTTTTTTGGGAGTAACAGAGCTGGATACAGAGATGATCACAGGCAGGCTGGAACATGAGATTTACTTGCTGATTTAGGAGTTACTATTCAGCCTCATGCTCCTGAAATGCTCAATGAAAATGTTTCAATGGGAGACATTTCTTATACCCATTTGTAGGCCAATCCCAAAGAGTTCCTGCTCCCTTCTCTTTCAGAAAATACCATATTAGTCATAATTTCATATATAAGCTCCAGATTTTCTAGGTTTTACTGCTTTATACTTATATATATTTTGAGGTTTATATTATATATAGTATGAGGTTTATTTGCTGACCTAGGAGTTACTCTTCAGTCTTATTCTCCTAAAATGCTCAATGAAAACGTTTCAATGGGAGACATTTCTTATACCCATTTGTAGGCCAATCCCAAAGAGTTCCTGCTCCCTTCTCTTTCAGAAAATACAATATTAGTCACAATTTCATATATAAGCTCCAGATTTTCTAGATTTTACTGCTTTATACTTCATATATATGTATATATTATGGCTACAGCATCTGCCTTGCACCTCCCTGAGGTTACTGCCTTGACACCAGGGGAGTTCATTAGCTGCTGAGCAGGGAATGTGCTGCCTTTCAGGAGCAATGCAAGTTTTCAGTGTGTCTTCTGAGCAACCTGTTAAATATTGACAGAAGTTAATTTGAAGTTAAAACCATACTTTTCTCTCCATTTTTTTTTTCCTTGTTGAGGACTCCAAACAATATCTGAGTGAGTCCTCAGCTGCCACTGTGGCTTTACACTGTTTGTGTCAGGCTGTGTGGGAGCATGATATGCTACCCCAAAGCTGGCACCTCTTAAATTCACACACAGAGTCAGTCCTGAATTCCAGCTGAGCCTGGTTTTCTGCCAGCCTCCACATTGTGTAGCCTGAAAAATAGGGTAGCAAAGTTTCAATAAAAGGGAAAAAAAAACCAAAACATTTGAATGTAGCAATGGAGAGGGAAAAGAGTCACTGTCAAACATTAATGACACGTTCCTTGCAGTGTGAATGAGACAAGGATTGGATTGGGTCAGGGGGAGGAGGGAGGCATGCACAGCTCTGAGTGTGCCTGAGTGGTTAGAGGCACAGGTTGAAAGGGGAAAAAAAGTGAACTAAATTCATGTTTCTGCACAAAGAATATACGGAAGTTATTTAAGACCAGTTTCTACTCAGGACAGAAGTAGCATCCTGGAGTGTGGTGGTGCTCACAGAGGTCCCAGGATGAGGGAATGTTGACTCCATGTTTCAGAAGGCTTGATTTATTATTTTATGATGTATATTGTAATAAAACTGCACTAAAAGAGTAGAAGAAAGTATTTAATCAGAAATCTGGCTAAGAACAGAATAGCAAAGAATGATAACAAAGGTTTGTGGCTTGGCTCTCTGTCTGAGCCAGCTGACTGTGATTGGCCATTAATTAGAAACAACCAACATGGGCCAATCCCAGATGCACCTGTTGCATTCCACAGCAGCAGATAACCATTGTTTACATTTTGTTCCTGAGGTCTCTCAGATTCTCAGGAGGAAAAATCCTAAGGAAGGGATTTTTCATAAAAGATGTCTGCAACGATCCTGCCGTGCATTCCCCTCCTTTTCTCCTGTTTTCCACACTGTAGTAAGGGTCTCCTGTGTAAGCACCCTCCTTCTCCCACCCTCGCCCCACAAAAACTTCCAAAATGGGGATGGACTTCTTTACCTCCATATCCAAGATGAAAATAGAGAGGGGATGGCCAGGAAGAGGAAAAAAGAGATTTCAATTGACCCTCGGTTTCTGTTTGACCGTCACAGCTAATTGAATTGCCTTCAGTCAGTGCCAGGATTTGATGGCTGCCGTAAGAATAGGGCTGGCAGAGTAACAGGGGATGACAGCTGCTTTCTGCAGCTGGTTCCAAACCAAGGAGCAGGTCAATGAGCATGGATGAACTGGGGCTTGAAAGCAAAGAAGTACATGCGCACTCTCCTCCCAGCACAGGCTGAGAGATGGGAGGAGTTGCCATTTCTCTCCTTTTTCCCAATTCAGCACAAAATATCTGGACAAATGTCACTGCGTTGTGGAAGCTGTTGAATTTTTGAGCATTTTTTTTTACCCCTCTTTCCTGTCTATAATTTTCCTAAGCCCATTTTTCTGCCCAGTGACTAGGATGGAATCAGTAATCGAAAAGCAGCGCTGCTGAAATCAATTGAAAAAGTCATTAAGCAGCTGTGGTGTAAAAAAAACCTCCCCTGCCCTGAACTCTGGAGCTGGTCCCATTCAACCAGTTCTGCTCCTCAGCCTGGTCCAGATGCCCAGCTGGGACAGCATGTCCTGCAGATCCACCAGCTGCAGCCAGGAACAGGGGGAGCAGTGGCCTGGTAAATTTAGATTTCTTGAATCTGCCACCAGGCTGACACATTGATAAACAACCCTGATTTTAGCAGAGGTTTGGAACCCTCGCTGCCTGCTGTTAATTGCTCCGTGGTGCTGAACCAGGAATCATGCTGTGACTCAACCTGAGCCACCTCCCTGTGATGAGGTGTCACTATAAAACACAAAATAACATGACACAGACATGCTGCTGTTCTCAAGATAAAAAGGGAAGTTTATTTTTTGACTCCAACATTTATAGATTACCAAAAGTGACAGTGGATTGGAGGGTGAAGTGTCGCAGACATCTTTTAAGGAAAATCCTTTCCTTAGGATTTTTCCTCCTGAGATGCTGGGAGGCCTCAGGAACAAAATGTAAACATTGATTATCTGCTGCTGTGGAATGCAACAGGTGCATCTGTGATTGGCCCATGTTGGATGTTTGTAATTAATGGCCAGTCTCAATCAGCTGGCTCGGACAGAGAGCCCAAGCCACAAACCTTTGTTATCATTCTTTCCTATTCTATTCTTAGCTAGCCTTCTGATGAAACCTTTTCTTCTATTCTTTTAGTACAGTTTTAATGTAATATATATGATTAAATAATAAATCAAACCTTCTGAAACATGGAGTCAAATCCTCGTCTCTTCCCCAATCCAAAAACCCCTGTGAACACGGTCACAGTGAAGGTGCCACCTCTCCAATGCCACTGGACAGACCAACAATCCATCAAAATTGTCCTCCTCCATAAAAGAATGCAAAACAATCAGTTATTTACAGAAAGCGTGTGAGAAAGTTTGCTACAGGAATGTAAACATCAGAAGGCTTAGGAAATCTCAAAAAATCAGGGTGGTGAGCAGCCCTGGGGACATCAAAGTCCCTCCATCCCACTTCAGCCCCTTGATGGTTCTCAGCACAAATCCCACCTGGATTTATGGCTGGCCTAGCTGTTTTTTCAATAGAAACAGCAGCTGGGGCCACCAGGCTGTCACTGACAGCCAGCCCTCCCTCCAGAGGCCACCAAGCTGTGAAGGATTCAGTGTGTTGGGTCCTTGGAGGTGCCCTGAGTGTGGGATATGTGTGCTCAGGTGATGGAACAGGACAGCAGGGCACTCTGGACGTGCTCTGTATGTCCAGAACTCCTCACGCAGGCATCTCAAAATGCGCCTTTGCTCTGAGCTCAGCGAGGGAGTGAAGGAAATGAAGTAAACTTAGTGGTTGGGTTTCTGAAAACGAACAATAAAAAGAAAAATCTTGTCCTTGCCCAGCTCTGAACTCTGGCCCTGAATGCTGAAAATGTTGGGCTATTTTTTTGAATCTGGCCACAGATATTTTGATATGTTATGTGAGGACTATAAAACATCTCACTATGACAGGCAGTTCCTCTCTAAGCTGATGCTCAAATACTTTATGGAAAACAAAGGCATAAAACACAGGGAGCTGATATCTAAAGAAAGAGAATGACCTAACTTGTCAGTGAAAGTTATCATGGCTTTTTTCAACAATGAGTATTTTTTTCTAGCTTTCATTAAAAATGGAACAAGAGCAAACCCACTCTTAAAGGAGACTGCTTCCTTTTTTGCCTTTTTTCTTTTTTTAACATGGGGTATACCACACATTATTTCTGATGGAGCCAATCTAATTCTCAAATGGAAAAAATTAGCATGACAACAAGTGACTTCTCTATAAATAGAGCAATTATCAGGAGAAAAATAAGGTCAAAATGTATTTACTACTAATTCAAAATCTTAGTGAGCCACTGAACAAGTGATTTGCTATAACATGGAAATGTCCTGGGGGGATGAGTTGAGAAGCAGAGCTGTACATGTGGCTGCCTGCAATTTTATGAAGTTAAAGTATTTGAAAATGCTGTTTTTCAAGGCTGTGGGCACAGGGCCAGCTGTCTTTCTGCCATGTAAATCATATCTATCACTTTAAACTTTACAACCCAAAGGTACCCCTTTCATCAGGGGTAATTAATTAATGAGAGGACAGAGACTGGGCAGCAGAAGATACTGATATAAACTGAAGAATGCCTCAGCTTCCTGTTTAAGCACTCATTACTTTTATTGTCACAAGAAGTGTAATAGTCTGCCTGGATTTTTGGACAGCACTAACACATCTCTCACTAACAAATTTCCACCTGGTCCAATGGGGTAAAAGGACAAATCCAAGGAACCACATTTCACTCATACTTATCATAACCTACTCTTGTATTTATGGGCTCAAGCACTGTGGTTACTCATTCTGTTGGTATTTGTACAATTATTTGTATAATAATTTGGATAATGGAGATTGATCCCAATACAGGGCAGATTTCTGTCATGACAGTCACTGGGAAGGGTTAAGCTGTACTTGGATTTACGTCCATGTACATACCAGTTAAAAGTTAAGGAGATGAGCAAGAATAGTCCAAAGTCAGCCAGAACACTTGCTCTGCTTCCCTCTGAGAGTGAAAAGTGCTTTTACACCCGACACTGAGTTTTTGGAGGTGCCCTGAAATTTTCTAGAGCGCGTTTAGCAACAAGTGATATTTGGGAAAGATTTAAGATGTGAACGGTGGGAATAGAATGTCCCTTCTGCTGAATAAGAGCATGAATTGTCCTTTTTTATCCCTGCTGGTTACAGTGGTGAGAGAAAACCAATCCTGAGCATCTCGTGGGGCTCAGCAAAGGCTCTCCCTTGTCCATGGTGTGTGTTTCCATGCCTCCTGTGAGTCCCTGGGATCAGAGGGCCCCCAAACCTTCAGCAGCACTGCTGGGCTGTGAGCAGGGCCTGATTTTGTGCTCAGGATGCTCAGGAGGATGCAGTTCCACCCCAGTGTTCACGTTGGGGAGGACACTTTTCCCTCTCTCTGTCCTCCCTGTCACCGTGCCAGGTCACAGCCTGTGCATAGCCCCAGTAATTAAGCCAGATAAATAAAATCCAATTGCTCATAATTACTGTGGACAATTTTGTGTAATTAGATGTTAAGTGTGGTAGCCACTCTCCTTTATGGCCCTAGATAAGTACCTGCACCTTGACTTAGAAGAAGCCTGGTAGGAAATATAACTGCTTTGTTGCTCTCTGTGTAATTAACTACCATTAAAGCCACTAATTAGATCATAAGTTTTAAATAAGATGCCCTAATAATCTTTGGTACACAGTGAACTGATTTGCCAGGGCAAAGCCTTCCAAAAGTAAGAAAGAAAAATATCTCTTTTGGCAGCTCTCAGGGTTATTTTTCTCTATCTCTGAATCTGCATGTTCCAGGTGCAGAAGGTAAATTTGGTGGTTCTTATAGCACTGGAAAACCCAGACTTGGGGAAGAAGGGCAAAGCAGTGAGTAGGAGCCCCAAAACACACAGCAGGTGATCTACAAATAGGTGCAAGTGTGTGCACATGCAGGGACATTCTTTCTTCCAGAAAGGAATTAATTTTGTAGTGATGACCATGTTCTTCATCTGTATATTTTGTTTTTCCTTGGTGACACTGCACGATAGAGGAAATTTGGAGGATGGCAGTGAAGTAAAATTTCTCTTAATTCTGATGTGTTTTAGGCACTCTCTGAATTGCTCAGCCAGCAAACTTTCTGATCTGCCTGCCCTAGGAACAGAGACCAGTGTGCACAGCAAAGAGAGCATAATCCAGCAAAAACCTGCATCTGAACCCTGATTATATAAAAGTTTTGCCTGCTTGAAGAACAAATATTCCATGTGGCTTAGCATTCAAAGCTCTCTGACTTTGCATTTCATGAGTTTCTGCTGTTTGAGCAAAGGTGAGGCAAAGCCAAAGCAATTCGTGGGGTGAGCACCTGCACAGATTTCCTGGTGTAAATTCCAGCCATACAGGCCCACTAAATATTCCCCCTAAGCTTTTCATCCATTCTAATTGGGAGAGAAATGTATGCCAGCCTGGCACTCCACTGTTAGCTCAAGGTTTAAGTTCAATCCCATCTTGGATTTTGAAGAATGACAACTGTGAAAGCCAGAGAAAGTTAAGCAGGAGGCTGAGGAGGCAAGTGAGGGCAGAACAGAGCAGCAGGAATGAGGGGAGGCTCAGAAAGAGCAACCACATCAAGCCTGCAGCCCATTTGCTGTTTGCCAGGGTCAGGTGAAGATGGAAAATCCTCAGGGTGGGACTGAGCCAGGGCAGGGTCGGGCTGCTCTGAAAAATTAAAACCCTGTGTGCAGTAGAGAAACTGAGATACAGAGACAACTCTAAATTGTTCCATAATTTTGTGCTCGTAGGACCAACCCTCTGCCTGGCCAGGGGTGAGAAGAAAAGCTGAGTTTGACACCAGCAGATTCCCCATGGCACGCACGGAGAGCTGCTCAGCCCTTGTCCCAGCCGCTCGCAAGTTGGGCTCTTCCAAAATCCTTAAATGAGCCAAAACGTTGCAGACCTCAGACTCCTGGCCCTTTCCCCAGGCAAGCGCCCTCTCCTACCCCCCCTCAGTGAGTGTCAAATGAGAGAAGCTCCTCTGCTCTCAGAAAATCATGGAAATCACTTTCCCCTCCCATCGCATCCAAGCAGAGCTGAAGTCCATTCTTCACAGGAGGTTTCACTCCTGCCACAACCCAAAGTTTCTCTGAATGAGGGAAATATGAGGAAAATTTTTTGATCCCTTTGCAGATATAACTCTGCCAATGCATGAACCTTCAGGTTTTGAAAGAGGCAAACAACTGAAGATAAATCAATCTTTCTTTTCCTTCTAGGTTTAGCCATGGTGCTGGGCTGGCTTGGACCTCATCTGTTTATACTGAATTAAAAGAAATATTTCAGCTTTTAGAAGGTCTGAAGTTGCATTTCTGAGAATCCTGAGTATTATTTGCCTTTGCTTCCTGCATCTGCCAGTCCCTTTTAGGGGTCTGAGCCATGGTTGTAATTTAATGTTTCTTTCCTGTGCACACCTTTGGCTCCCAGGAACACTCAAAAGGGTCAAAGGAAATTTTAAGCAGCCCCTCGCCTCTGTTGCTGCACCCAAAATAAAATTATGTATAGAAATACAAAAATAGTGCCTAAATAACAATATTTGGTCCCATTCCTCCAAGGACCCAACAGATTATGGCATTTCCATTATGGCATTTCCTCTGGGGTGGGGAAGGCATCCCTTGTCCCCTTGATTGGATGTGTACAATTGTCTGAGATGGTGCTGTTCTTTTATTCTTAAGGCAGCTCCAATAAAAGTCAAATAAAAATGAATCTTGCCTACTCCAGAGTGGAACAATCTTCCTTATCACTCCTAATTCTGCTTAGAAATCTTTGAGTGTTGGAAAGAAAAAAAAAAACAACCCAAAAAAAGGACTCAAACTCATCTGGCTGTTCTGTTTTTCTTCTTGCTTGCCCTGCTCCTTTTCTCTCCTGCCCTTCCTCCTACAATTTAATCCTGCCAAAATCTCTCCTTTGCCTGCTCCCTGAGCACAGGGAGAGCAGAACCAAGCAGAAAGTTGTGCACATAGGTAGCAAAAACCTCAAAAAACCGCAAAAACATACGCAAAACCAACCAACCAAACAAAAAATCACAAAAATATCACAAAAAAAAATAAAAATCAATCACTTTAGCTACAACCCAAAGTCTCACAAGTTATTTGCTACACCTTTAATTCTGTAAATGAATCAAGGCAAACAATAATCTTGTGTTTTTATCCTCTGGTACTGCCCAGCCAATCAAGCCCAGAAGTTTCATATCTTTCATAGAGAGCTAAAATAATGCAAGGGATGATGTTGGTTTTGTGAATAACCAACAGGTGCCTGTGCCAAGCACACAGAGAAGTAACAACAGCAACTCCAGCCCCTCCTGCAGGACCCTGAATTGCTGCTAGGAAAGCTTTTGACACTCTCTTTCCAGGCTGTCACCTCCTAGAGCTTCAACATAAAATTAAATTTGAAAAGTGCAATTAGTTGGCTTTAAAAAAAAAATCCCATTCTCTACAATTAACACCAATCAGTTGAGCCTTTTCTGAACTGCTGCAGCTCCTCTTTATTTGGGGATAGGTTTTAGGACCTTTTGAATAGATACTTTTCCAATATCCCCATGTGCTAATAATAGGCATCACATTATTAGCAGAGTGTATGGGATGGGATATTCAGTGAAAGGAGCTTTTACAGGGATAGAAGTCAGGAAGAAGCCTCGGAAATAATATTAACTTTTGGAAAACTACCTAATAAAGCATTTTCTTAGAATAGATAGAGCAGAGCTTTTCTGGAAACTTGACTTGTAACACAGAAGCGGAACCCCCGTCTCTCTTTTGAATAAAGCTTGATATTTAACAAAAATGTGCCACTTTGCAGAATTCCTGTACGAAACCTAGTGTTTAAATTTGGCAATGAATGAGATGAAAATCAGAATTTAAAAAGTCACGGTGTTGGGGTTTTTTGTTTGGATGGGTTTTTTGTTTGGAGGGGTTTTTTGTGGATTTTTTTTTTGCTTTGGTTTGGGGGTTTTGTTTGTCTGGTTTTGGTTTTGAAGGTTTTTTTGGGGGGTGTTGTTTTGGTTTGGTTTGTTAGGGGTTTTTGGTGGATTTTTTTGTTTCTTTTTTTTAGGTATTTGGCTTTTATTTTGAGGTTTTAGGGGGATTGTTTTGTTTTATTTTGGGGGGAGATTGGTGGGTTTTTTTGTTTTGTTTGGGTTATTTTTGTTTGGTTTTGTGTTGTGGATGTTTTGTTTGTTTGGTTTGGTTTGTCATTTTGAGTATTTGATTTGTTTTCTGGAAACTACACAACTCAAAATGGAATTGAAAGCAGATTCATCCCTGGCCCCAGAGCAGTTTTCCCCTCTACATGTCATCCTCAGCAGCCCAACCAGACCACCAATTTCTGTCCCCTCTTCCCTTCCTACCCATCTCACATCAGAGCTGGTTGCACTCTTTGGGGACCAAACTGATCCCTTTGAAATTTTCTTAAAAGACTCCCCAGAGCTCAAATATATGGCAGCAGCTCTCTGGCCACAGAGAGAAACAACTTTCCCAAGCATTGTCCTGGGCAAAAGTCTGTGAGAAGATCAGAGGAAAGAATGAGAAACAATTCTTATCTTGACCTGCTGTACCTGTGGTTGTGAACATGTGGAATGTGTTATGGTGATTTGTTTACCAAAGGGTGGTTTTTTAATCAGCCAATGGTGATGGTGCTTGGATTGGAAGACTAATTAAGTCCAGGTGTATCATAACTGTCTATAAAAGCAACAGGTTTCTTAATAATAATAGATATAATAAAGAAATGAATTAACCTTCTGTGAATCATAAAATCAATACTAATTATTGATTAGTTATCAATAATTATTAATAATCAAGAGTTATTAATCCAGGGGCCCAGAGTGACGACGCAAATACGTGTGGGACCAAGCTCCATTGCCTGCTGCTGTCAGCAAGGCAATCACTCACCAGGAATGAAGGGAGGTGATCTCTGCACCTCTGGTTTATAACTCTTGCAGAACAGGCAGAGCAATTACACAGAGCTCATCCCACTGAAAGGCTGGGCACTGAACCCTCTGCAGAGCACTGGAGGCTGAATATCCTCCAACAATTCCTCCTGTGCTATTAAACGTACACTCTGCCCAGTGCCCAGGCAAGATAAGGATGGAGATTTGTCAGAACCCAGGGAATTCCTCTGGCTGCACTGGAGGGCTCGAGCCTCTGCCCACGGGGCTCAGAGACCTTGGCACAGAGCCCAAGACCCCTGTGCCTTTGATTTAGCCCTTGGAAAAAACAATTACCAACCTCATATGAAGAATTACAAGCCACAACAGTTTAAGCAGAATGATAGTGAATTCATCACAGGGTGAAAAATAGATTTTTGGGGTTTTTAGAATGGGGGTTCAGGGGGCAAGATGGAGGGAACTGGGTGTGTCCAGCCTTTCTCCTTCTTCTTCTTGGCCTCCATCTTCTGCTGTGATGGCGGCACTTTTAGATTGGTTTAGAGTAGAAGCCCACTGTCTAACACAGGTGATATGTATTGGGAAGTAATTGTAAACATTGTACACGTAGTTTTTAGTATAAAAAGATAACACTGCCCCAGGGGCAGGCAGAGTGCCTCTGTCTGTCTTGCTGAGGGGACTTCAGCTGGACAGGAGAAAGAATTTTATAGATAAGAAACCATAAACAACCTTGAGAGTAAGAACTGAAGAGTTCTGACTCCTTCTTCGAGTGCTGGGCTGGGGAAAGAGACTTTCTAACACATCTTGGGGTCACTCTGAGCAGCTAAAGCCCCGAGATGGATTGCACAGGCAAGATGAGATATTGCATGGGCAGGACAAGGATGGGGATTGTGTCACAGACATCTTCTATGAAAAAGCCTTTCCTTAGGATTTTTCCTCCTGAGAAGCTGAAAGGCCTCAGGAACAAAATGCAAACAATGATTATCTGCTGCTGGGGAATGCAACAGGTGGATCTGTGATTGGCTCATATTGGATATTTGTAATTAATGGACAGTCACAGTCAGCTGGCTCATACTCTGTCTGAGACAGAAGCTTTTGTTATCATTCTTTTCTATTCTATTCTTAGCTAGCCTTCTGATGAAACCTTTTCTTCTATTCTTTTAGTATAGTTTTAATATAATATATATAATAAAATAATATATCAAGCCTTCTGAAACATGGAGTCAGATTCTCGTCTCTTCCCTCATCCAAGAACCCCCGTGAACATCATCACAGGGACTGCATGAGCAGGGCAAGATGAGGACAAGACAAGGATGGGAATTGCACAGGCAGGACAAGGATGTGGATTTCACTGGCTGGATGAGGATGTGGATGGCACGGGCAGGACAAATATGGGGATTTCAGGGGCAGCCCACCCTGCTGCTAGCCGGGCTGTCAGCTCCACAGCGCTCTGCTCTGCTTGCCGGAGCAGCCCCAGTAATTACAGAGGAAGGGTAATTGAAATAAGGGGAAAGTAACACTTGAAAAGGAAGCAAATGATTCAGAACATGCAGAGCCATCCACCCACATCAGCGGGGTCGGGAGGTCTGTCAAGCTTGGAAGCAGAAATGCTTTTGTCTGGAAGGAAAAAAAAAGAAACCCTAATAGGATGCATTTATAATCTGGAACTTTTTTTTTTCCTTAAAGCAGCCCCTCTCACTTTGTAAAATGAGAAGCAAGGGATGTATTTGAGAGAGAAAAAGCCTCAACCAGCAGTTACAGGCAATGGTGGACAACAAGGAAGGGACCAGGAGAGGGGTCTGGTGCAGAGCTCCTCCAAAGGATTTGTTTCTGCCCAGTCCTCCTGCCTTTCAAACAGACACTTAATCCTTCTCTTTCTCCCTCCAACCAAATAAAACTCAGGAAAATATCTTTCCTTCTGCCTGTACCATAACAAGCAAGATCTTCCTCTGAAATCTATTCCTTCAGGATTTGCAGTCCAGGTGTTGCAGCTGCTGTGCCCCAGGTCTGCAGACTAAGCAGGAGCCTCAGCAGCTGTAAATTGACATTGCTCCACTGATCTCAACAGAGCCAGACCCATTTGCACTTGCAGATGATCTGGACCACTGTTTTATAGACCCATTTTCCCCTCTACTGCTTTATAATCACACCCATGCCAGAAGTGTTGTAGACTCCTTGTCTCTCTTGGAAAGATTTCAGAGCACCAAGACCCTTCCATTGATGTGATACCAAAAACAGGGAGAGAAACTGGCAAGTTCCAGGTTAACCAGATGAATTTTGCAAAGCTAGAGAGCAGCACAAACCTTCCAGGCCATAGCATGGCATGTGTTTCAAAATGCTGGCATATTCTCAAATTTATCTAAAATAATTCAAACATTATATTTACATTTGCTGGAAATTCAAATAATGCTCTGTTATCAGCTATAGATTGAATCAGAAGAATCAGCTCTCAGTCTGATTTGCTGCATTTTGAATCCAGTATTCCCATCCATCCCATCAGAGAACAGAGGGAAGCCTCTCAGAAAGTGAGAGTTCAAATGTTAAAACCTCTGAAATCAAAAACTGTTATGAGACAAATCCACAACACATAAACTGTGAATTGGAAATCTGCTTCTCCATGATTTTGACCAGCTTAGTTCAGACATTTCCTCCTGAACCCAGGTTTCCCAGGCAAGCTGGGATGGATTAAATCAGTGTCCATGCTTGGACAGGGTTACCTCCCTATCAATGAGACCCCGCATTTGAAAGTTTCCTATCACACAGAAATGCAGAAAATTTCCTTCTCGGGTAACACTTGTAAAAAAGCACTGATGTAAGTTTGGGTCAACCAGCTCATTTAGTGCCTTGTGAAGTATTTTATGTACAGCAGAAAACTTCTGGCTTTCCAATCACACCCTTTTCATAGTCTGATAGTTTTTGTTTTTAGAAAGAACAGATATTCTGTAACATTTTTTTTCTTTTTCTCACTTCAGCAATTTTAAATACATCTTGTCACAGGCCAAATATTTTTCCCATCATTCCACTTTAATAATTTGACAGATCTGTGGGGAATGTTGCCCTCAAGTTAGATTATTTGTCCCAGGAGTTAGAAATAAAACTAGAAAGTACCTTCAAATTGTTGATTTTGTTCTGCCCAATTGTTTTCCCAGCTGGCACCACTTCTGCTCATCAGCCCTTTAAATCCAGGAGGGATGGGCAGCAGTGCTTTAGAGAAGCAGGGAGTAGAAGGTTTTGGGTTTTTATTTTTCACCTGGTCTTTTTGTTTTAGTGGTTTTTAGCATTTATTTTCTTTAGGGGTCAATTTTCTATAAGCAATGAATTTTAAGACTTTTTTGCCGTTCTTTCTGTATCTTTTAAGGAGAGTTAGATTGCCTATTATTCAGTTTATTTCTCTAATATGAAAATTTATTTTTTCTATCAGGTTTTAGCCTGGAACTAGGAAGTGTTTTATGTAGGCTTTGTTTTGTGGAGACCTGAAAAATACAGGATTTGCTGGAAGAGGGTGCTAGGGAGCAGGGAAAAGCAGGTCATGGTTGTTCATATTTGGTTCATTTTAGGGGATGTATTAAGATGAGCAGTGAGGTGCCTGAACAGATCACTCCTATTAATTGCAGACGAGGGACTTCCAGTCCAAATTCTGAGCCCATCACTAGCCAGGCTGCTGATTTCCTGATATTTAGAATATTTTCAGTAGCTGTTCCAAATTCTGGGGGTATTAAATTGTGGAATACAAGCCTTTCCCAAAGAGCAGCTCCTCTTCCTCAGGAGGGATCCCTCACTCTGCCCCTTGAATGGAGAGGAGGTGAAGGGTGCCAGGGATGTACCCAGGGCTGGGTTTATTCCCCTTCAAGTGAGGTCAGGGCAGTTCTGAGATGGGTGGTGGCACCAAGAGCTGATGTCTAAGAAAACTCTCTCCAAGCTGCAAATGAAGAGAGGAGGCGGCTGTGGCACAATCCAGCCAAATTATATTGATAATATGTAGTAATTATGGAGCACTTCACATGAGCAGAGCACTTTACAAACATTAACTAATTTACAGCATTTACAGAAAACAGATGTGCTTCTTTTTCTTTTTTCTGGGAAAACAGAGGGAAGCACTGGCTGTGCTGGCAGAGGGGAGCAGTGGCCAGGCTGAAGGCTCTGGTTTGTGGAGGAGATGGGTGGTGGTGCAGGGATCATGGAGCACCTTTGTGTCTGCCTGGACCTCCTGCTGGACCAGGAAAGGGAAAATACCTTCCTTTTCTGTACTTACTGAGAATGAAGGGTGATTTCATTCTGCTGGGTGAGGTTTTAATGACCAAGGAGAACACAGGCTGCAGCTGAAGGCAAGGAAACTGCTCTGCTGTGGTGACCCTCAGCCTGTGATAACCATGGAGCAAGGCAGCTGAAGGAGCACACCTGTCTGCCCGGTGGGGAGCTGCACACAGGTAGGATTGCTTTGCTGAGCCTAAGGCTGCCTTCTGATCTTTGAGTCTTGATTTTTGTCCTCATTCTTGGTTTTGTTTTACACCCTGTGTGTACCTGCCCAGCCTTCTCTGCTCAGAACACCAGCAGCTCCTCCAACATGGTGCCTTTTATTAAACCACTATTAATGCAGCTATAAATGACACCATGCCAGGTGTCCTGGAGAGGCACAATAAGGATGTGACTTTGTCCCTTCAGCTTGGGTAGCTACAAGGTGACAGGTATCTATAGGGAATCATCTTAGAAGGTGCTGGAAGAAAAATCCTACCAGCCATGGGTATGAGTGAACAAATAGCTGAAGTTCCTGTGATAATTTGATCTTTGAGTCTTGGTTTTTGTCCTCATTCTTGGCTTTGTTTAACACCCTGTGTGTACCTGCCCAGTCTTCTGTGCTTGGAACACCAGCAGCTCCTCTGACATGGTGCCTTTTATTAAACCACTATTAATGCAGCTATAAATGCCAGGTGTCCTGGAGAGGCACAATAAGGATGTGACTTTGTCCTTGTGTAGCCTGTTTGGTCACCAAGATGAGAGATATCTATAAGGAATTATCTTAGAAGGTGCTGGAAGAAAAATCCTACCAGCCATGGGTATGAGTGCACAAACAGCTGAAGTTTCTGTGATAATTTCCTTTTCCTGTTCTTGTGATCAGCCACTGTTTGCTTTTCCTCCTACTTTCTTTGCAGAGTAATTAAAAGAAAGATGTTTACATGGATAAGTGTTTTGCTATCAATGCCATCCATATTAACCTTATAAATTAGCCTTTTATGTGGTACTGTATCAAAGGGCTCTTGAAGTCTGATTGAATTATGCTTTATTTCCTTGCCCAGTCCCTTGTCATTGTCACCTCCTCGAAGAAATTAATCAAGTTTGTTAGGCATGACCTCCTGTTAGTAAATCCAGGACAACTCTCTAAAGTCTGTGCTTGCCAAGGGTGCTCTGATGTCCCTGAGCAGGGAATGTGGACTTGTGCACAAATACAGAGATTTTTAAGCTGTGTTTAAGGGGTGGAGAGAGGGGTAAAGCTCGTGGGACTGGAGGGCAGGATCTGGCTAAAGTATGAGGGGTGTCTTGAGGCAGAAGGGGAATCCTTGCAGCACCATGGGTGTGGGTTAAAGAGCATCAAAGATGGTCAAAAAAACCCCTGGGACTCTCCAGTCTGGTGTTGAGCAGAAGGAAAACGGGAGCTGTGATGCCCCAGGGTTGGGCTGTGCCATGGAGCACGGGAGGGAGGTGGCAGAGCCAGGGGATTTGGGGGTGCTAGGGCGGAAAACTGAACCCTGGGGCTGAGAGGAGGGAGATGGAGGGGATGGGAAGTGGAGCAGGGGAGGCTGGAAGGCTCCAGGGTGGCACAGAGCTGGATGTGCTGGGTTCTGGCAGTGGAGCAGGGCAGCCTGAAAGGCTCCAGGGTGGCACAGAGCAAGGAAAATGGCTTGGAGTGCTGGGTTTGGCAGCGCTGCAGGGCAGGCTGGAAGGCTCCAAGGTGGGTTTGGCAGTGGAGCAGGGCAGGCTGGAAGGCTCCAAGGTGGGTTTGGCAGTGGAGCAGGGCAGGCTGGAAGGCTCCAAGGTGGCACAGAGCTGGATGTGCTGGGTTCTGGCAGTGGAGCAGAACAGGCTGGAAGGCTCCAGGGTAGGAGAGAGCAGGGAAAATAGCTTGAGGTGCTGGGTTTTGCAGTGCTGCAGTGGAGCAGGGCAGGCTGGAAAGCTCAAGGGTGGCACAGAGCTGGATGTGCTGGGTTTGGTAGTGCTGGAAAGCTCCAGGGTGGCACAGAGCTGGATGTGCTGGGTTTGGTAGTGCTGGAAAGCTCCAGGATGGCACAGAGCTGGATGTGCTGGGTTCGGTAGTGCTGGAAAGCTCCAGGGTGGCACAGAGCTGGATGTGCTGGGTTTGGTAGTGCTGGAAAGCTCCAGGGTGGCACAGAGCTGGATGTGCTGGGTTTGGTAGTGCTGGAAAGCTCCAGGGTGGCACAGAGCTGGATGTGCTGGGTTTGGTAGTGCTGGAAAGCTCCAGGGTGGCACAGAGCTGGATGTGCTGGGTTTGGTAGTGCTGGAAAGCTCCAGGATGGCACAGAGCTGGATGTGCTGGGTTTGGTAGTGCTGGAAAGCTCCAGGATGGCACAGAGCTGGGTTTGGCAGTGCTGGAGGGCTCTAGGATAACATAGTGCTGGATGTGCTGGGTTTGGCAGTGGAGCAGGACAGGCTGGAAAGCTCCAGGGTAGCACAGAGATGGATGTACTGTGTTCTGGCAGTGGAGCAGGACAGGCAGGAAAGCTCCAGGACAGCACAGGGCTGGGATAAGGGCTCGCTGTGCTGGGTTTGGCAGTGCTGCAGTGGAGCAGGGCAGGCTGTAAAGCTCCAGGACAGCACAGGGCTGGGATAAGGGCTCGATGTGCTGGGTTTAGCAGTGCTGCAGTGCAGAGGAGCTGTACAGAGCCGGGGGAGGGAGTGCAGGGAGGCAGCCTCATGCAATGATGCAGTGCAGAGCAAGGAAGAGGGAAAGCTGTGCTGCAGATCCTAGAGCTCAGGTAGGATTTGGGGAAAGAGCAAGGAGTGGATGGATGCTGAAAGGCTGGAGCACAACAGCTCTGGCTGTTCTCTTGCCTCTACCAAGCACAGCAGCAGGGAGACAATGTTTTTTTAGGGACGCTCAAAAATAATTTATTTCATAAAATAGCATTTGTATTTTATTTTTAAAAAATAATTGGGGTTTTTCCAAGCCTTTTTTTCCTTCCCTGTGAGGGTGAAATTTGATTTGACATGTGCCTCTTGTGTCATCAAATGACTCCAGGATCTGGGGATTTAGGAGAAAGATGAATGATGGGATCTGCAGGTGTGATCTTAGGAGGCACAGCCACAGTGACAGCAGGAGCAGAGCTGTGTTCCTTTGATACTTGAATGACTGCTTCCTTTCATTTCAGTTTTCACTTTCATTTTGTGTTTTGCTCAAGAAACTACTCTTTTTTTTTTTTTTTTTTTTTTTTCTTTAAAACTGCTTTCACCCAGTCTTGCATAGGATTCTTCCATCTTGGTGTGGTGTGATAATGGCTTTACTGGACAAGAAAATGGTCAGTGTTGCTACAGAAATACAGGAGATCCTCATCAAGCAGATTCTTTTCCAATTACATACGTATTTATTTTGCTTGTTGTGTGTTCTGTTGGTGTTGATGCTTGGGTAAAATTTCAGCAGAACTTGAAGTCAACCTACTTGAAGTCAGGAGAATGTAATTGTTCTTTTGTTTACTTGATTTCTGTTCCCTTTCAAATATCTACCGGGTTTTTCTGCTTTGAAGAGTTCAGGGTTACAAATTCCAGTTTAGGAGAAAGGCTCTACTTGAGGGACAGGAACAGATTTTGAAGCACAAAGTGTGTTGCTTCCTCCTATAGCACTTGTCACAAATTAAGACATTCACTGAACAAAAAAATGCTGAGCCTTGGAAGTTACTTAGATTTTAAACTTAGAAGAGAGATGTGTTTAAAAATATCCTATGAGATCTGTGTGAGGATGTCTGGTTGTGTGGTGGGCAGGAGCTTTGCTGAGGGTGCAGAAAGACAAGAGCTGCTGATGGGGCTGGGACTGTGGGCATCAGTGCCAGGGTGGCACCCAAACACTCAAAGGGCTGTTACCTTTCCCGTGTGCCCCAATTCATGCCAACCCATCTCAGAAATCTCAGTTTGCACCTGAAATTCTGCTCTAAATTTTGCCTGGAAGTGCCTAGCCTCCCTCACTATGTCTCTGGATAGGAAATGGCATTTTTCCTAATTAATTCCAATGTTTTTAAAGTCTAGTTGCTGCTGGCTGAGACAATTTCAGGAATCAACACAGGAAATCAGCACTATTGAAGCAACACCCTTAGAATCAAAGCCAGTGCTGCCTGAGAGCAGGTCTGCACAACCAGCTGGGAAAAGTGCTGTTATCTGCTGTCACCTCCCAGAAATTACAGCCGGAGAGCCGGAGCTGTTATTACTGCCTGGCACAACATCCCAGATTGTCAGAGGGACCCCTCTCCTGCAGCCCCAGGGCAAGGAGCTATCCTGGACTCTTCCAACAGGTTGGAATGGGAATCACTCTCATCTCACTCAACCCCTCCTGGAGGAGGAGCAGGAAATGCTCAGGTCTTGATTGGGGGAAAAAAAAAAAAAGAAGGTTGATCCCTGCCACAGACATCTTTTATGGAAAACCATTTCCTTAGGATTTTTCCTCCTGAGAAGCTGAGAAGCCTCAGGAAAAAAATGTAAACAATGGTTATCTGCTGCTGTGAAATGCAACAGGTGCATCTGTGATTGGTCTCATGTGGTTGTTGCTAATTAATGGCCAATCACAGTCAGCTGGCTCAGACAGAGAGTCTGAGCCACAAACCTTTGTTATCATTCCTTCTTTTTCTATTCTTAGCCAGCCTTCTGATGAAATCCTTTCTTCTATTCTTTTAGTATAGTTTTAATATAATATAGATCATAAAATAATAAATCAAGCCTTCTGAAACATGGAGTCAGATCCTCATGTCTTCTCTCATCCCAAGACCCCTGTGAACACCATCACAGCTCGCTCAGCTGATTATTCCCCAGTTTAACCATCACCCATGTCTTCCCTCTGTTCTGCTGCCTGCTTTCCCTCTTCTCTCCTCACCAGGAGCAGCCGATGAGAAGATGGAGTGCTCAGTGAAAACTGAGAGGTTTTGTTGGTAGATCTGTTCATCTATCAAAGTCCAGGCTGCAGCCCTTTTTTAAAATTGACTCTGCTACTTTTCTTCTTTCGTAAATTACTCTAAAAAAATAGAGACAAAAGGCTGCCAACTGTGTTAGTTCCCAGAAAAATCCTTCTTCTGTTTAATATACAACTCTTGAGAGACATTTAAAAGTGAGATGCAGCCATGTGTGAATGCCTGCCTATATAGAGCCATATCACACCAAAGAATTTCAGCTGCTCACATGCTGACTTTGCTGCAGATTCCAGGCTTTTGTGGTTTTTTGGTCTTTTTTTTTTTTTTTTTTTTTGTTTTTTGTTTTTGTTTTTTCCCCTCAAAGATGCTTGTTTCAGTTTGGGCAGGTTTTTGTGGTCAGCCCTTCAGAGACAAGGCTCTTCACTCACCCACACTGACTGCATCATCCAGGGGGATGTTGGTACCCAAATCTACCTCCTCTTCCCAGTTATTTCAGCTTGCTTGGGCACAGGAGGTTTGCAGACATGTTGTTGCCACATCTGCAGCCTTGTGGTTTGGGAATGTTGCTATAATGACCAAAATTCTGAATTTCTTGTTATATTTATCTACTGCCATTTCCTAGGAGCTTTTCCTAGGTCTTGGGAGCTCTGCAGAAGAAAGGAGGTTTCTGCTGGTTCTACCCCTGTGCACACATCTTTAAAGCCTTGTTGCAATGGAAATTTCATTAAACACTCATGGTCATGGCACTGGAAATGTGGGATTGTTGCTGTGCTTCAGGTCCTTTTCCAAGTGTGGTGGCAGGAATTCAGCTGGTAGCTCATAGGGAAAATCCAGAGGCAGCTGTTAGTCAGACCAAGAGCAGTTTGGATGTTCATTGATTAAAAATCTTACACCTTCTGAATGTTTAGGAACCACTCTGACCTCCAAAATATCACCCAAACTGGTGATGCCATGCCACAGAATTGTGTTTTCTTGCCTTTCTCTTTGTATTTCCCCACTATTAAGTCACTGCTGCTGTCAAACATCCACAGGGAGATGGGAGCACTGAATAACTCATCCCTCTGCTGGAACAGGTGGTGATTCACATGTTCTTTAAAACTTGAAGTCACTATTTCTGTTTTGCCTTTCTCTGTCAGGGGATTTTTTTTATACCTGGCATGTTCCTATTAAGGATTTTCATTCACTGTCATGTCACCACCTCTTAATCTTTTGCTGTAATGCATTAAGTGCCTTCAACTGCTCTGAAAACAGATCTTTAAATGAGTACTTTGACCTCTCTGTGCCTTCATTTGGGCTCTAACATGATGCAGAATGTCAGTGGCAAAGCACCAGGAATCCATGATGTGATGCTGAGAACCCCAATGAGGTGAACAGGAAAAAAAAGGCTAAGCCAAAGTATTTTAAATTCTTGATTTCTAATGGAGTATATACTCAAATGGAAATGATAATGGGAGGGAAGCAGAAACAAGAATTTCTAGTGCAAAAACCAAGCTAAAATACTTGCAGAAACTGGCAGAAGTGGTCCTAGGACATGGTTTGGTTGGCACTGAGCTGTGCATGAGAGCAGCACCTTCAGCTGAGATAAATTAACTTAGAAATTATTGAAAATCAGAGGGATGGGAGCAGAGCCTGAACCAAAACTTTCCAGCTGGAACAGTTGCTTCTAATGGTCACCAGCTTTGTGCCAGCATTTCAACACCCCCTTTCCCAAGCAGCAGTGAGAGGACTTTGCCAAGTTTGCTTTTATTTTGTCACCTGGGGGAGGCACGACCCTGCTCAGCTCCCCCATTGCAGTGGGAAGAAGCAATGTTTGAGCTCCTTCAAGAACACTTGACTTTGTTCTGATTTGAGAGTACAGACCAAATAGAATAAAATAGGCAAAAGGACATAAAATATCCAAGATGTCCAAAGGAGTGGGGAGTGGTCATTACAGAGCAAGAGATGAGTAAATCCATTCATCTTTTGCCTTTAGGGACTAAATGAGAGAGTTGAGTGTTTGTTGCCTCGAATTTACTTCCATTAAACCGCACTGTTTGAGGGAACAAGACAAATTTAACCTGCAGCAGACACACAAGGACAGACTGGCATTTGACCTGACTGGAGAGTTGGTGCCTGACTCTGAATTCCCGTGGACTCTCATTGTGAGAACTCCATAAACAGGCTGAGATTTTCCTCTTCCCAAAGGAGTTCAATCTCTCAGAGCTGCTCTGTGCCCTGGGGGCAGCAGCCCAGGCTCCTGGCTGCCACCCTTCCCCCTGTGCCCATGTCACAGGACTGGTCCCCTCCATCACACGGTGCCACCTCAGCCCTGCCCCACCACCACTGGGGAGGGATGCCTGCGTGCCATGGATTTTGTCACAAATCTTGATTGTATTTTATGCTCCAGTGCATTCAGTTTACAAGGGCAAAACCCCTTTCTCTTGGCACTTTGCACCAGGCAGCCTTCCCTTACCAAAATGGATTTTCCAACAGGAACAAACAGATGCAAAGCCAAAGCTGTTTTCTGTTACCTACACTGCAAGAAGATTTATTTATTTTCCTTTCTTTTTGCCCAGTCCAAGGAGACAGACCAGCAGAAGTGAAAATATTTATGAGGCAGTTTTTCAGAATATTTCCTTTCACTAAACACTGAAAAAATTGTAAAGGTGAGCATCAGAGTGGGGAACTCATCTGTGTTACCAATGAGGAAGACTCATCCTTTTTAGCTGTCAGGAAGTTTCCAAAGTTGCTTATGTCGGCTTTGGTTTCATTGTCAGACGACTTAGTTCCAGTTGAGCTCTTCCATTTAAGCTGTTAAACAAATGAAAAGTAAAATTGTCACTTTTAAATAGAGTCCGCACATAATCACATTTTGAAACGCTCCTCTGTGGTAGGAGCAGGAGTTGTGTGCATTATGATATTGAATTTTAAATAATATATTACACAAAATAGCTTCCAATTTGATTTGGGAGGGATATATTTTCATGAATTATTGAGTATTTGATTATTGTAGAAAGCCTTTGCTGTTATGCACTGAAACTGTCACTCTCCCAGGCCTATGATAGATGAGTTTGGTTATCAATATTTAAAGTTCCGGTCAGCCCGTGTGCCTGGCTGCTGATACTGGTGACACAGACTAATCAGTAGTAATGTATATGTGCCTCCTGTCTCTTGTTTGCCAGGCTGAGCTGGAGCAAATTGAGTGCAGAAGATTCCCAAGTGATTTGTGGACGGGTTTGTCATTCTGAGCAGAAGCCCCTTTGACACCAGTGCATGGAAATGAGGTGGAGAGAAGTTTGCTGGGCTCTGGGAGTGGAGGTGAGCAGAGCCCAGCAGGCAGCAGATAGGAGCCTTTCTTTGCTGGGGTGATAAGAGCTGAGCAGCATTTACAGATAGGAGTGTTTAATGTGAAAAAGAGAAACTGGCAAGCATCAAGGGAGTAGAATTTTACTGTCATCTACCAAAATATTCTGAGTTGCTGAATATGAGCACAAACTTCCTGGAGGGTTGTTAACCCCAGGGACACCTTAGAGACTTGTGCAAGTAGGACTGGGACTTTTTAAGGTCTTTGAAAACCTCATGTCTTTCTGTGGAGAAGCAGCCTGCATGCACAGGACCTTTATTTTTATTGCTGTGTCCACTCAGAGTATTTTGTGAAGGGGATTGCTGGCACAAATACTCCTGCTGCACCTTTAAAGTATTGTGCAAACCAAATATTCCACAGGAACGAATAGATTCATTGAAAAGCAAAGCCTGGTACCGAGTGACCTCTGTCCCTTGCTCTAGATGGTGTGGAGATGACAATGACTCCAAACAGGTTAATTAAATCCAAATTGCCTGGCTCCAGCGGGAATGCTGCAGGAGAAATCCGCACGCAGAGGTTTGCAGTGTCGGGCTGTGGTTGCAGGCAGGAGAGAACCAAAATAAAAGAAGCACTGTTGCAGTTAATGTGCTGACTTGTACTTGTCTAATTAAGGCTGGATGTGCCAGTGGGTAACAACAAAGCAGATGACAAATATTGTGGTAACTGTCACTCTGTGCAGTCCCTGTAAGAATTGAAGAGCACTGTGGTTTGGATACCTGCTTTGCAAAAGGGGTATTTAGCTTTAATTCAGTGATTTAGCTGAGATCAGAGGCCAGAGGAAAACACAACAGTTTAATTTCTGTGGCTCTTATGAAAGAATGGCTGACAGTTCTGTTTTCAAAAGGAAAGAAAGAAGTAGGAGAAAGGAGAAGTTGCTGCTACACAAGTGTTTAAAAAGGTGAAAAGAGCAATACAAGTTTCTTTCTTAGAGCAGGATGCAAGGCTTATATTAAGGGCCAGAGGAAGCCAAAAGAGACCCCAGGCTTGTCCTTGTGTTACTCCTGTATTGAGTAGGTGTTTTTAATCACAATGAACAGCAAGCTGCAGCACACAAACCCACCCAGGCCGAGCCCTTGGGGTTAAATACAGCCTGATCAGCCTGGTCATCACTGCACCACTGAAGGGCAGCAAAGATGTCACAAACCACACCAAAATCACCAAGGCCACTTCAGGAGCCTTTTTGAGTGAGCTCTTTCATTCTCCAGTTCCATGCAGGGGCAGGAGGCAGGGAAGGTTTCAGAGCAGGCTGTGCTCTCTCATTTGTGTGTGAGCAGAGAGCTGGGGCAGCAAGGCAGAGGCAGGATGGTCTAGAGGAGAGGAATGGCTCAGGAGGGTAAAGATTAATTTTGTTATGACCCCATTTCCCCCCTCTTTCTCTCATTTCCCTTTCAAGAGTCTCATCTTCTCTCCTGGAGAAGGGAATATCTTTGGGTAGAGCTGTAAAACCTTTTATCATTTCTGCTGTCTCGCTCCAGAGATGTTTTCCCTCTCGCCACTGATTGCAGTGACATTCACAAAAGTTAAACATGTTTCAGGTTAGGAGATTTAATGAATCAGGAAAGCTTGGTGTGGTCAGAGAGGAGAGGATTCTCAGGGCATGCTGTACCACAGATGTTTCTCTATAACTGCACACCTCCCTAGTCCAGATCCTCCCCTTACCTCCCCCTCCGTCCTTGCTGCTATTAGATGGATTTATTCTGTGTCTGGGGTCAGTTCTGGCTGTGTTTGGTCCATTTACATAAGGCTGCAGTAAGGGAAGGAGCTGACAGGGAGGTGTTCCTTTCGTTGCTCTCAGTCTCATAATTTAGCTCAGAGTTGTGCTTGGCCTTTGGGGATGGCAGGTTTCCAGCTGATGGGCTGTAATAACATGCACACAGGTTTCATATTTAAAAATTCACAGAGGCTGAATAATTACAGTGTCCTGCCCAGCTGTGGGGTTGGTGACATGTCCTGAAGAGCCTTGCTGACCTGAGATGTTTTAGTGAACAGGGAAGGGCAAAGATGCTGTGAGCTTTTGTTTCCTATTAACTTTGTGCACTCAGCAGAGGCCAGGTTGTGCCCCCAGGTGACTTGCAGGGGCACAATAAAATCTAGAATTTCTCAGTTTCCCTGTTCATGTCTCTTATCTTCAGGATGGTTTTAAATAAGACCACCTGCATTTATAACCTGCTGTGGTTCCTGCCTGCCTTCATCAATATTTCTCACCTGGTCTCCTGACTTTGGGGAAATGTGAGATTTGCCTCTTGAATGCTGGAGATTGGACTCATCTCTGGTTCCTAGACAAGTTCCGGAACAGCTTTTATCTTTACTTCATTACAAGGGTTGTCATTCATGCCTGAGGAATGACAAAGCCATCCCTTTCCCTTCAGCAATGCCTGGCCTCTGCTGTCAGAGTTTGCCCTGAGCAAATCAGCAGCTTCTGGGAGGGGACACTTTTCTCCTATGTTGCTCTAAATATTTTTAAGAAATTTTTCCTTTCCTGGATGTACTGGGACTACTGGGTTGAAAGTTTACTTGAAAGTTTCAAGAACATCTGAGGAGAATCTTAGTTCTGAAGTCGGGTGCGAGGACAAGTTAGAGCTCCCAGGGCAACTGGGGACACTCTTGGCCCTCCTAATTATCAACAGCCAGGTTAAAAGAGCATCCCTTGATGTACTTTGGAAGAAGAATTCCTCAAGTCCTGTCAGGAACACAAATCCAGCAAGAATTTGAATCCTTACACCTACTGTCCTGCAAAATGCTGATGCTGCTTTGTCTTGGAGTATGGGAGGACTTGGGCAGTAACTGTGCAAATAATGTTGTCTGGTATTGTTCTAATCGCTCATGTGCACTCAGCTCAGTGCTGTAGCTATAAATATTTCAGCCCTGTTCCTCTCACCTGGGCTCATTAAGCACTTAAAGGCTCAGAAGTGAGGCAGCAGGGAGGGAAGCAGACCCCAATCACGCTCTGCAGAGCACCAGAACTTCTGTGCTGCTCCAGAGCCTCCATCAAGCACTGCCTGGCTGTGGGGATGGCAGGGGCTGAGCAGTGCTCAGGACACCCTAACTTCACTCCTGTGCTTTAATAGATCTTGCTTTAGTGCACAATTTCTCACTGCATTAAGAGGCATTTTTGCCGTTCTTTCTGTCTTGACTTTGCACAGCCTTAACCAAAATTTAAACCAGGGATTTTGGGCTGCCTGGCTGGGTACCCAGCTCTGTGCCCACATGATAACTCCAGAGACTGAAACACAGAAATACCAGCTGTGTTTTAATGCTCAAGGGCCATTTTCTAGCAATTAAGGGAGAGAACTGAAGGCATGAGGCTTTTCCAGGAGGATATTAACCCCAGCTGCCCTTTGCAGGCTGCTTCCCACACAGCTGCAAAGGATAGGTATGGTAAAAAATTAGAAGAAATATCTCCTAAAACACGGGTTTTTCCCCCTTCATTTGTGGATGTTTGGAGTGATGTTCCCTTATGCAGGTTGCAGCCTAGGTGTTGTTATGGACCCATTCTGGTGGAGGAATTTCCTCAGGTGGTCTGGAGGGTGAGGCTGTTGCTGGATGAGCCATTCTGGTTATGATGGTGGTGGTTGCAATGAAGGAAAAACCTCTCTGTGGATAAATCCCAGCCATAAATCCTGTCTGTGCTGCAGGGATCACATGGGATCCTCTGAAGAACCTCCTCTGAGAGATCAGGAGCAGCCCTGATTTCTCTGTTTTGGGACAGTCTACTGATGGCACAAAGTGAGGAGAGCTTTATTTGCTGGGAAAGTGCTGACTGGGCCATCAATCAGCCCTCATACAAGCCTGGAGTTATTAATAAAAAACCTGGTAATCTAACACCTGCTCTCAATCTTCTTTTCGGAGGGCATAAAAAGCCACAAGATCAGCCTCAGCAGTTTTGTGCATCTCCTGGACTTGTTAAATCTCTCTCACTTCCTTTAACTCACTTCCTGAAATCTTAAGCATCAATGCTTTATGCTCTGCCTTGTAAATGAAGCCTGTTATTATCATTGAGATAGTGTTTTTATGGCATAAATAATGAGCTGAAACAGAAGAAGAGGCGTTGTGTGGAATTACTGCCTGAACTGAGATGGAAATAATCAATATGTCCTCACTTACAAATCTCATCTGCATGTCGGCTCCATCTCCCTGCCTGTCTTGCTCCCAATTCATTGCACAGGAGGCCCCATAAAACATGCTGGTGTCATTGATCTGCTTTATTCGTAGCTGGAGATAGAAATGCATCATTCAATATAAATGGAAGGCCTTCTCCTTGCTGCCCCATCCTGGTGGGAGCATCCTACACCCCAGCATGGGTGAAGGTCCCAACATCTCTGCTGTTTGGAACCTGAGTCACCATGTTTAGTCCTCTCACATGTGGTAGAGCAAAAGCAAAAATACTCTTTTTTTGAAGTTACTTAATCATTACCAACACTTCATTTTATTGGGAAGCTTGCAATGGGACCTGGGTCTGCAGTTTGAGTAGTTTGGTCTGAGGACATTTGAGAATTAACAGAGGGCAGGACAATAATGGCTTAAATTGGGTATTTGTAGCATCCACAGAGAAAATTTGACTCGTGATATATTGAACATATTAAAAAACCCTGCAGGGTAGAGGTGAGGTTGAAGGTTCAGGGTTCATCTCTACTGTCTGGAACCTGGGTCACCATGTTTGGTCCTGTCACATGTGGTAGAGCAAAAGCAAAAAGGCTTTTCTTTATATTACTTAATCTTATCCATCCCTTCATTTTATTGAGAAGCTTCAAGTGTGACATGGGTCTGCAGTTTGAGTAGTTTGGTCTGAAGACATTTGAGAATTAACACAGGGCAGGACAATAATGGCTTAAATTGGGTATTTGTAGCCCCCACAGAGAAAATTTGACTCGTGATATATTGAACATATTAAAAAACCCCATGGACATTGTGGTGGCAGAGGAAGTGTTAATCAAATAGCAGGTTTGGACACAGACAAGTGGAAGAAAAGCCAGCACTGAATTTATTCCACTGAGAGGGATAAACTCTTGTGTCTCGCCACACTTGCAGCTCCCTCTCTCTGTGACAGAAGGTTCTGGTTCTATTTCTATAGGATCACCTAATTCTCTTGAAGAAATGTGTCTGATTTGAAGTTCTGCTGGATTAAAATAATTATTTGGGACTTGCCTCTAATGGATTTAAGGACAAGTGTAATTAAAAGGTGAGCACCTAAGCTGGTCTTCCATTTCTTCTGCAGTCAAAATGACTGATCCACCTGCAGCACTGCTTCTTGACTCAATAGGTTCTTTGGCAAAGAAATTTCCAATTATTTGCTGAGGAGAAAATATTCCTTAGAAAGCAGTTTTCTTTTTTTTGGTATCTCATCTGTGACCTAGTTAAAGCCTGCCTATTGATCTGGGAGGTGGAGAGCAAAGAAAATCATCTATTGGATCTTTTGCCTCCGAGGGGAAGGAAATTTGGTTAGTAAGCACAGCTCTGGAAGAGTTTCCACTCTTGTTTGCTTTGTCATCCCTTTTTCTGCCCTCAGCTCTAGTCACTACAACTGCTGAATCCCAGAGAGTCTTTTTCCTCTGATAATCCAATATTTATCCAGAGGAAAACATGGTCTTGCAGTGTATGAGATCTTCAGTCACTATTTTGCCCTTTGCAGCCAGTTTTGAGATGCTGCAAAAGCAGAATATGTCCAGCCATAACAGCTTTACAGATGGAGTAAAGGGAAAAGAGCTGAGGAAAAGCCAGTTATCTCTTAATGATAGAGGGGCTGGAAATGGTTCAAGTTGCACCTCCCTCTGAGAGGGAACCAGACCTGAAAACAGTACAGGGAGCTGAAGACTTGAGTCAGATTTACAGGGCTGAGCTGGCTGCCAACAGGCTCTCACAGGCAAAGCCTAATTCTTAATTCCCGTGGCAAACAGCACCACCAGGACCTGGATTCTTCCCACCCACACCAAATCCCACCCTGGCCTGCCCCACAGAGCTGTTCCAGGCTCAGAGTCCCTGGGTCACTGCAGAGAAGCAAGCCAGGCCCTCTGGCGCATTGGAAAACAGCTCTCAGACACAAATAAAGTTCAATAATTGCTCAGCCAATTGTTATTTTCTTCAATTTACTGTGCCCAGTACTTATAGAGAGCATTTTAAGAGTTTCTCTCTAAATATCTGCCTTATTGGGAGGCAAAACCTCAGCCTCTATGGTAGGTCTTAAACTGGAATAAAGCAAGGGATACATTGAGCTTCTTTCATGGAGAGCATGGCATGAGAGGCTGATAAAACATTTTGGTACCCAGACAAGCTCTTGTTTCTTGGATCTCAAAATATTTTATAGTTTAATCTCATCTCCTTCAAGCTCAGCTAACTTTGATTTCTACTGAACTTTAAAATTAAGTGGAAAACTAAGGGTGAGGACTGAGAATTTCCCCGTCTCCATTGTGTGAGAGCTTGAATACAGCAAGGCAGGAGGAAGATGAAGGGGAGGGAATAACTGTGAATGACAAAGTTTGTTCTTTCCCTGTTTTTGTTAGTGCTTGTCAGGGTAAATCAGTGCCCTTGCCAGGTCTGCTGGAAGGCAGCCCCCTTGGCTGGAGCCTTCCCCTGCTCCCTGCAGAGTGCTCAGGATCCATTAAGGAGCTGAAGGACATGTTTGGAGGGAAGTTTCATCCTTGAACATGTTTAATATTGTTGAGAGTCTTAGAGGAAAGCCAAGTTGGGAATCTTGCTGCTTAGTGGAGCTTTCTGAGCAATTTTCTCCCTTATTCCCTAATTTAGATTAAATTAACCTGTCATCCAGAAGGGGCCCACTGCCAGCTGGGACTTCAGCACAGATCAGGTGTGTGTGCATTTCTGAGGAGTTTTAGCAGAGGTGAGCTGTGCTTAGGCACCAGCTTGAGTCTACCTAAGACTGGCTTTGCATTCCAGCCTGGCACTGTGCCCTAAACCTGGCAGGGTGTGTTCCAATCCAAGACTGCTCCATAGGAATGATTAAACCATTAATTTCAAATGGTTTTGATGTTACAATCAACAAAACATTTTTTTTTTAATTGGGATCCTGTACTGAGGGGGGGGTTTGGGTTGTTTTTTTTTTTTTTTTTTTTTTCTGGGTTTTTTTGGGGGTTTTTTTGTTTTTTTTTTTTTTTTTACAATTTCTTAGAAAAATTTAGAATCACAGAATTCTGGAATGGTTTGGGTTGGAAGGGACCTTAATGATAATTTTGTTCCATGGGCAGAGACACCTTCCACCATCCCAGGTTGCTCTGAGCCCCATCCAACCTGCCTTCAACACTGCCAGGGATGGGGCAGCCACAGCTTTTCTTGGTAAACTGTGCCAGGAAAGAATTTCTTCCCTGTATATTTGGAGAAATGAATGCTGGCAGAGACACTGTTAGATACCAGAGTGAATAGGACAATTAATCCTGTGGATTTTAGCCTTTCTTTTATGAACCAGTCTGAGGAAATAACTTTGGAAACAAATCTTTTTGAATCATTTCCCCATTTCCCTGAGTTAATTTTTGGTATTAAGAGAACTGCCTTTTATAAGTGTTTGAGCACTAGAAAACATCAGGTGGGCTTGTAGAGATATTTTAAGGATAATCCTTTGGGTTATACTTTGCTTTCATGAAGCTATCATAACCCCTGTAAATGTCAGTGGAAATTAGGTATTTATATTAATGGAGGCTCTCCCCTCCCTTCTTCGTTCTTAAAGGTGGGATTTTTGCATCAGTGATTCACAAGCAAGATTGAATTTCATCAACATTTCCTCTGAAGGAGCTTGCGCTTGTCTGAGATCTGCTGGCAAGCAGCAATTGTTTAGAGGGGCTCCTTAGAATCTAATTTACAATGAAACAAACTCTAATAATATGCAAAAATAAAATTAAAAAGTGCATCAATTAACATACAAAAGTAGAACTACAACACATTCAGCTTTAACAACTCCTCAGAGGGTACAGCAGCCCATGGAAGGGAAACAGCATTGAGCATGCAAAGTGAGCAGGGGAAATCAGTGGGAAAATAAACTCAGGGGCCCTCTTAGACAGCCAAAACCAAAGATTTTAGAGTGAACTTTGAAGGTGAGGTGCAAAACCAGGCAAATAGTATTTGGAAAATAGGCTGTGCCTAAAAAATAGCTTGGGTTGGCTGGACAGAATGTTGTATGGAAGGTCTGGTGTAGGAGGACACAGTATGGATAATGTAGAATGTAATCTTATCCCCCAACAAGTTGAAGCTGGACTCTATTACTAAAGATTAGGAGCAGGCTGGATGATAACAGGCAACACCTGTAGCCAATAAGAACTAGTGGCATAAAAGAGTGGATTGGTGGGAACTGGAATTAGGTGGCTGCTGCAAGGGCCAAGAACAGTCAGTGCTTAGAGGAGTTATCTGAAAGAAACATTGAGGAGGTGAGAAACTCTGAGGATACAGAATCCTTGCACCATAATGATAAAAGAACTCTTGATATATAAGACAATAGAACTTTTGGATATATAAGACAACGTATAATGATAATAGAACTGTTGTAATATATAAGACAACAGTCTGGGGCTGTCCCTGGGGATCAGTCTGATGTTGGTAGCTGAAGTCACAGCTGAGTGTTGATCCTGCTGTACTGTGCATCTTCAAAGGTGTCATCGCTGCACTGAGCAAACCAAGGACTGGAGTTTTTGTAGATTTTCTAAAAGCCAACATGAGGAACACAGGCATTACTATTGCCCCATTGCCCAGAGCACAGACAGAATGACAGAGTGGCTCAGGCTGGAGGGGACCCCAGTGGGGTCATCTGCTCCAGCCCTTCTGCTCCAGCAGGACCATCCCAGAGCTCAAGGCACCTGTGTCCAGGTGAGTCTGCAATATCTCCAGTGGGGAGACTCCACACCCTCTCTGGGATCCATCCAGGGCTCGGTCACTGCACAGGGAAGAAGTTCTGCCTCCTGTTCTGGTGGAGCTGAAGGACATGTTTGGAGGGAAGTTTCATCCTTTAACATGTTCAATTTTGTACAAGTTGGGAATCTTGCTGCTTTGTGGAGATTTCTGAGCAGTTTTCTCCCTTATTCCCTAATTTAGATTAAATTAACCTGCCATCCAGAAGGGGCCCACTGCCAGCTGGGACTTGCTGGGTATCAATCCCTGCCTGTTCCTCTTGATCAGTTCCTGGGCCCATGGAGCAGAGCCTGGTCTCTGCTCTGAGCCCTCCCTGCAGACATGGATGAAATCTCCTCTCAGCCACCTCTTCTTGAGGCTGAACAAGCCCATCTCTCTCAGCCTCACCTCTCCCCATCGCTCAACTAGAAGATATCACTCACCTCAGCCTGTGCCTTACCAGGGACATTGTGTTCCCTTGCAACCTTAGAAAAGCAAAAAAATCTCGGGTTTTGGGTGCATCCCCTCAGAAAAGCTGGCAAAAGGTGGTGTTGGCCATGAGTGTAAAACACAGGGGTGACATTGATCTCTGGATGTTGGGTAAATGTGGGATACTGTGGATTTGGATGAAATCCTCTCTCAGCCATCTCTTTTGGAGGCTGAACAAGCCCATCTCTCTCAGCCTCGACTAGAAGCTGTCACTCAGCTCAGCCTGTGCCTTGCCAGGGACATCGTGTTCTCCTGCAACCTTAGAAAAGCATCTCAGGTTTGGGGTGTATCCCCTCAGAAAAGATGGCAATAGGTGGTGTTGGGGTGACATTGATCTCTGGGTGTTGTACAAATGTGGGATGCCTATGGAGCTGCTGCCATCCTCACGTGAACTCAGCTGTCTGCACCACCTTATTCCAAAGTGAGCTGAGCCCACCTCTGGGTGGATCAGCCAATTAGTTCAAAATCCTCTGCTGGATTCAGGAGGATTACAAGCATGGCAGCACAGGAGGGTTGGCTTTGCAAAGTCTGGGGGGGAAGGATTTCTCCAATGTGTAGCCAAGCCCCAAAGGAAGTGCATTGGTGCTTGTCTGAATGTTAAGTGCTTGATTAAGCACTTTGCTGAATCAAAGATTTAGATCGTTCCTGTAGGCAAGGATTGAGACTGTATTTTTATCTCTTGCACAATGCATTAATACATTCATGTGTTTTTCAAATTGCAGCAGGGTTTTTTTATCGGGTGTTTTGGTATTAAAACATAGCTTCAGGGATGCTGAAAAGTCTTGGATGGCAGTGATTATGTCACTGTGCAGTGCATACAACTCATAAGGAAGTGATAATTAAGGTTTATGCCACATTTCTATTTTCTGTGGACTTCACTGACCACTTTGGACAATTAATGACCCAACGCACCTTTTTTAAGGTTCTGGGAGCATTTACTCAATGTCAGATCTCATCTTGGTTCATTTGTTTTATTCATTTCTCTTCCTTCTATTAGTATTTCAACCCAAATTCCTCTTTGCTTTTCCTTTTTGCTGTATGGAAATTACAGAAAGGGGTTCCTCCTTTACCCACAGGTGCCAGCAATTCAATGAATAACTGAATGGTCTTTATAGGAAAGGTTTGCAGTAGGCTTTAGGATCTGTCTGCTTGAGAAGCACTGTGTATTATGTGCTGTTATTAATATTGCTCATCATGCTGAAATAGTTACCTTTTCCAGATGAATCACCACTGGCATAGCATTATTCAGGATATTGAAACTACCAGAAAATAGTGTTTTTCTAGGAGTAATATTCCCTCAGCACATTAGTTAGTAAATGTCACACACAAATTGCTCATGATTTCCCTTAGATCAAAGGAATATTTCATAACAGGTGTGATATGCTTTTTTGCCTTCAAAAGAGAATGTGAGAGTCAGCATGTGATACATCCTATGGAAAAGCTGTCTGGGATAAATCAGATTATTATGAGGGATGTGTAAAAGGAAGGACAGTTTCTATTTGAGATCAGGCATGTTGTCCATGGTATTGAAAGATGAAATATTCTGCTCTGCTGAAGGGCAGCTGAATGCAGTTGCTGCAGACGTTCTTGCTGGCAAGTCAGGAAAATGACTTTCCATCCTCTTCACACCCAGTCACACAACAACACAGAACTGATGATGCTGTCGTGTCATTCATTCCCTTTTCTTTCCTTCCACCCCATCAGCAGGCAGTGCTAAATTGCTCACCCCACTGCATTGTGGGGTGCAACTGAAATGGGAGAATAAACAAGGATTTTGTGGGTTTCATAGTGGGACTGGAGGTGTTCACTGCTGTGTAATGGGTCTTTAAAGCTGAGGATTCATGGGGTGGTTCTAGCACCCATGTTTCCATGTGAAACCCTGGGATGCTTCAACACAAGGGCAGGAAAGGAAGCAGATGGTGTTTGGGTCAAGCTGTGGGATGGCTGGGCTTGGAGCAAGGCTGGATATTCCTATGAATAAAGGGAAGGTTCAGGAGTCAATTTCACCAGCTGAAGAGTAAGATGTTAAATTCCTGCACGTGATACAACCTGGTCTGGGAGCCAGCAGCACATCCACCCTGAGCACAGGTTTGCTCTGGATGAGATTTTTTGTGATGGTGTTGGCAGGTGTCTTAAGATGAGGGAAGAGATGAGAATGTTGACTCCGTGTTTCAGAAGGCTTGATTTATTATTTTATGATATATATTGCATTGAAACTATACTAAAAGAATAGAAGAAAGGATTTCATCAGAAGGCTAGCTAAGAATAGAAAAAGAATGAATAACAAAGGCTTGTGACTGACCAAGACAGTCTGGACAGCTGGGCTGTGATTGGCCATTAATTAGAAACAACGACACGAGACCACTCACAGATGCACCTGTTGCATTCCACAGCAGCAGATAACCATTGTTTACATTTTGTTCCTGAGGCCTCCCAGCTTCTCAGGAGGAAAAATCCTAAGGAAAGGATTTTTCAGAAAATGTCATGGCTACAATTCTTGGTGTTTCATAGGTTTGGGCGTTATTGCTGCCAAAAAAGTGTGAATCCAGAGTGAATGGCAGTGTCTGCAGTCCAGGGGCAGTTTGTGGGCAGATGATGAGTGAAGGGCAGTGAAAAAGCAGCAAATCTGATCATTCTCTGTGCTGCACATGTGCTGAAACCTCAGCTCTCAAACTGAGAGTGGCTCAAAGCTGCCTAGTGAAGGCATGGCAGGGTGGGATGGAGCCAGCAGCTCCTGAGACCCAAATCAGCTCCTTCCCCCTACAGCAAAAATCTTCGTCCCACCCCAGTCCTGCAGTTATTAACAGCTGTTTCCAAACTGAAAGCTGCTTTCTGAAACTGGAGCACAAAAATAATCTTTCTCCTTCTACTCAAGCTGAATGCAAACCCCTGTGGATGAAGGGTAACGGGGAATTAGGGAAAGCAGAATATTTCTTTCTATTTAATCCTAGCAAAAATACATCCTTCTTAAAACCTTCCAACAAACAGAAAACCTGTGCTGCCATAGATCTTGTTGCTAAGAAGGAGTCTATCCCAGCAATCTGTCCGCCTGCCTTTCTTGCTGTGCTGGTACTTTTCTGAAAGTGTTGAGTCTGCATTTTTTATTCCTCCTCACACTCTGTACCCAGAGTAAATGATGCCAGACTCTATCAGCTCTCTGGACATCTTTCCTATAGAATTTGCAATCTTGGCTGGGGGGAGAGAGGTGGGTAGTTATCTCCTTCAGCTTAAACACCACAAAACAAAACAATTCTCTAGAAGGCCGTAGAGATCATCTGAATTTACATAGCTTAGGTGGGGAAAAAAAAACTTTACTGTCATTGAGATTGCCTATTCTCCCTTCACACTTACGTTTGTTGTCAAGGGATCATTTGCCAGCCAAAAATGCAGGTGGAGCAGAGAAACATCATCTGAAAGTCTGGCAGGGAGGAAATGAGCATCACTGCTTGTGTCTTAGCGTCTTACCCACCCCCTTCCTTATAGCTTAGCTTTGATGGAGAGATCCTGACAATGGGGCTGTTTATAGGGACAGGTTTAGTATTTTTAAAAGTTTCAATCCTGAGCAGGACCTGGGAGGTGGGGTTATTCTAAGTTGTAAAAAGGCACCAATTAGGCAGGTCACAGATAACAAAATTTGCCTTTTCTTTCCTCGGTTTTCTACAGCTGTGAAAAACAGCAAATAGGAGGTCCTAAAAATAAAGATTAAGTTGATTTCTCAGCAGACAGAAGTAGAAGCTCTGTGCACCATGTGAAATATTCCTGAGTGTTTTGGTGTAAATAGTGATTTATGTTTTCCCAGTATCATGGCACCACTGAAACTCCTGAACTTGGTCAGCTGTGGATCCCTGAACCCCTGGCATGGCAGAAATCCCCTATGTTGCCTCATTCTAAATCAAAACATAAGACCCTGATATTTTCCTAAAAGGAGAAAAGAGACTGTCCTTTATTTAATGGTAGCTTCAGACAAAGCTGCTTTCCTTGAAGAGCAAATGTTCTTGAGCACATCATTGTCAGAGCACAGTGTGCTTTTATAGCAGGCACAGCCTGTTTGTCCTCTGCATTTAGCTCTCATTTGGCTGATACCAGTTAAGGAGGAAATTCATAAAGGTCAGTTCACAGAATCCCAGGCTGGTCTGGGTTGGAAAAGACCTTGAAGATCACTTTATTCCAACTCCCTGCTGTGGGCAGTGGCACCTTTCACTCTACCAGGTTGCTCAGAGCCTATTACAACCTGGCCAATAGGACAGGTAGTGACTTATTATTCACACAGCCCCAAAATTGTGAAATTATGAGTAATTTCCAGCTAGGACAACTTGTGTCTTACCTCACTGTAATTGTTGGGGCTTTTATTTTAGCCAAGGGTAGGTTCTGTCTCATCTTCACATGCAAGACCTTCATGACTCCTGTCTGGAAATTAGCCCATATTCCCATCCCCTTCATTCTGGGAAAAGTTCCCCATGCTGCCTTGAGTCTTTTATCAACTTATCTGTAAATCCAAATAAAATAGAAATATCCAAATAATATTTTCCTGCCTGCCAGTGGGCAGGTGGCACAATCTTAAAGCGATTAAAGGCTTTCCCTCCTCTTTAGAAATAGTAATTTTCTTCTATTTTTAGAGGTGGAGACTGTCTCTGTGTGCCTCTACCCGGAGAGTTGTCCTTTACCCAACGTACGCAAATAACAGCCAGAATTAACAGGAAAATAAAACCAAACCTCTTAAGTCCTGCACAACTGGGACACCTGCACAGCAGTGACCAAGCCCTGTGGTGAAATGTTGTCCCCTCGTGGCAGAAGGGATGTGACAGTGATGGTGTTCACAGGGGTGTCATGTTGAAGGAAGAGACGGAGATTTGACTCCGTATTTCAGAAGGCTTGGTTTATTATTTTGTGATATATATTACATTAAAACTATACTGAAAGAATAGAAGAAAAGGTTCTCCTCAGAAGGCAAGCTAAGAATAGAAAGGAAAAGAATGATAACAAAGGCAGCTGTCTCAGACTCTCTGTCTGAGCCACCTATGATTGGCCATTAATTAGAAACAACCACATGAGACCAATCCCAGATGCACCTGTTGCATTCCACACACAGCAGCAGATAATCATTGTTTACATTTTGTTCCTGAGGCCTCTCAGCTTCTCAGGAGGAAAAATCCTAAGGAAAGGATTTTCATGAAAAGATGTCTGTGACAGTGTGGCAGCAGCTCTCTGACCACAGAGAGCAACAGGCACAACTTTCCCAGGCATTGTACTGGGGAAAGCTGTGAGAAGATCAGAAAGAAGAATTATTAAAAATTCTTACCTTCACTTGCTGCACCTGTTGTTGTGAACATCTGGAATGTGCTATGGAGATTTGTTTACCAAAGGGTTGTTTCTTAATTAGCCAATGGTGATGGTGTTTTAATTAAAGGACCAATTAGGTTAAAACTGCATCAGACTGTCTGTAAGGGCGATGGGTTTCTTAATAAGTATAATATAATAAAGTGATGGATCAGCCTTCTGGAATCATGGAGTTAATGCTAATTATTACCTGGCTGGGGACACCTGCTATGACAAAGGGGATCTTGGGGATGTGCAGGGCACCTGGAGCATCCCTGGAGTCCCAGGAAAGAGGCAGCCCTCGTAGTCATTCAGCTCACACCACATCCCTGTCTGGGAGTCCCTCATTTAGCGATTTATGGGCCATGTCAGCATAATTTAGTGTCTTAATACTGCTGGTCAAGGACCATCAGCGTCTTCAAAACCCCTGTTGTCCTTGGTAGGGAATGGAAGCGGAACTGGCCCTGGAGTCAGCTGAGGGACAGCTGAAGGCAGAGCTGATATACACCTTTGGAGATAAAATGATCTCCCCGCTGGGAAAAAACGGCTTTAAAAGCAACATTAAAACCCGTAGTGAGAGAGAACGGGCTCTGAAAAATCCAGTTCATGGGGCTGTGCTCTGCCCTGAGGGCAGCAGGGCTGGGGGTGTTGCAGGGCAGGCACAGGAGCAGGGGGCTGTCCCCAAACCCTGCTCCCTGCCCAGCCATCCCTGCTGGACAATCGCTGCATGCTCAAGGACAGGAGGTGAGTGCTGAAGTGTTTCACACCTGCACTTTGGGGTAAAATATTCATGGTTTTATACTTTCCATGAACCCTCCTTTCAAGGCAAATAGGTGATGGCTGATTTCTCAATCATCTGTGTTCAAGACTTTCACCACTAGCTCTAAGTATAGCAGAGATATTCAGAGGTTCACTCACCAGGAAGAATGCTAGAGGTGACTTTCTATTGTTGAAAAGGGACAGTACAGAAAAGAACTGCTTTAAAATCCATATTAAAATGAATAGTAGCTCAAATGAGATATTTGTAAGCATAAAGTAAGGACACAGTGGACTGGATCTTGCCTGAGTGTATGGCTTCAGTGGAGTATTGCAGGGAAAATGATTTGATTCTCTTTTTGAGGGTTTTGTGGGAAGGTTTCATCCATTTTGTCTCACACAGAGTGTGCACACCCTGAAGTCTCTGCTGGTACAGTCAGGTCCTTCAGTCCCTCCTGCTAAGTTCCCAAGGATATTTATTTTTTTAAGAGGGCGTTTTTCTGTTCAGATGTTGAGTAAGTTCTTCACAGGATGTAGCAGAGTGGAGATTCACATGTGATTGTTCTTTCTGACTTCTAATGAAGAAAATACAATTATTGTCATTATTTACAGCAGTAACATCCTATGATGAAACCTTTCCCTGTCTGATCCCACTTCCAGCTCCTCTGCTCCTGTGCCCTTGCTGCTCTTCACAGAAGGTCCCAGAAGGAATCACTTTGCAGGTTTTCAGAGATGTTTTTCTCCTGTTGAAGCTTGCTGCTCTTCTCTTGTCGTTTTGCAGGGAGTCCAGGCCAAGGACATGCAGTGAAACTGTTTTCCAACCAAGCTTCTTAAGTGGGGGGACAGGGAAAAAATAAACAACTCTGGCTTTGAAATTCCTCATGCAGTGAGAAGTGAGAGCAAGGCCTTTTTTTTTAGTTTTTTTACAATAAGAAATTTTCAAGGAAAGGAGTGAGGAGCATTTTATCTTGATGATAGGAGAATATTAAAAACACAGGAGGATGCCATGAGAATGTGAAACCTTCGTTGCTCTGAACCCAAAGAGAGGCAAGAGATAAAGTGCCAGTGCCTTTGTCCTATTAGCTGCTCCTGTTTACTCCACTGTGCCAGTCTGCTGAGGTGTTTAATGACTTTTCACATCACCATGGGGGCACTGAGACAAGAGAAGCATTCATTTCCAGTCTTCTCTCTTTCTCCTCCTTTTTTTCCACTCCTTTGCCTCAGCCTCTGGTGTGACACATTCTTCCAGTGTGTCCCAGTTCCTGTGTCACCCTTCTATTTGCAGTTTATTTGTTGCAGGCAGCACCTCTGGGGCAAGGAATAAGTGTGACAGTGTTCACAGGGGTCTTAGGATGAGGGAAGAGACGAGGATCTGACTCCATGTTTCAGAAGGATGATTTATTATTTTATTATATGTATTACATTAAAACTATATTAAAAGAATAGAAGAAAGGATTTCATCAGAAGGCTAGCTAAGAATAGAAAAGGAAAGAATGATAACAAAGGTTTGTGGCTTGGGCTCTGTGTCTGAGCCAGCTGACTGTGATTGGCCATTAATTAGAAGCAACCACATGAGGCCAATCACAGATGCACCTGTTGCATTCCCCAGCAGCAGATAATCATTGCTTACATTTTGTTCCTGAGATCTCTCAGCTTCTCAGGAGGAAAAATCCTAAGGAAAGGATTTTCCATAAAAGTTGTCTGCAACAAATAAGCAAGACAAGGAATTGGCTTTGGAAGCCAATTTGGAAGCAAAGGAAAAGGTGCAGGTCGGAGCAGCAAGCAGAAGGAATTTCATGGTGAGAGAAAGGAAAGCATCAGCTGGTGTTACTGCAGCAGAGACATCCTGGCTGTGCATCCCCAGCTCCTGGGGGTTTCTCCAGCCCCTGCTCCTGGTGAGCTGCCTGGATTTGCTGGTGAGAGCCCCGGGCTGGCTGAGCTGCTCTGCAGTTTACAAACAGCTCTGCGTTGCAAAGGTCAGCAGGATTTACAACGCGTGAGTCACCAGAGCTGGGGACTGACCTCGCAGACCTCACCCTCTAAATCCAGGAGCTGCCACAGGCTGAGGTAAAAGGCCACGTCTCTGAGATGAAGGAGAGCCATGAAATGCCCCTTGATCCCTCTCTTTGGTGTGGAGCACAGTGCTGGCTGTCCCCCCAGAGCAGTGGGAGATGTGGGGGCTCCATGCCCTGCAGAACAATAACAGAGGTGTGTGGATGCTCCTTATTTTTCTGCTTTTGGATTTTGTCAGTGTCCCTGCGCTTAATGGAGAGACTGAGGATGGGAGGGGATGGGCAGGGAATAACCCCTCTGTTTTGCCCTCTGGGGGAAAAAAGCTTTCTGTTGTCTCTCTCCATAACCAAAATATAAAGGTTTGAACCTTGGTTTTCATTCTAATGATGTGGGAAGATGGAGAATTGGTTTTTGGCTGAGCTTTGCCCTTTTATTACCCAGGGCTGAGCCATCTCCAGAGCTTTGAACCTCTCTGCATTCCTGATGCCATCAGACAGGTTACAGATCAGTGATCAGTCTACCAGCTTTAGGACTGTAGAAATCCCATGCTGAATTTGATGGACCAGAATTTTCCAATGAAAAAATCAATAAGGTCTGCAAGAATTAAGAATTAAGGGGGATTTCCTCAATGATGCCCATCCCCGGGCACAGAATCTCACAGAGGTGTGGATATTCCCAGCCTGCATCAGAGCACTCTCACTGTAACCAGAGCTAACAAAACTATCAATTTGACTCCATTTTCTTTTAATCAGATCTCAGATCATAGCCAATATCAAAGATATTTTTCGTGTCTTCCACTCTGGATCTTGAGAAAATAATATGTGGTCCAAAAATTTTTTTGTTTTGTCAAAACCAAAATATTTTGCTGGAAGGAGTCTGTTTCAATGATAGTTCCAGCTGGGAATAGTTGAAACAAATAATTTAGATTTTGTTTTGATGCCACTCCACTATTTTGATGAAATAAATGTCAACTGCATTTATTATGACAGTTCACACTGTAATAAATATAAATGTCTATGGCCAGTGTTCTGTAATATATTATGCTGCTTCAATGTAACCAAAATGGACCATTTCCCTATTAAAATGTAATGTTGCAACACAATTGAAATAAAATATTTTAAGCAACAAATCATCTCTAAAAATTTTATTCAATAAGAAATATAAAAATTTCAGCTTCTTTCCCTGAGTCAGATACAAAAAGACAGACAATTTTCTGTATAATTCGTTCTCCCACCCAAGTAATTTTGGTTTGGAGAAAGAGGTGAGAAATAACCTACTTGACAATTCTGAAATAATTTATTCAACAGATTAGGAACTGATGGAACTTGTGCTTCTGTAAAGTTAAGAGGTGGGGTGAGGCCACAAATGTTTGTGTGAAGATGGGAGTGGATATATATATATATATATATATAAAATCACTTATAATTAGTGACATTTGCTGAACCATTTCTGTGCTAAATGTCCCATGGTTCCAGTGTTTAGAATCTCAGGAGATGAGGCAAAGGAAAGCTGGAACTGCCCAGCCAGGTGCAGGTGTGTTTGTGACAGGCTTTAGGACACCTAAAGGCTTAGCCAACATATTGAAAAATAAATTTATTTCAGGTGCTAGGGATGAGTTTGCTCGACCCTTCTAGGTGGCAGCAGTGTGTGGAGCACTGGTGTCCCATCAGCTTTGCAGCAGGTCAAAAGTTGTCCTCACATCATCCAAGTTCTGGTGGTGAATGTGGCCTGGACATCTCTGCTGCATGTGTGGTTAGAGGCTGCTCTCTTAAATGGAACACGGTCTGGGAGTTGATTTCAAAAGCTGCTTTTAAATATTCTGAATTTGTACTGCAGGATGGCAACAAAGGTGGAAGCCCTTTTAATTGAACAACCTCAGCACACTGTGGAATATAGAGGTTTATAAGAATTATGGAGTGGTTTGGGTTGGAAGGGATCTTAAAAATCATCTTTTTATCACCCCACTGCCATGGGCAGGGACACCTTCCACTATCCCAGGTTGTACTAAGCCCTGTCCAAAATAGCCTTGAACATTTTCAGGAACATTTCCACAGCTTTTTTTTTAGGTGAGAGAGGAAATAAAAAGGACAATAATCCTCCCACGGCTGCGTGAAAGCACAAGTTCTGTGTGAGTGTGCTGGCTGAGCCAGTGGTATTCAAACACAAGTGTATTTTGTCAAGTACATTGCTTCAAGGCCCTGAGTCAAAACAGGAGTTATTTATGCACACATAAAATTAATCCTCAAATGATTAGCTTGGGAATGCATGTCCTGCAAGTAATCGCTGGTAGTATTTTAATAATGAGAAGCTAAGTCAGGAGAAATTCTGCTCTTAGTTATTCTGCTAGAGAATGTGGCTGCTGGTAATGAAATAATTCAGTGAGTTTTACATTTTGCTTTATTTATGGATGTACTCTTTACTTATACATATTTTTATTACTTAATATTTAAAACGCACTAAGGGCATGGAAGATGCAGCAGCAGAACCCTGGTGATGCTTCAGTCCTGTGCCAGGATTCTGTGGAGAAACAGCAGCAGGAGGGCTCAGATCCCCCCAGTTGTTGTACCTGCTCTGTGGTCACCTCAGGGATGCCTGGGTGGGAATGATGGTGAAGTTTCAGATCCCACAGGAGGCAGGAAAGGAGCGGAACACAAAGCCCGAAAGCAAAGCTGCTTGTCTGGGCTGACAGTGGCACATCCCTGCTGCAACACTGCCAGCCCTGAGCACACAGAGTCATGGTGTAAAACATCACAATCATGAAATGTACCAAAAAAAAAAAAAAAAAAAAATAACAGCATATGGAAGATTGCTTTTATTTGGCACAGCACGCCTTGGTAAATGTAGGAGCTGCATTTTTAAACCTTTCCCCTTCCTCTCACTGAAGCGAGGAGGGTTAGAATTGTGCTGTTATTTTTGCAAAAGAGACAACGAGAAAATCCTTTAATGCTTTGGTTTAAAAATACCAGGTTATTACCCAACATGTGGCACATGGAGAACTTTTTGCTCACATTTGCACCTCCGTGTCCCCAAGTCTGTTTGTACAAGTAAAGGGTTGGCCCAAGCAGATTTTTTTTTCCTTCTGAGATACAAGGAGGTGTAATCTATCTGCAAGAATTGAGAGGAAAACAGATGATTTCTCTTTTTCCTTTTATCATTACCCCAAGAGGTTTGCAGTCTGGTCTCTGTGTGAAAATAAATGGGTGAGGCCAGTAGTCTGAAAGCACCAGTGAATGATGCAATGATGTGTCTTCAAGCAGCAATATTTCATGGCAAATCATCTTGCTTTAAAACAGAGACAAGATGTTTCTGTTTTTCTCCAAACTACATCTGTTTTCTTTTGGTTTTTTTTACCCTTCTCTTGCAGAAACCTGGTTCAAATCCAACCCATGGCTTGAGCTCATTCTGGAAAGTGATTTTAGCCTTGGTAGCGTGAGTTGGGAGGTTGCAGTTCCCCTGCTTGATGGAAAGTCATTTCTGGTAGGGAAGAGCAAAAACTTGTGGTTTTGGATCCCAAACATCCTCTTAGTGATAGATTCAGCCCCAAGAGCTGATGTTTGAAGGCAGAGCTGAGCTCTCTGGTGCACAGGACATCAGATCTGGCTGCTGTGAGAGGAGCCAAGCAGTTGGATGGCATGGCATGAGGACACTCCAATATTTTCCAACTAAGATCCTGAGAACATTTGGGATGGGCATGGAAACCACAAATAAAATTGCTGGGTTTCCTTCTTTTCCTTATTCCTCCTTTTTTTTTTTTTTTTTTCAAATATGAAATACAAAAGAGTTGTTTCAGCAGCTTCAGAAAACACCTACAGGTTTGTTTTTGTTTTTATTTTTATTTCTCTTCAATAAATCATTTGATTTTGAGATAATTGAATTGGAAAATTATCAAACTGAAGAATTGGAAGCATAAAAATCAGCAATAATATTTTCTTCTGTATTTTTTTAAATAAATGAAAAAACCTAAAAAAAAAAATTTTTAGAAAAAGTTGCTTAAATAGTTTTTTTAGTAGGGAAATAAGAGGTCATACTCTTCCAAATTCTGCTGATGGGCTCCTCAGTGACTTGTGCAGGTGGATGATGATGTATTTTGATGTGTGGACTCAGAAATGTGGCAGTGGGTGCCTTTACTGAGGTTTGCTTTCCTCCAGCTGCAGTTCTGGGGTAAAACCAGGGACAAATCTCCCAGTTTGAGCCCAGCTGACTGAAGTGCACTGCAGGTTTATTTGCCATTCCCCTGTCAGGGTCAGGTGTTGGGCACTGCCCGTGGCACAAACCCACCCTGAGAACCTGTGGCTGTTCCCTGGCTCAGGATGGGATTGGATTGTTCCAAACCTTTTCCTTTATTGTTATTGGTTTTGGATGGACAGAGGGAGGTGGGTCAGGAGTGTTCCAAACCCTCTCCTTTATTGTTATTGATTTTGGATGGACAGAGGGAGGTGGGTTAGGAGTGGGCCATAAATCTGTGGCTGCAGTTGGGGAAGGAGGGACAGGCAGGGGGTGACACAGCCCCTTCACAGAGCTGTTGGCTGTGGGGGGATTTAGCCCTGCAGTGAAGTGCAATTCATGTGCATGTGGATGCAATAATGAATAAATATGACTGGCAAGCTCCTCCCTCAGAAATATTGGTGTATTTTATTGTTCTTTTCCTCCTTTTCCTGGGTGTTTGCTCCATTGATTGCTCTGTTCCAGGGGTCCTCCACCATCCTGCCCATGCCCAGAAAATTACCATGGCACCTTTCAGTGCCTCTCTGTGGCTGCTTGTTATCATCATCCAAGGGATGATGTGTGGGGAATGAAGGAAATGAAGGGAAGGGAGTGAAGGAAACCAACCCAGCCCTGCTCTGCACGAGCACTGGGGGCTTTATTGTCTCCTGCCTCACCTAACTCTGCTCATTAACCTGAATTTTTGCAGCGTGTTTGGCAGCCTGGGCGGAGGGCATTGATCTTTCTGCTGCCCTCTGGCAAAGCCAGACACCAACATCCTTACCTGCAGCCACAAATCATACACACATGGGGTGAAAGAAGCTCATGGCTCACAAGGAGAGCTGGGACTAAGCTGGGATGGCACCTCTCTGCAAGGAGATGGGGTTTGGGTGCTCTTCGGAGATGGGGTTTGGGTGCTCTTCAGACACTCAATAAGCCAGGATCCCAGGGACACTTATCTCCACAGCACCAAGAAGGCATCCAACCCAAGGCTGATGAGCCACTGGCCAGTCACAGAAAATTACCATGGCACCTTTCAGTGCCTCCCTGTGGCTGCTTGCTTGTCATCATCCAACTTGTGAAGGGAATGAAGGAAACCAGCCCAGCTCTGCTCTGCACGAGCACTGGGGGCTTTATTGTCTCCTGCCTCACCCAACTCTGCTCATTAACCTGAATTTCTGCAGCGTGTTTGGCAGCCTGGGCAGAGGGCATTGATCTTTCTGCTGCCAGGCAGTGGAAAAGGGGGAGAAGCAGAGAGCCAAGGACTGGCCTGCAGTAGTGACTCAGCTGGAACTGCTTGACAGGGCTGCTTGTGAGCTCAGGAGAGGTGATTGCAAGGCACGTTTCCCAATGAAATTTGCAGGAGGGCTTCCTTTCAGCCTGGGAGACCTGTGGCTGTTGCTGATTGTTGTGGGTGTTGGGTCAGAGCTTTTGCAAATCTGTCTCGTCTCTAAATAGTCCAAAGGGTTTATTTTGCCTCCCTGCTCCAGCCAGAAGGGGTCTGGATATTTGTGTGTGTGTGTGTGTGTGTGTGGTTTTATCTCCAGCCCCGCAGTGGTTTTCAAAGCTGAGAGAATGGTAAACACAAGAGCTTAAAAGGTGTTGGGATTTTTAATGCCCCTCTGGTTAAAAGAGAAAGAAGCAAATGGGAACAAAAACAGAATAGGAGAAAGTGCTCTGTGTACAAGGGAATGAGGAAATGTAAAGAAAATGGATGTTTATAATGAAGTGCCCCAAAAGAGTACTCTGCGGACAGGAAAGTATCTCCACCACCAGCCTCTCTTCTTCCTTTCTTTTTGTCTTTACAGAGATGTTCCATTTGTAGCTGATGGGCTGATGGTCCATTATCCTTATTTACACTCTGGCAGAAACAAGCCAGGGTCACTCACAATGTTCCCCCCTTCAAAGGCCCTTAGTGCAACCACAGCAGCACAAAATGGATGTGGGGGTACAGAAGGCTGGCTGGAGAAGTGGCACTGCCCCATAACACACCCCAGAGTGTCTGGAAGGGCTCTTCAGTGGCTCCATCCTGCTGCTGCCTCCAACAGCCCCTGCAGCCCTTGGGATTTATGGATTTGAACAAGCCTGAGGTCCCCATGCCCTCGAGTGGGGATGGAAGGGCCATCCTCCTCTTCCTCACAGATCCTCACTTTGTTCCCCTCACCCCACGGCTCTATATAGTTTATTCTGCTCCAAGCAGGCTCAAAGGCAGTGATTTGGCCAGGATCTCATCCCATCCTTCCCTTCCTTTGGCTTTATCTGATGAGCCAAGGCTGAGGAGAGGGCCTCCAGCAATGGTGTCATTTCTGTCTGGGTTAGGGTCTCCTACAAGCACTGCAGAGCTCCTTTGCCACCAAAAGACTTTTTACCAAAGGGAAATGTAGAGGGACACAGTATGAAGGTGGTAGAGAATGTGATCTTATTCCCCAATGAGCTGCAGCTGAACCAATTACTAAAATTAGGAGCAGGCCTAATGTTTACAGGCCACACCTGTAGCCAATAAGAACAGCGGTATAAAAGAGTGGATTGGCACGCTTTGGAGTCAGATGATTAATGCAAGGAACAGTCAGTGTTTAGAGAAGATACCTACGAGAAACATCAAGAGGTATGAAGCTCTGGTGACATGGAATCCTTGCACTGTATAAGACAATAGAACTCTTGCTATATAAGACAACAGGGAAATCCCTCTGAGACCACTTTGGATGGGGTTAAGTCTCCTCAGCACTGCCAAGTGACCAGATGGCACTGGAGAATCAGGCCACCAAATATTAGTCCAAAAGCCCATCTCCTCCTCCCCTTCAATTCCTTATTTGGCTGCTGGCACAGGGAAGGCTCTGTGTGCCCAGAGTTGGAGGTTTGTCAGCATCCTCCCTGCTCAGCCGTCCACCCCCATCCACCCCAAACAAGCTGCTCACACTGCAGATGTGATGTGTCTCCAGCCACAGAGTCCCCATTACTGAGGGATTTGTATTCAAGCAGGGTTGTACGTTTATTTTTCCCCCTTTTCTTTAGCACACCTTGTATTTAATTTGGCAGAAAGCTCTGTTGAAGCTGCTTTACCTTTCCTCCATTATTATTCAATTGTATTTCCCCTGATGAAAAGCCTGGCAGTCTTCTGCTCAGTGACAGATGTGCTAGCTTTGGTTGAATCACCACCACCAGGCTTATTATGGGTTTTACTAATGTTTGCTGTTTTACACTGTAACAGGTAGGGTGATTCACTCACTCAAGGCAAACACGCAGACACACATATGCACACACAATTTAGAGACGCCCACGCACACACAGAGAGGTGAATCAGCCCAAAATGATCCTTCCTTTTTGCATCCCTTTGACAAAATGTTCCCGAATCCCCTGCCTGTGTGCTGGTTCCTCACTGAGCAGCCACCCACCAGGAGTTATCACTGCCCAGAGGGGCTGGGCTGCAGGGGCTCTGAATTTTAGTTACCAGCACAAAAATTTATCCTGACTAATCACAGGCAGCTGTGACTGGTGGCTAGGTCACCTGTGTGGAAGATTAATGGACTGCTTCCTCAGTTAATACAGGCTGCAGGAATTCATATTATTCAACCCAGAAGTCCTGAGGCTGGTTTTAGCAAAGGGCTTATCCAGCAGTCCCAGTGCCTGGCGTGGGCAGCAGGGATTTGCGGCTGCTGAGGTTAATTGTGTGGGGTTAGAGGGGTGTGAGCCTGAGCCTGCTTGAACAGAGCAGATCCCTGTCCCTTGCAGTGTAAACCCCAAAGTCTCAGCAAATGTCAGTGTGTCAGCAGCCCAGAAATGCCCCCTGCCCCTGTGCCCAGGTGAGACCCCACCTGCAGAGCTGGCCCAGCCCAGGCCCAGCACAGGGAGGAGCTGGAGCTGCTGCAGAGATCCAGAGGAGGCTCCAGGGGGATCAGGGGATGGAGCAGCTCTGCTGGGAGGAGAGGCTGGGACAGCTGGGATTGTGCACCTGGAGAGGAGAAGCTTTGGGGTGACAAAATTGCAGCTTTCCAGTACCAAAGGGAGCCAAGAGGAAAAATGGAGAGACTGGTTACAAAGGCCTGGAGTGCCAGGACACAGGGAATGGCTCCCACTGCCAGAGGGCAGGGCTGGATGGGATATTGGGAATTAGGAATTGTTCCCTGTGATGGTGGTGAGTCCCTGGCACAGAGCAGCTGTGGCTGCCCCTGGATCCCTGGCAGTGCCCAAGGCCAGGCTGGGCAGGGCTGGGAGCACCTGGGACAGTGGGAGGTGTCCCTGCCATGGCAGGGGTGGGATGGGATGAGTTTTAAGGTTCTTCCAACCCATCCCATTCTGTGAAATGCCAAGGCCTCTGGGGAAAGTGATGCTGTCTCAAGATAGAGCCCCAGCATCACTCCAAGCTTTCCAATCCAGGCATGTGATGTTACAACCCAGCTCAGTGCTCCAGAGAACTGCCTTTTCTATAGTGATTTTCTCTGCCTTTTCTATAGTGATTTTCTCTGCCTTTTCTATAGTGATTTTCTCTGCCTTTTCTATAGTGATTTTCTCTGCCTTTTCTATAGCGATTTTCTCTGCCTTTTTTATAGTGATTTTCTTAACTTGCAATGCCAGGAAGCCTGAAGTGTTTGCAGATTTAATTCTACATGTCCATACACTGAAATCTCCAGAGTTGTCCTGAATTATGTAAATCTCAAGAGGCTGCAAAACTGGGCCAGGAATCTCCCAAGAATAGTTTTTTCTTGAGGCCCTGCACCCTCCAAACTGCTTTGTGTCTCAGCTTTCAGGGTGGAATTAGCCATGCACTGTGCAGCAATAGGAAAAAAAAATGTTTAAACTAGGAAAACTTTGGATTCATATTTAGTGAGATATTAGGGTACAGTATGAGGCAGTTTATATACAAACTGCCTGGTCTCTTTAATTAAAACTCACAGGGACTAGTTGTAAAATAATGAATGTCCCACTCTGCAGTACTGAAACTTTCTCTAATGAATTCTTTGCCTTGTGTGCCTCTGTTCCCACCTGACATCCTGTATTCATTCACAGGGTGTTCCTCTTAATGAAAACAAGGTCACTCTTTCAGCATTTGATGGCCAAGAAAGGAAAAGGTGATGGAGCTGCAGCCTTACAGAGAGTGTTATGTTTTTTCCCTCCTGCCATAATTGCAAAAAGCTTCCATTGATGTCGACAAGACTTAGGCTTGAATAGGAAGAGGAGAATAGTTGCCAGATTGGACACCAGGACAAATTGGAGTTTAGTCCAGATATTCAGCTCCTCACATCGATTTTCCACTTTTGTCTGTCAGTGCCTTATGGGACAATAATCCCAGTTTGTATGAAGGAAGCATTTGTCCTTCCCTGCTTACAGGCTGGTGTCTAATGCTTATTAGGTGGTAATATTGATGTCACATTCACAGACTAAATTTGTGTCTAAATTTGAGTCCTGCACCTGGCAGGGCTGCTCTCTGTACAGAAACTTGATGGCAGAAGGTGTGGGCCCTGACAAGTAGGACAGCAAAAGGAGAGGAAGGAAAGTTTTATAAACTCCTCTCACAGGCAGGGAGCTGGGCAAGGAAGGCAAAGTACTTTTTTCATGCTTTTCATGTGGCAGTCACAGAGTCTAAATCCCTGTCCCCCTGTGCCTCAGGGTACAGCCAGGAGAAAGAGGGGTGTAATTAACCCAGCAGTTCCCTGTCACCTCCTTCCTCAGGGTCATTTCTTGGTGCAGAGCCATGCTTTGAAGCAGCGCTGCGCAAACTCTTCACAAACTGTGGGCTTTCCTGATCTCCTGCCTGTCTCTGGCCCCTGTGGAGCTCCTGAGCATCCCCCAGGCTGCTGCTCTGCTGGGTGTGTGTTCCCTTTCCCAGCTCCCCAAAATGTAAAATTCTCACCTTCCCACCACAAGGCACCACCCCCAGAGTGGCTCTCCAGTCAAACAGGAAAGGATGGAGCCTGAGAGGAGCCCGCAGGAAAGGTGGAGAGGCATGATCTACAAGGGGATGGAGTGCCAGGACAAGGGGGTTTGTCACAGACATATTTTATGAAAAATCCTTTTGTCAGGATCTTTTCTCCTGGGAAGCTTCAGCTTCTCCATGTTTTGCTGCTTTGGAATGTGATTTGGAGAATTGTTTACCCAGCATGTGAAATTGTTTTTACTTGATGACCAGTGACAGTCAGCTGTGTCGAGGCTGTGAGCAGTCACAAGGTTTTGTTATCATTCTTTTCCTATTCCTTTCAAGCCTTCTGATGAAATCCTGTCTTCTATTATTTTAATATAGTTTAAGTATATATTATTAGTATATATATAATTTATATTTATTCATTTATATGTTATTATTTAATTATATATATATAAATTATTTATATTTAGATTATATTTATATTTCTTAATTATTACATACATTATTATTCAGTATATATTATTAGTATATAATTTTCTTTTAATATAATATATATAATAAAATAATAAATCAGCCTCCTGAAACATGGAGTCAAGATTCTCATCTCTTCCCTCGTCCTGGGACCCCTGCAAACACCACCACAAGGAATGGCTTCAAACTGAAAGAGAGTGGATATTAGGAAAAATATCTTTATAGATATATATTTAGAGTGGATATTAGGAAAAATATCTTATATTTATAAAGATATTTTTCCTAATATCCACTCTAAAGATATATTTATAATCTTTAGAGTAGATATTAGGAAAAATATCTTCCTTGTGAGGGTGGGGAGGCTTTCACAGAGAAGCTGTGGATGCCTGGGAGTGTCCAAAGCTGGGTTGGACAGGGCCTGGGATGGTTGGATGTGTCCCTGGCCATGGCAAGGGGTGGGATGAGATGGGCTTTAGGGCTGTTCCAACCCAACCAGTGCATAGTGAGAGCCCTATGGATCTTTGTTCCATTTCTAGTAAACTGTGTGGCAGAGAGCTCCCACTTTGCAACCCCACCATGTGTGTGCCCCACTGAGCACTAAGGAGTTCAAGCAGAAGGAGTTTCCTGTTTGTGAGAGTCAAGGAAAGTTGTTTTTTTTTTCCTACTTCCTTGGAAACCTGTGCTTGGAACAGATTATTTTTTAGCATAAATCCACAGAGCTCCCTGTGTGACCGTGTTCACAGGGGTCTTATGTTGAGGGAAGAGACAAGGATCTGACTCCATGTTTCAGAAGGCTTGATTTATTATTTTATGATATATTTTACATTAAAACTATACTAAAAGTATAGAAGAAAAGGTTTCATCTGAAGGCTAGCTATGGATAGAAAAGAAAGATCACAAAGGTTTGTGGCTCAGCTCTCTGTCCGAGCCAGCTGATTGTGATGGGCCATGAATTAGAAACAACCACATGAGACCAATCACAGATGCACCTGTTGCATTCCACAGCAGCAGATAATCATTGTTTACATTTTGTTCCTGAGGCCTCCCAGCTTCTCAGGAGGAAAAATCCTAAGGAAAGGATTTTTCATAAAAGATGTCTACGACAGATCCCTGATCTGTTTCTAAGAAAAATAAACATCCCAGCACACATGGCAGCTGCAGGAAGAGCTGGCCTGCACTGCTTTCCCCAGAAACACCCTGGAAAATAACTTTGAGCAGCACATGGTATTGAAGATTGGAGGGGGAAGAGGGAAATCACAGTCTGCTCACTGATAGCTGGCAAAAAAAACGGGGAAAAATTAATAAAAAAAATATCATTACAAATTATTTCTTGACCTCAATGGGATGAATACAAACACTGGCACCTCTGGGAAGCCCCAACATGTAACCCCTGCCCACTGTAACAAATCTGGGAGCTAATCTTTCCAGGAGGTGAGTGTCACTGCCAGGGGGACACATCAGTCTGCAGCTCTCAGTGACATCCACCTTCTAGGGACACTAAGCCAATTTACCTAATTCCAAAGAAATTTCAGTAATAAAAGTAAAGGTGGCGAGCGGAGCAGAGGCTGGGGAAGGATTAAAGGCATTTGCATTAATAAATAGAGATGTTATCATGGAGAATTAATGTTCTTTGATCTGGATCTTGGCAGCATTAGGAGATGCCAGGTACAGCGCCTCATTATCTCTCAGGGGTTATGGGGTCAGCCTGGGACAAGGGGAAGTGATTTATGCAGTGTCTCTGTCAGAGGGACGAGAATATGTATGAAATAATCAGACTTGCAGAGACCATTAGTGAAAACCTCCCTGGATCCCAAGGTCTCACATTGCACTGGATTCCCTCTGTGCATCGTTCAACCACTTTCCTCCCCAGCTGTGTCCCCTCTTTCTCTCTCTCTTACCGTTTTTATGTCTCAAATTAGGATTGTTCCTTCCCCTTCCAGACTCTGAAGGGCAAAAGTCATTTTAAATGGGTGGTTAATCCAGAAGAAAAATTAGGATTCCTTAATTTGAAAATTCTCCTCCTTCTTCTCACCCCTTAGGAGAGACTGGTTTGGGAGGTGACATTTGAATGAAAAGGACAAGTGAAGAGGTGAGTGTTGAATGGTTCAGGTGCTAATGAAACCATCAAGGACAAATGAATGGGTGAGTGGGAATTGAGAATCCTGCAAGTGGGCATGGCAGGGAGAGTCCAACCTGCCACACCTTGGCTTTTACTAACAGGGTAATCTAAACTCCTCACTGAAAACAGCTTTTGGGCAGGATGAGCAAAATCTACAGACTTCAGTTCCTATCTTGCAGGGAAAAAAATAATAAAGTATGACTTTTAAAAGCTTGTTTCTCAAAGGAAATGAAACTTAGTTGAAAGCATTGTTTGGCCATGTTCTTCTCCTGATTATTGTTTGAAAGAGTCCCATTTAAAACAAAAAAGGACAGGAAGATGGAATCCTAAGAGCTATTGATTTCTTTATTCATTTTCTACAAAGAAACAAGTGAGAAGAAGAGAGATCTCTCTAAATAAATAAATTTACTGAAGGAGAAGCAGAGACTGAGCTCAGACCCAGAGAAGCCATAGGAAGGAGAGGAAAAATTCTCTTTTCAAGGGAGTTCTTGTGTGTCACATGTTCCCCTGGAGTGCTCAGAGCTAAGGGTACTCATTAAACACTGCAATAATCTGCATTTTTGGGCTCCAGAGACCCCAGTGTGCCCAGGCCACCCCAACTCTACCTCCTCTGCCCTACAGCAAGAACCACAATGGATTTCAAGCACCACCATCAGGAATTAAGCAGTTCATTCTCATTTATATTCCAAGGGAACTGGGCTCTGGACTGCTCCAGCTGCTTTGGAGCCTTCTCATCTTCCCTGCTCTCTCCTCTACAACATGAAATTTGTCAATAACTTTTCCTATGCAGGATCAGGGTAACAGGTAAAGTCAAAATTAAATTGGTGTGTGAGAGAAATGGACCAAAGAATCTGGATCAAATCAGATGAAATCCTCTCTTTGCACCTTATCATATTTTGTTCTATTTTTCCTTTCCACCTTTTCCTTACCTTTCAGGAGAAATGCAATGCTTTTGACCAAAACCACCTGAACTTTTCATTTTTAAAAATACCCTTCTCTGTGCTTCCATCCCATTCACTGGCATTTGCCTGTCAAAATGTGTCATTGAAAAGTTGCTGTCCTGCCTCATAAAAGTTACCATTTCTGTTAGCAACTATATTTGGGGCTGTCTTGAGCCTTATTTATGGACTCCTTGATTTTCCAAATGGAATGCTGTCAAATTGAGTGGTATTTTTAAAGCCAGTGAAGAAAAGAAATCATAAAGGAAAATAAGAATGGAGGCTATTATAAAGTTAAAAAGGCAGAAGCCAAGCATGGGGCTGCATAGGAGGCAGGGAAAAATGCAGCAGAAGATTTTGTTATAATATAATGAATGTCCAATGCCATTTTTTGTGTGGGTGAGTGTGTGGAGCTTGGGATTACCTTGGTTTGTGCACCACTCTGGTTCAGAGATAGAAACACGGTGCCAGAGTGAGGGAAATGACACTTTTTGTACCTGTTTTCAGCACAGCTTTGTGCAGGAATGCACAAAGATCAATACAGATGTGTGTAACGAGCAGCCTCTCTCACAGGAGGAGAACAACTGTGTTACCCCAAAAAAGATAAATTGGGTGACTTTTAGTCCTCCTGAGGCTGAAGGGGAGGGAGTTTCCCCAGTGGTTCATGCTCCTGTGTGTGCTGGGTGATGGAGCACAGCCTCCCATGTGGGGAAACACCACCCTGGCCATTGCTGCTCCTCTGCAGAGCCCCGAGGAGGCAAATGGACCTACAAAGAGCTGCAGGGCTGCTCTCAGACATCCTTTCAACACCCGGCATCTTCAGGAGTTAAGAACTTCTCATAACACCCAGGATTTTCTGTCTGCCACGTTTATGCATGATGAGCTTGTGCCAAGGACCCGATTATGATTTTCTTATCTGTCTCCCCTCTTTCTTCTCCACTTCTTCCCCCACCCATTGTCAGGGACACCTGGAAACAATAAAGAGCTGTTTGTTTGGTTCCTCCTGCTCCCCCTTATTTTCTGGTGTATTTGATGTTGCGAAAGCAGGGCTGTTAGAGATCCATTAAGCAGTGTTTGTAGCAGAAGGGAAGAGTTCTCTCTGGTTTGAGGAAGATAAGGCACATAAATCGAACTCCCCCTACATCTAAACATTTTTGTAAATAGCTGAGAAGGACTACAAACATGGGGCAGCTTTTCCTGTGTGCTGCATGTCCCATCTTGTCACCACTGGAAGCCAGGAGAGCTGAAGAATTGGGATCAGAAGCTTCAGACAAGACTGATGAACCATTTTCCAGGCTGGAATCAGGCATTTACAATGAGATAATTAATTTGTTTGCCAAGGTTTTGTTTATTCAAGGAGCATCCAGCATGTTCACCCAGGCAGTGAGGTCATTCTGCTGTAATGATCCATTTGGGAATTGCCTCCTCTGGGGTCAGGAAAGGCCTGTGAGGGCCAACCACCTCAGTCATGGAGTGCAAAAACCACACAGAGATCTGTCTGTGTTCAGTGAGATTCTGCACTGCAGGGCCAGAGTCTCCTGCTCTAAACAATCCTCTACTTTGTGTTTTTATTTGTCCTGCAGCAAGTAGGAAACCAGTCAGATCCTATGCATCTCTGTGGGATGTCCATGCCATTTTCCCCTTCCACATATTCAAGATTTTTCTCCCAAGAGGCACTCCAGAACGTTTGTTAATGATGCAGTTCACAGCTCATAGGTGAAGGAACACAGAGTCTTTTTTTTAGAGCTGTTTCATCCTGGATCCCTTGGTTTAAATTATATTCTTTCCTTTCAGCAAGCTTAATATGGATTGGAAAGACTCCCAGACATAAAATCTGTAAATTAAAACTCCCCCTAGAATGATAAGGAAGGAGAATATTTATTCTCACTCTTGTCCCAGTGTCTCAAAAACCCAGGTCAATCTTCTTGACCTGGGTTTTTGAGATGCTGGGACAGAAGTGAGAACATTCTTCATTCTGAAGGAATGAAGAAATGTGGGCAATAGCCCTTGACAGACAAAACCTTCAGGATCTGAGCTCAGAGCTGAGGGCCCAAGTGGATAAATGAGTCCCCTGATAAAGGATAAAGAGTCCTTGGATTTAATCTGTCCTGGAAGGGTTTTGTGGGCAGTTAACAGGTCAAAGGCTCTCACTGACAACTCCAGAAATCTTTCTTTTGGGCCTTCTGGTGGCATTGTTTCAGGAAAACATTGCTGTTGGGTGGACAATCAGGTTTAACCCTGATTAATTAGGGATGACACACCTAATCATTGTGGTGAAAAGCTGGAGGGGAAGGGACCAGAGCAGAATGAAGCCACACTAAAAGAGTCCTGTGGTTTTTCTGCAGCTCCCACTCCATGGCATTGAGGATGATGGTTTTGCACTTCCTTCTAAAAATTATTTTGTGTTTTTCTCTCCAAATACAGCCCCCAGTGGATTTTTGTGGCCCTCCCTGAGTGAAAAGCAGAGGCCACAACATCTGAGACTCCACGTTGCAAACTCCTCTGTTTTACTAATAGGTGGGAAAAGATTTTGGAAGGGAGGAGGGAGTTTGAATGATTCTAAAGAAATATTTCAGCAAAAGAAGAAAGAGCTTGAAAGGCCAAACCAGTTCATTAATCCATTGCCAGAGACAGTTTAATACCCATTAGGAGGCAGACACAGGGTGTGTTTCCCTCCATGGGCACACAGATTTGGCTCTGGAGTTAGAGACACTAACTTAGCATTTCAGGGACTGGCACAGAACTGAGGAGTCCATTCCCCTTTGGAGTGTAATTTCTTAATATATTAAAAACAAAAGACACATAATGTTAAAGATGACTTTAAAAATGTTGCTAATAACTCCCTGGGGTCAAGAGATTTTGAAGCACTCAGTTATTTCTGACTTTGAGCCAGAACTAGCAGGGTTTTCCACTTTAATATCTCTGGTGTTCGTGGCTGCAATGTGCTGCCTCTATTTTAACAAGAGATTTTGACAATTTTGCCCTCTGAGTCTTACAGAAATCTACTGTCCCCGGGGAGTGTGGCCTTGCAGGCAGTTTATACTTAATTTGTTTTTCTCTTTAAACAGAAACACTTTCTCAGAGACGTTTGCTAGGCAACCACAGCGTAACTGTTCTTTTCTCCAGAACATTTCATCTAGACCTGCTAGAAAAGCTTTAAAATCCTGTGAAGAGCCACATTATGCTGCTGTTCTGTAATTTACATGGTGTAGGTATGTGAAAAATCAAAATTAAATGTTACATAACAATTTGCAAAGGGAACCAAGGGAAGTTCCAAACATCATGTTCCTGGGATGTTTTCCCTAGTTTTGAGATCATTGAATTGATCTTGTGCTTTTATTTTTCGAGCGTTACATGAATTATGATTTTTTTTTAGGTTTCTACCAAAATTGGGGATTCAATCTGTGTATTTCTTTTCCACTGCCCTCCAGCTTCTGATATCAGCCCCAAATTCTCACCCTATTTGGAGATGATCCATTTTCATTTCACAAGAATTTTGCCTGCTGTTTTAGCATCCATCTCACCAAACATCACCTTCACTTGTCCAGCACTGCTGAGCTCAAGCCTGGGTGAAACAGCACAATTTTAAACCAGATCTGTCGTTTCGATGCAGCTTGTTCCGTTTAATGGTCACAAATTATATTCTTTGAAAGTATAGATTGGTCACATCCACCCAAAAAAAATTATTTCCCAACAGATTATGGGTTGGAGAGAAAAATTGTGATAAAAAACTATAGGGGATTTATGTCACCGACATCTTTTCATAAAAATCCTTTCTTTAGGATTTTTCCCCCTTCTGAGAAGCTGTGGCCTCAGCAACAAAATGCAAACAATGGTTATCTGCTGCTGTGGAATGCAGCAGGTGGATCTGTGATTGGTCTCGGGTGGATGTGTGGATTTACTGACCACTCACAGCAGAGCTGAGTCTCACTCTCAGCTGAGACACAGCCCTTTGTTTTCATTCCTTTTCTATTCTTAGCTTAGCTAGCCGTCTCAGAACTTTCCTTCTATTTCTTTTTAGTATAGTTATAATGTAGTATATTTATCGTAAAATAATAAATCAAGCCTTCTAAACATGAAGTCAACATTCTCGTCTCTCTCTTCATCCTGCAACCCTTGCAAGCCCTGTGACGGATTTACACTTCTTGGTTAATTTATATGTTAAGGAAAGACGATTTTTAGACAACTCTGCAGATTTTTTTTCCTTTTGACACCTGGTTGTGGACTTCCTGTATCCTGAAAACATGGATGCATGTTATTAGTGGGTGCTAAAGATGTGGAAATTATAAAAGTTATACCAGGCTCCAGGATCAAAGACTTGGTTTCTGATGTTGTTCAGGGGCTGGCCCAGCTGTGAAGATTCCTATGGGAATCCTTGGTCAGCAAGACCAGGGAGGATCATTTATTTCTCTTACTTCTGCCTCCAATAGGGACTGAGCAGAGCAAATTCAGATCATCATCCTCCCTGCTTCACGTCTGCATTTTCCAGAGTGCCCTTGCTAAAGGTCAGGGTTACACCATCCACCAAGGTCCTGTGAACGCCAGCAGATGCTCCTCCAACGTGAAGGTTATTAATGGGCATAATCCATCAAGCAGGAGACTTGAGGAAATGAGGCTGCAGAAATGCACCTTTATGACTTGTGGAAGCTCAGCTGGCTGTTGACAGGGCTGAGGAGACTTAATAAGAGGGGTAGGAAGGAAAAGAAAAGTCCTTTATGAGGAATTAATTTCCTGCCTCCATTATGAAGCGCTGGGATGTTCATTTAGCATGCAGGAGGTGGGTGTTAAGATTAGAGCTGGGAAGGAAATGGATATCCAAACATGCTAAATCTTCCTCAGTGACACAGCAAGAAGCTCTGAGAACATGCTGATGATCCTTCTTCATTTGACGCATCCCAACAATATCTTCCTGGAAGCAGGAGGCCACTGCTTCCCATTAAATCTGTTCTTCCTGTGCTTCAAGCCCTCAAAAGAGATGTAAAATATGTCAAGACCCAGAAGAAGAGACATGCAAATGTTACTGATGAGAAAACTTTCAAGAAGCCTTTACAAATTTGTCCTCAGAATTTTGGGATTCACTTTGTGAGATTTCTCTTTATAACTTCTCTCGATATGATAACATATTATATTATATTATATTATATTATATTATATTATATTATATTACATTACATTACATCATATCATATCATATCATATATCATATCATATTATAATATCATGCATTTAGTCTTAAGTAAGAAAATTGAGGGTCTGCAACCCTCGGAGACTTAAATAGAGCTCTACTGATCTGGTCAGCAGACCCAAACTCACCTGATCTAGCAGCCTTGGTTCTGTTAAGAAATCTTACTCCAAATCTGGTTTCAAATATAAAAAGTGGCCTTGTTTTCCTCAGGCAAAAAAAGAAAACAAGTTTAGGTCATCTCATGGAATGCCATAGGATGTTTAGCACTTTCATTTCTTTCTGAGTGCTGGAAGAAAGATTTATCCAAGTGATATGTGAAACCAGGAAAAGACAGCAGAGTTGCCCATGAAGTTGATTTTTATGAAGATTTCCAGCACCTGGCTTTTCCCAGCACTTCAGTCACACTTTCTTTACTGAATACCACAGTAATCAGGGCTCAACTCTCTGTGAAGAAATATCACCTTCAGTGGGTGTGGAGAGAGCATTTTCAGGGACTTTGAGAGCACTCTCAGTTCTCAGTGTGTGGTGTCGTGAGGTCCCCAGGATGAGGTGAAAGATGAGAATTTGACTCCATGTTCTCAGAAGACTGATTTATTATTATATTATATTATATTATATTATATTATATTATATTATATTAAAAGAAATTATATACTAAAACTATACTAAAGAAAGAGAAAGGATACATCAGAAGGCTAAACAAGAGTATGATAATGAAAGACAAGATTATGAAAGACGACAAGACAAGTCAGTCGTGACTGACTCCTCAGAGTCTGACACAACTGGCTGTGATTGGCCATTAATTAAAAACAATTCACATTTTTGGATAAATAACCTCCAGACCACATTCCAGAGCAGCAAAACATGGAGAAGTTGAGGCTTCTCATCTTGCCTGGAGAAGAAATCCTGGTGAAGGGATTTTTCAGAAAATATTGTGGTGATACTCAGTGGGCTGGATGTTTGCTCTTTGTGAAGCACTCCCCCCCACCTTAGTCTGTCATAGTTTCTGCTTTGACTTTTACATGAAGAATTGGATATCCAACAACTCTAGTATCATCACTCTCCTCCTTGGTCTGTCTTGTCTGTCAATGGTATTCACCCACTGGGAGATTTGAGATATTTAGGGTGAAAGCTCTCTAGAGAAGGCCATGTTTATTCCAAACTGCCCTTCTCCAGTAGCTGGCAGAGTCCCAGCTCTGAGCCACCACCCTGCTGGAGATGATAACCAAGGACATCCCCCTTTGCAGCTGCTGTAACATCTTGTCACCATCAAAGCCCTGTCCTTCACGTCTCATGCAGTACACCTGCTCTGCCTTGTTCCCCTCCTGCACTGACAGACACTGTTTGGTGTGATAATGCAACTTAAGGTCGTATTTTGCCTTCAGCCATCATCATGTGCAAACGCTGTATGAGTAATGAGGCAGTCCCTGATGACTCCCTGTGCTGTTTGCCTACAAGATGCTTTGTTGTGTTTGCAGTCCCTCTTGACTGCTGCTGAAGGGATGTCTTTTCCCTGGGCTTCTGACTTGAGCTGGAAATCCAACGGCAGTGCAGGTTTCTGCCCATAAGGGATTTCCTTCCCCTCTTCTTCCAGAAATGTGCTGAAAGGAAAATCTGCTTTTTGAGTTGTCTGTCTTGCTTTCAATTTGTTTTCAGTCTCTTTTCTCAGGGGACTCTTGTGCTGGCTTGGGGAGGTTTTGTTCTCTCTAGGATGTCAGATGGTGGCTTGGCCAATGCACATGCTGGGGATGAGTGGGACAGATGTGGAGAAATTGGGGCAGCAGCAGGGTTGGTGCATAGCCACAATGATGGGAGATGAAATAAGGTTCTCCTCCCTTCTTCCCTGTTTCATGGGCAGAAATGACTCAGCTCGACACCACAGAAAGCCCTTGGACAAGAGAGGTTTAAAAGTGATGGATTATAGGATGCAACTCACCAGTGACTCAGCTTGTCAGCGTTCATCACTGGAACTCTGACCCTCCCTCTTCTCCTCTGGGATTTTCCAGCCCTGGATCATTGATAGGGATTAAAGGGACAAATGGACAATATTTTCAGACACTGAACACTTTTGGAGAGTGCACTCCCAGTGTGTACTTGAGCATGGACACTTTTAGAAAGGACCTGCTTTTCATGAAGCACTGAGTGTCATCTTGTCTGAAAAGTCAGGTCTCATTAAGGATGCCCATACTGGACATTATTGAAATACAAAAGAGAGGGGGGAAAAAAAGGTGGTGAGGTCCTGGCTCAGAGTGCCCAGAGGAGTTCTGGCTACCTCAACCCTAGAATGTCCAAGGCCAGGTTAGACAGGGCAACCTGGGATAGTGGAAGGTGTCCCTGACCATGGCAGAGGGTGGCATGGCATGAGCTTTAAGGTCCCTTCCAACACAAGTCAGTTTATTATTCTCTGATTCTACAAAAAACTAACTCCTGATTCCATTTGGAAAAACACTCTAAGGAGCTGCAAGGGACTTTTCAGGATTCTTAGAGAAGTCTCTGTTGGGTCAGACTGGTGTGTCTGGTACACATTGACCCAAATAGGCAAGCAAAATTTCCCTTTCTCATTTCAAATGTAGTTTGCAAAACTTTCTCATTCCACCCTACATTTCCACAATTTGTTCCCTCCCTGACATCTAAATCCACACTCCTGCTTTGCTCTGAACTAGAGAAAAAAAGCTCATATACAATTTTGTTTTGATCGGATGCCTGACCCTCTCTCCTCATCTCTTTTTTTTTTACCCATTGAAGGGGATCCATCAAGATAATTTCCTGTTATTAGGCCTGAAGTGTTTTGAATTTGGAATGGCTTCTCACTTAGAAAGAATTGATGCCTATAAGGTGTAATGTGCTCGCAGTTGCGTGCAGTGCCTGACAGCCCAAACTCCATTGCAGGGAGCTAATCCCAGTGGCTGAACTCCATTAAAGCCTAGATGGTATCTGTTAATACAGCCCTGCAGTTTGGGTCATTGTGCTGATGTAAGGAGCACAGCTGCCTGGAGACAGATTATGATGTGAAAGGACATCTTTATTCTATTTTAAACTGAAAAAAAATGGATGGGAGACACACTAGTCATGATTGATTAAAGATACGAAAAGGACTTTATGAGCTTTTCTGAGTGCTCTGTGTTTCTCATTCTGTTTGTCGTTCCTCTGTGTTTGGTAAATAATAAATACATAAACCCAAACCTTGAGGATAATAGCAAAGAGAGAGACTCCTCGTGTTCAGTGGGTTTTGTTATAATGGGCTGAGGACTGTGAGTCTCAGGAATCAATTCCCAGCTCTGGAACTGATCTGTTATGTAGTCCTGGGACACCTTTTCCCCTTATATCTTCTCCAACTCTTATTTCAACCAATCTCTTTAAAATTATAAATACAACATGGCAGTGCCTTTGTTCTTCTGGGTGTGTGTGCAGACCCAACCATGCTGGCAATCCAGTTCCTGCTGGCTTCTCTGGGTGTCATCCAAGCAATGCCTCATTCCCCGTCCACTGAGTTTCAGAGCCATGTGCCATTTTGCCAAATAAATATTGATCCCTCATTTCCCAGCACTGGTTATTCCAGGGGCACTCTCTGAAGCCTTCAACCTCCTTATCTTCCTTCTCACTGCATTATCTGTTATATCCAGGGTTGGAGAATGGAATAGAACTTTTGTTTTTCATCTCTCTGGATGTGGAGTGGTTCCTGTGTGTTGCGCTCACCCTTATCTAGGAGAGACATAAACTGGCCTTGCTCTGCCTCTGGATCCATCTCACCGCTCCTGTCACAGCTGCTCATGTCTGAGGTTGTACTCTGACAGCTCCATGTACTCCTTGGCAAGCTTGGAAAGGAAAGAGTTTTATAAAAAAAAAAATCACATTAAGCATAGCGTGTGTTTCATGCTCCTTTAGCATCTTATCCTGCTCCAGAGCATTGTAATTCCCCTGGCTGCTTTTGAATTTCGTGTCACACTTTGAAATGTGGTTTGGTACATTCTCTACATGCTCTGTCAGTAGAGTTCTGCCAATACCCTCAGCACATGAGCACTGGGAAAGCAGCTCCTGGCTCTGCTTCCCTGTGTGCTGGAGTGTGGGGATGTCACAAATGGGGATATTTGTGACATGGCAAGTAGCTCTTCCTCCTGCTGGAGCCACACAGGAGCCTCTTTGAGCAAGGCAGGGTTTTATTAATTGGGTCAGCCATCTGAAATTGCGTCCTGAGCAAGAAGCATCCACAGGACAAGGATACAAAGGGATGCCTGAGCATGTTGGTTTGAATTAACTTCTAAAGCAAACAAGTCAAAACTTCTTGTAATGGTCTTAAACATTCTTGCATTAATTATATAGACTTGTCTTAAACTTGAATAAGGTTTGGCAAATCCACTTTGAACCTTCATTCAAAGAAATGTTCAGGAGTGTTTTCCATGGAGACACAGAAGCCCTGGGTGTCCTTACACTAAGCCAAATCAACAACTACATTTTGCTGGGAAACAAGAGAACGAAGGACTGTGGAAAGGAACCTTTGAAAACCCTGAATTATTGGTGGGGTTGGAGTCCCATGAGAGACAATGTCAAGACACAGAGACAGCAAGAATCTTTGGGAAAAGATGAGAAGCAAGGGGCAAAACTCTGCTTATTATTAGTGAAAATTGAGAGTAACACAGATCTTGTATGAGAGTAGTAATGTCTATTGACTTCAGCTCCTCTTGAATCAAGGGTGGTATTTCTGCTTGTTGTCTCACAGCAGCCTCATTTATCCTGTTTTTCCTTGCTCCTCTTGAAATTTATTCATCATTTATAGATGTGCCCAGTGTACCAACATGTTGCCTTTAAATTGATCATATGGGTTTAAAGGAGCTAAAATCTACTTTTCCCTGGAACTTCAGTTTATGTTTGATTTGAGGGCAATGCAAAGGTGAGATTTCAGACCAGACTTTCTGATGATGTGCATTGATTCTTTATGCCAAAAAACAGCAATCAGGAATTTCAGTTTTGCCAAGAAAGGCAGCAGACACTCTTCCAAAGAGGGAGTGAATGGATTTTTAAACTGTGAGGTTTTAGTTTAGCCACAGCCATTCTTCAGGGCAACATCACAGCTGCAGATGCAGTTTAGATACTTTGAGGTGTTTGCAAAGATTAATTAGCTGCCTAAATGGGAACTGAGTTCTGATGAAAATCTGGCCCTTGTGGGCACTGAGCCTGGGGCTCGGCGTGCTTTTGAAAAATCTCACCCCAGAGGACTCAGTGGATGCACTTTCCTGACCTGAGCTCATGCATAGAGAAGAACCTCAGAGTTATTTCAGTGCTTCCAGGAGTTCAGATTCATTCTTTAAAGTGAACAACCAAACACTTCCCAAGTTTGCTGGGAAGTGGTGAAAATCCCTGGAGGGTTCCCTTTTTGGAGAGAGTTCATCCGAGGTAACACCTCTGGGTAGGCAGCAGACTGTGTGGGTGGAGATGTGGATTTCAATAACTGCAGAGCAGGATCTGAGCTGCACCCAGCACCTCCCTTTTAGTGCCACCCTCCTTCCCCTGCCCACCTCATCCCTCCACAGCCACCCAGCCCTCTCCTTTCCTCTCCTCTCTTCATGCAGTGGTGGGATCCAGGTGCCCTCCCTGCCCATCTCCCACCTCGCTGCTGTTGCCTTCCCTTTGCTGGAGCTGCTTTGCTGCTGCTGCTGACTGAGTGTGTTTTGCAAACTTGCAATTTCACGCTGCATTTGTTGCCACGGCAACATAAGGGGGAGTTCAAAGTGGGGAAAAAGAGTCAAAAAAACTCCCCAAAAAACTCTTGGATCAGCCCCTTATTCTGTGCCTTGCCCATATATATTTGGCCATGCAGCTACATCAGTAGTGGGGTCTGCCAGGAACCTTTTTACCCCTGGGGACCTCAGAGAGTGGAAATCCAAATCTCTTTTCCTTATTTTATGCCTTGCCCATATAAATTTGGCCATGCAAAGAGTCAAAAAAACTCCCCAAAAAACTCTTGGATCAGCCCCTTATTTTGTGCCTTGCCCATATAAATTTGGCCATGCAGCTACATCAGCAGTGGGGTCTGCCAGGAATTTTTTTGGCCCTGGGGATCTCAGAGGGTGGAAATCCAAATTTCTTGTGCTCCTCTTCCTCCCTTAGAGCTGCCTTCTCCCATCTCTCTTTTCCTGGGTAGCCAAGAGTCTGGAGCCTCCAGCAGCATCCCTGGACATTCCTGCTCTCAGTGGCAGCTTTTCCAGTGATCCCTGCTGTCTTTGCAGGGAATGGTTAGGAATTTGGGAAACTGGCACAAGGCTCCAAGAGCACGATGGCAACGCTCAGTGGCAGCACAATTTCACCTTTATCTTCTATCCCAGCAGCAGATCTGTCAGCACAGATGATGGAGCGCTAGTTTCAGCTGCCTCCCATCCCTCCACCCCCTCCTCTTCCTCTTCCTGCAGCCCTTAAATGAAAACTTTATGGCTAAGAGCTGCTGACACTTCTTCATGGAGAAGATACATGGGGTGGCTGGTGGCTAATGAGTGTCAGTACTCCAAAGGATAATCTCTGCTTCTCTCTGATACAATTTAACATCGTATTTCCCTAATTTGAGGCTGATTTAGTCGCTGGGGTATTTGGATGCCTCTTCTATGGTGCCGATAGTTAATTAAACAGATGTTGCAGAGGGAATCATTAATTTTAGTGCTGCAGATGGGAGCAGAATGACTTTGTGAAGTTAATGTTTCAGCAAAACAATAGGCTTCTGTCATCAGTTGCTATAAACCGAGTAAATTAAGAGAACAAGTAGAGTAAAGGAGATAGCTTTGAAGGAATATCAATTATTCATTTTAGAGTTGTACTTTCCCCCCCATAAATCATCACAGGAAGAGAGGAGGGACAAAATCTGCAAAAAAGCTGGGAAATGGGGAAGAGAGGAATCCCCAAGTCAGCAGCCTGAGAGTTTAACCCTGCTCCCATGGGAGCCCTGCAGGAGCACAGAGAGCCAAGGCTGGGGCTGCAGCCCTGGGACAGCACCTGGTCCTGACCCCTCCTTCTGAAGAAAGTCATGGCAGCAAGGACAGGTGTCCATCCCTGTGTCTAAAAAGCAGGTGAGCACAAACACCTTCCCTTTTTTTGAAGGCTGTGACACTTTTTGCACTCCAGGCTGGCTGTCCCATACCTGTGGATGAGGTTTGCTGGAACAGCTGGATGGATTTTTGGGGTGTGGTGAGAGTTTCTAATGGCAAGCTGACATTGTTTTATACCTTTCAATAACCTCAGGGCCAGTGTAAAAATCCCCTAAAACTCTTAAAACACTTGTAGGGCTGCACCTGTGTATCAAGTGTGGCTGCTCTGACCCAGAAGTGGAAAAATTTTAAAACCTCAAGGTTTTTACAAGTTTCATACTGGAATTAAATGTCAGTAATTTCTGCTGAACACAAGTTCCTATTTTTGTACTAAAAGGAACAGAGGTAAAATCCAGCAACCTTTGCTCCATAAAAAGGCAGTGGCAGAAGAGGATCAGGGAAACAAATGAAGTCCATCCATCGTGCTGGAGTGAAAGCACTACTGACTGCTTGAGTGCCTCATAATATGAAAATTATGTTTCTTTTTTCAGACAAATGAGTCATTTGACCACTCAAACTTCTCCATGAACACAACTCTGGCCATTTATATTATCTCTCTCTTTCTCATATGTGCAAGTTTCCTTCCTTATTACCAGCTACTCCTTTCTCCAAAAACAATAATCACTGGTTATTCTCATTTATTTGGTAAGGCCAAACAATTTCAGTGCCCAGAAGGTAATTATGAACTTGGCAGTTCTGATTAATAAATCTTTCAGGAAGCACACTGCATTTTGTCCATAAACAGCACCTTCCAATCACTCTTTCAATGAATAATTTTTTTCCTGATGTCTAACCTAAACTTCTCCTGGTGCAGCTTGAGACTGGGTCCTCTCATTCTGTCAGATGTTGCCTGGAAGAAGAGCCTGACTCCCACCTGACTACAAGCACCTTCCAGGGAGCTGTAGAGAGAGATGAGGGATGGTAAAGTTTCCCCAGGCACAAATTGGGGTGGTTCAGCAGCATTTCCCCCTGCTCTTGTCCTTGTGGGTGCTGTCACAGTGCCACTCCTGTGACTCCTGAGTCCCACAGTGACTCCTGTGCCACACACAGGGCTCCCCAAGGATCACCGTGGTGTAGGAGCATCGGGGGGTAGGATGGTCAGGATGCATGGAGACGAGAGATCTCTGCAGCCAGGGCTGGAACTTGGGGTTTATTGCAAAGGGCCTGGGTGCAGGGCCCTGCTGGGAGCTGCCAAACACAGCTCAGAGCAGGAATGAGAGAAGAGAGGGGAGAGAGGATGAGAGGGACAAGAGGGTAAGAGGTCGAGGTTCCCATTACAATACCATAAATCTTCTTCTGTGTTGAATGTTCTGATTCTCACTAACCGATCTAGTACAAGGTACAAATCCTACAGCATTTCCATACAGCCTATAAGAATCATTACATTACCATACTGTGTTACATTTTAAACCCTAAATCTCCTCTTTGGGCCCCTTCTGCCAAGCTGTAGGGTCTGCTCTGACCCTTGGGCCTGTCTGCAAGCAGAGGGTGTTGTTCCATCCAAAGGGGATCACCTTCAGCTGGCCACACCATTGTTTTCCAGTTGTTCAGTAACTGAGGGATCTCAAAGCTTGCTTTCATTTCAATCTTGCTTCTAGTTTCCATATTCTCAAGATCTTTTGCCAGACAATCATATTTATAAGGCTTTCCTGTTTCATCTTCCCCAACACCCTTGCTTCTCCCCTTGGGCACCCCCAAGGCAGGGGGGTTTCAGCAGCATTTGTCCCTGCTCTTGTCCTTGTGGGTGGTGTCACAGTGCCACTTCATGGCAAGCTTCCCTGGAGCCACCAAGAGCATTTGGCACACGGAACTCTCCAAGGAGCATCCCAGCCTCTCCCCTTCAGGGTGCCTCAACATCCTGCAACAATTATTTTTTCCACACCTGCCAGTGGTGTCTGCCCCTGTGAGAGGTAATTGATTCCCTTCCCCTTCCCAGCCCTAATTAAAAGCACACCATATTAAAGCTGAATGCACTGGAAACAATTATCTCCCTCTTTTGTCTCCTCGTTGGAGCCGGCAGCGCGAGGCAGCCAGGTGTCACGTTCCACAAATCTCCATCAAGTGATTTCTCTGGGAGGAAATGAAGTTTGAAGAACTCCTCTGCTGCTCCTGACGCTTTGGCTCTGACCTTCTCCTGCTCCCAGCTTATCTCCATGGAGATGCTCATTTTGCAGATTGGCTCCATCTTCTGCCAGCAGCCGCTCGTGGAGGCAGGAGGCAGGGCCTGGGCAGGGGAGCCAGGCTGTTCCAAGGATTCAATCCCATCCTTTTCCACTCTCCAGCACTTTCAAATGGACTGTGGTGTTGATCATTCTGCAGGAAAGCTGTGGCCTGGCCACTCTGACCTCATCCAAACCCTAAATTGGAGGATTTTAGCTGGAATTAGAGGCTCCCACTCTACCACAGCAGTGACCAGCCTCAAGGACAGGTCTCCACTTTGTTTTGGGAAAACCTGACCATATCCAGGCTCTTGCCAGAGCTGGGAGAAAGAGGAGATTGTCTGTTCCATCCTATACCAGGGGGATAACTTGTGTCTGCAGGAGAAATGTGCTGTAACCTATTGTTATATATAGAAGAATACATATATATATGTGTGTGTATATATATACATGTGTAGAAGTCTCTAGAAAATGGGAACAAAAATTCTTCTTTTCTTCTTCTACATTGTAACCTATTGTTATATATAGAAGAATACATATATATGTGTGTGTGTGTGTGTATATATATATTTATATGTAGAAGTCTCTAGAAAATGGGAACAAAAATCCTGCTCCAAATCTCATACATATTTTATGTGACCTGATAGCCACAAAAATCTCCTGTGAGGGCTGAGGGGGACCCACACCCTCCACATGGAAAGGGAGCATTAGCAGGACTGAGCTCGGTGCTCTCAGGAAAAGCACTTGTTAGGAAATTTCAACAAACCATTTTTCATTGGAAAATGCTGATTCTTTGAAACAGGCTTTTTGGTGAGAATAAAAGGGCAATTTTTCCTCATTTTAGCAACTCTAAATATTGCGGCAGCTTTAAGTGAGAAGAGAAACTGAGAAAAAACCTGCTTGAAAGTTGGTTTTTTATCCCCTTGTTTCAGGTTGTAACTTTATTATGATGAAAACCAAAAGAAAATCAAAACAAATGTTGTTAAAGAAAAAGGAAACTTTTAAGACTGCTGTAAAAATGAAATCCATTGATCTGACTAGAGGTATTTTTCCCCAGTGTTTGTTCCTACCATTTTTATTTTAACTTCAGGTACTTGAGAGAGGAAAGGGATGGAGAGATCCCAGGAGAAGGGGAGAAGGCTCAGCTGAGCCTGTGGGCCAGGCTTTGTGTCTGCAGCACTGTGGTGAATGACAAATTACAGCTTCTCAGGGCTTTGGGTACCACAGGCAGGGTTCATTTAGGGGCCAAACCCCTTCAGGGAGGGAATGGGGTCAGCAGGGCTCAGGGCTTGTTCCCCAGCTCAGCTGTGGGGTGTGATGAAGTGTGGGAGGAGGGATGTCATGGTGTGATGTTGGCCCAATGCCAGTGCCCCCATGAAAACACATGCTTCTTGGTGCCTGCTGTGAGATGTGACCAGGAATAAGCAAAGCAGGCCCCCACTTAGAAATAAAAGGAGAACTTTATTAACTAAACTACAACTCTAAGTAACAAGAAACACTCAGGGAAAATGAAAACTTACCAAAAACATTTCCTCCGCCCCCCCACCAAATTTCCAACGCATCCATCTCCTAAATCACTAACTCTTGGTCCATCACCACCCTTCAGACAATCAATTCTCAGTTCATCAAGAGGAGAGGAGTCCTTCGTGTGCCAAGGGCTTCCCCAGGAAACACAGCTGAGACCTTGTGTGTTCCCATGTCACTCGCGGCACTGCCAGGAGAACATCTGCCATTGTGACCTCTTTCTTCCATGCCCAGCGCTCTCACCACTGCACATGGGCCACGACAAGGGAGAAGGTGGTGCCTGAGACTTTGCCTGAGTTTCCCCTGAATTTCAATGCTAATTCAAGTGCCAGAGCACTTGCCGGCCAGATGGCACCTGCTGATGTTCTGCCACCTTCACCCGGGCTCCAAGGGGTGCAGTGAAGCTCTTTGCAGCCAAGGGTCTCTTCCTTCTGTCCTCAGGGATTTCACAGCCCTGCAGTTCTGCTCTGGAGCGAGCTGAGAGCTCCAGGGCTCTTGCATCTCCTTTTTTTCTCTTGACAAGGCCCCCTCCTCCCTGCAGAAACCTCTCTCTTTTTTCTCATCACCACTTCTGCTTCCTCCTGCCTTGCTTGTGCTGTCACATCAGCCATCCCTCAGGGAGTTACAGCCCTGCCTCATCTCTCCATCACTCCTCTGCAGTCCTTGGTGGAAGCAACAAGGACTTTCCTTGTTTATTTGTTCTGCAAAGTTTATTTGGAGATGGATTTGTTGCTGCTGTATATATATATATATATATTTTTTTTTTTTTTTTTTTTTTTTACAAAGACTTATTGAAGAAAGTAAGCTGGAGTTGGAAATATGCACAGCAAGGGGAAAACTTCATTTCCCATGAACACAGCCTTTGGTGGAGCTAAAACAATGAGTAGCAAGATGCAAAAGCAGAATGTGTTTGAATTTTTAGGGTGCAGCTTCTCTGAGAAGAGGCTGTGAGGTGAAGTGGGGCACAGCCTCAGCCCTCTTGTTGCCACTCACATCTGTCAGTCCATCTCCAAGACTGGCTCTCACTGATCACTGGGGATCAGTGAGAAGGGCTCTCGTTCAGTACAAGCCAAAATCAAATTTGTTGCTGTTGCTCCAGGAACTGTAAACCTTGCCTGTTGCTAATCAGCTCTACTTCCTATGGCTTATGTTTTTCTGGCAATTTCTGATCCCACATAAAGCTGAGAATATAGCTGCAGCCTTCAATTCCTCTAAAGGAGAAGTTGTCTCCTTTTTAATTAGCTTTTCATGTCAGGACAGCATGGACTGGTAATAAAACCATAGGAGAGATCCTCCTCAGTGAAAATGTGGTGATGGAGTGAGTTGAAAGAGAGGAGAGGGATGGGGACTGCAGGGAAGGTGGGCATAAGAAGCAGGAAGATTCTAGTGAGGAGGCAGAAAAGCGCAGAGTTCCAGCTCTGACACTGAGGAAATGCTGGCTGGAGACCCAGCAGAGGGTACAAGCCAGCCCTTGCTAAAGGTCTCTTTGCAGGGTGATAATTTGGAAGATCAGAGCCTGGCAATGGAGCCTGGGTGGGAGCAAGAAAATTTCTTCCTTCCCCTGCAAAGAGCAGAGGGAGCCACAAACCAACCATATGGAGCTGCAGCAGAGTTTGCCAGCACCTTCTGGCTCCTGAGGGTCACAACCAGTGTAAAGGACACAGTGAGGCACTGAGCTCTTTGCTTTTTAAATCCACATGGAGTGAACTGAAGTATGCGTTTTGGAACTTGGATCTAAAATATCAGTGCTAAAACAGGAGACCTGTGAGCAGGACCAAAGAATGGGAATTTCTGGTCAAGTTTAGGGAATCCAAAGGCCTCTTTGGCAATCATACTTGGGAGTGAGGGCCAGAGCTTTGTGCAAGGCTCTCTCTTTTTGTTTAAAAAGCTTTTGTGGCCTCTGCCCTGGTGGAAGTTCTCCCTGGGGAAAAGGGAGACCTTCAATCCCATTGCCCAGATTGGGTGTGGAGATGGGTCCCAGCAATAAATTCTCCCTTCCAGCCAGGATCCTGTGCAGAAACTGCAGACTCTCCATCCTTCCTGCTGAAACCAGACCTGATGTGCCAAGGATGTGGGAGAGAAGGACTTGAGTGAGCCCTCCCAGGGACTGAATTATTGCAAATCATGCAGGAAAAGCAGTGATGGGTTCTGGACTGTGCTCAATGAGTTCTTTATTCATTTTTTAGGTAATTATTGTGTTAAACACCAGTGATGGGGAGGAAAGGACTCTCAGCTCCCCGGAGCACCCAGATCCCTGCACACATGTGCCTGCTGCAGTGCTGCTGGTGGTGTGGGGAGGAATTTACATTTTTTTTTCACAAACTTTGTGCTGAAACAAAGAGCTCTGTGTAATCCATTTATCACAAACTACTCCAATTCCTATCTTAAGCAAGAGAGGAGTCAATTAACAAATGAAAACAGAGTGCCAAAACACTCTCTCCATTTAGATCACAAGATGGTCTGTAGTGGCACAGCATGAACATTGTTTTCCAGAATGTGAATTTGGAGATCACAGGGGAAAGGAACTCATTCTGGGATTCAAGCTTTGGAAATGGACTGTTATCTTTCTGATGATTTCCCTGCTTTTGTAACTCCCTCACCAACATTTTCTGGCTTCGTGGATTTGTCTGCCCAACAGATGTGACAGAAAGAAATATTAGCTTTACAAATGGGGATAAAAATGACATATACTGAAAGCTAAAGCCAGTTAATGAGAAAGGATTTTCAAAATGTCACTCATCCTGTTTCCCACATTCAGCTTATATTTCTAAAAACTCTTATCCCTTTTCTTCCCATGGAAAGTCCATTTTCAACTTAAACTTCCTTCCATTGACTTCTAACCAAATAATTATTAGCTTCCAAATTAATTTAACTTGTTAGTCAAATTACAGCCCAGCAAAAAGGAAACCACAAATGTATTTATGGCTTTATTTAATCTTTATTAAGACTAACAAGGCTTGAGCAGAAATGATCTCTTGACAAAGCCATTAAGAGCCCAGACATGATCACAGGTCTGTAACACATCTGAAAGGGTACAGCAGAAAAGTCAAATGTTTGTCTTCTGGGAGGCAGTCAGAGCCAGATTATGCTGGAATTAAAGAAAAATAGAGCAACTGAAGGACCAATCCTGCAATGGTTTGATAATAATTCATTGCTTTTTAAAGAAAGGCAACAGGGTTTTTTGATGCTATGACTGATGGCCACATTTCAAGGCTCAGAGAAATTCTGCAAATCAAAATCCCAGAATGGTTTGGGTTGGAAGGGACCTCAAAGCTCGTTCATCCCACCCCTGCCATGGCAGGGACACCTCCCACTGTCCCAGGCTGCTCCCAGCCCTGTCCAGCCTGGCCTTGGGCACTGCCAGGGATCCAGGGGCAGCCACAGCTGCTCTGGGCACCCTGTGCCAGGGACTCACCACCATCACAGGGAAGAATTTCTTCCTAATATCCAATCTTCACCTGTTCTCTGTGAGTGTGAAGCCATCCCCCCTTGTCCTGGCTCTTCACACTCTGGGTTAATGTTGACTGTGTCAAATCCCAGCAGTTCAGGGTCCCTGGGCGATTTGGGCAAAGCCAGGACTTGGTGGCCTGAGGGGGACACATCTCCTTGTGTGGCACCAGACAGGGAAGTCCTCTCCTGTCCAGTTCCCAGCAAATCCCCCCTCAGATCCATGTATGACAGCACCAAGCATTTCTGGAGCCCCTTGGACAGAGGTGTCCAGGAAGGAAAGTGCCCCATTCCAAATTGCAGCTGGCTCCTGGGTTCCTGTGTGCACAGCCTTGGCTCTGAACCTTTGAGCCATTCACATTCTCTGAAAAAATTCCTTTGCCTAGAATTTTTCTCCTGTGAAGCTGAAAAGCCTCAGAGAAAAGGAAAACAATTCTGATCTCATTTGCTTCTCCTGTGTTGTGCTCATGTGGAATGTGTTTGGAGATTGTTCACCCACAGGTGATTGTTCCATTGCATTCTGCTGGGAGTTGTTTTCACTCTTTGGCCAATCAGGAGCTGCCAGCTCCTCTCAAAACTGAAGTTGTTCTTGCACTGCAGGGACTCCCAGCCCTGTTCTCTTCCCCTGTCCCAGTGCAAACCTGGGAGGTGACTTGTGTGAGGGCTGAAGGGTCAGAGAAGCTGCTGGTGTGAGCATAGTGCTGGGCTCTGAGATGCCATCTGCTCAGCTCCCTGTCTTCAGGGAGACATTAACACAGCCTGAGGGCTTCCCTGTGTCTGACCTCCCTTCTGCTCTCTGCACAGAAACACAGCCCTTGGGCATCTCTGCTGCCTCCGTGCAAAATGGACTCAAATCCAGGACAGAACTGCAGTGGAAATGAAGCAAAAACACACAGGCTTCACCTCACCTTCAAGGGAATATAGATCTCTGCAGAGCTCTGTGGCATTCACATTCTCTGAAAAAATCCCTTCACCCAGGATTCTTCTCCTGGGAAGCTGGGAAGCCTCAGAGAAAAGGAAAACAATTCTTGTCTCATTTGCTTCTCCTGTGTTGTGCTCATGTGGAATGTGTTTGGAGATTGTTTGCCCACAGGTGATTGTTCCATTGCATTCTGCTGGGAGTTGTTTTCACTCTTTGGCCAATCAGGGCCAAGCTGTGTCAGGGCTCTGGAGAGAGTCAGGAGTTTTCGTTATTATCTTTTTAGCATTCAGTAAGTATTTTTTCTATATTTTTGGATATAGTATAGTATTCTTTAATATAATATACTATAATAAAGTAATAGATTAGCCTTCTGAGAACATGGAGTCAGATTCATCATTCCTGCCTTTGCTGGGGCTCCCTACAAGACAACAGAGCTCCCAGAGCCTTGGCTCCTCTGCCTGACCAAACCTGACCAGGTTATTGCCTTGGCCATCACAGGATCTCATCCTCTCTGCCAGCTGTGCTGCAGTCCAGCAAGGATGGGGAGATGTGAGGGCTGTGCAGGCCCACAGGGAGGGCTGGAGATCAGAAGGGATTTGGGAAAAGGACAGGCATGAGCATGGGGCTCAGCCAGCTGGGATGTTCGCACAGCCAGAGCAGCCCCTTGTGAGTCTGGCTCCTTTTTCTGCCGTGCTCTCTCTCTGCTGATTTTCACACTGAAAGCTCCAGCTCTGCCAGCTCTACAGCAGTCCAATCATTTTTCCAGCCTCAGCTCGTGCCTACTAATATGTTTCAGGCATAGAAATTTCATTAGGGCTGCCCTGATGTCCACAGGCTTTAGCCATGGACTTTGTCATCGAGTGGGTTTCATTGCAGCCAGTAAACAAATCACCCTCTGCTCCTGGGTGGGAGTGGAGGGCTGGGATAGAGGAGGCACAAAGAAGGAAAAGAAGCAAACAAAAGTTCCATCCATCCATCCATCCATCCATCCATCCATCCATCCATCCATCCATCCATCGTTGATATGGAATAGCCACCCCCATCCTCAGGAAAACAGATGCCCAGAGCTACCTTTAAACGCTTTTGGGAAAACCCCTTAAACCTTTTCTAAATTTTTATTATTTTTATTATTTTACTCTGAATTTAATCCAAACATGGTTTTCTGTATAGTCCTGGGCAAAAAAAATAAATTTTTTCCTTCCAGCAGCAGGAGATGTGCTCCCACATGGGGTGTCCTCAGTGGAGCTCACAGAGCTCTGTGCATTCCCTACGTGGAGGGCCAGGGGTGAGAGGGAGCATCTTATTTGAGGCTAATCAGAGCAGCATGCAACAAAAGGAGCAGCTGTCATCTTTTCCTTTCCCTCAGCCACTGCTGGATGGATCAATCAGATCAAAACATTTTCAGAGTCACTTTTTTTTTGGGGAAGGATTTTTGAAGTATTTTCTTTTCCTCTAAAATGCTCCAATTTAGAAAGGAAATACGTAAAACTGAAACAAGTCCTGTAGGTTTGTCAGAGAAATAAACCTCATTTTTTCCCTCTGAGAGGACATACATTTGGCAATGGATGCAGCTCATCTGCAAGAGACAGAAGCTTCCTAAACATCCAGAATGAAATTCTTTCAAAATTCAGACAGCATCAAGCCAGCGAGTTCAATTTGCTCTTTGTCAGCATAATCCTGGTTGCATTTCCTCGAGGGCTGGAGCTGCAGAGCCTTGTTCAAGACCAGACAGTCCCAAAATAGATTTTGGATGATTATTGGGACCAGGACACACTGCTGGGGCTGTGGTCCCTCTTGCAGGCAGGAGGTCCTGAGGTTTTTGTGTCTGTGTCCCACTGGAGAGCAGAGAGCTGCTGGCTCTGGGATCACTCTCTCCTCTGGCTCCAAGCACTCAATGCTCTTGCTGTGACCCTCTGGTTATCAGAGATGCCATGGGAATGCTGGATGCAGGGATGCAGTGGGGCTCTGATGTCTTACTGCCTTTAAAGGCAGAAAAGAGAGTAGGTTTATTGCCTGAGCTCTGCACAGTGTCCAAGGAAGAGAAAAAGAAAAATTAAAAAATCTCCTGTTGCCTTTTTCTGGCCAATTGTAACTCCACACCTGGGCCAGCTTACTCTGTGATGCCCAGATTTTATCATTTAATCCCAAATATTTTGCTTTATCTGCCCATCCAATGGGTTGGGGGTGCTAATTTATAAACTGAACCAAGTACCTGTATTTAGCTCACACTCATTCTGCCTGTCTGGGGTGGAACATCCCTGCAGCATTCCAGCCCTGAGCTGCCTGAAGGTGCTGATCAGCTGGGAAACAAACCAGGAGCCTGGGAGTCCTGGCTGGGGCATCCCAGTGGGAGGGGAAGGGGCAGACAGCAGTGCTGGAGGTGCTGCTGGAGCTGGCAGTGCCCTCGGGGAGGAGATAGGATCTTCCTTTAAGTCTGAGGAAGGGCAGCAGCCCAGCTGGGATGTCCCTGCTCACCCCCTTGGCAGCAGAGGACCCTTCATGTCTGTGCAGCAGCGAATAAAACCCCTTGGGATGCTCCAGTGCCTGATGCCTGTCACTTAAATAAAGTTTGACCTTATATTACAGTCCTTATACCCTAGTGCTGCTCCCTGGGGGCCCACAGGGCTTCATCCCTGGCCATCTCTGCTCAAGCCCATCAGGATTTTGCCTGGCTGATGATGCTGTGCCAGTGCAAGCTGCTGTCTGCAGGCAGGAGCCGCGTTAGCATTGATTCTTCCAGCTGCCAAAGCAGAGCACAGATTTTCCTTGAGATGTTTCCCCTTCACAGAATCCCCTTTTTGTGGAGCAGGAGGGATGGGGGAGAGAGGGAGGAAAGGGAAAGAAATGAGCAGAGCAGTTCTTGCTGCTGATGGAGAAGTGCCAGCCAGGCTCTCCAGAGCACTGCCTAATGTGACCTACTTCAGTGGTCTGCAGAGAGGAATTTGTCTTGCAACAGTTCTTTTTGGAGGAAAACAAATTATGATCTCAAGCAGCTCCAGAGCAGGAGCCTGATTTCCAGAGGAAACTCTGGTTTTTCCTCTGTGTTCAGCAGGGAAGGGAGGGATCAGGGCTTACCCTGGTGTGACAGTGTTCACAGGGGTCCCAGGGAGAGAGAACAGGATCTGACTCCATGTTTAGAAAACTTGATTTATTATTTTATGATATATATTGTATTAAAACTATACTAAAAGAATAGAAGAAAGGATTTCATCAGAAGGCTTGAAAGGAAAGCAGAGAATAGAATGATAAAAGCTTGTGATTCTGAGAGCCCAAGCCAGCTGACTGTGGCCATTAATGAGAAACAACCACCTGAGACCAGTCCCAGATGCACCTGTTGCATTCCACAGCAGCAGATAACCACTGTTTACATTTTGTTCCTGAGGCCTCCCAGCTTCTCAGGAGGAGAAATCCTAAGGAAAGGATTTTTCATAAAAGATATCTATGACAAACCCTGGTTTGTCACCCCCCTTCAGCACTGCTCAGCACCACAGTGACACACACAGGGGTGCTGGAAGTCTCTGGCTGTGCTGTAATCCCAGTGCAGTGATATTTTTGAGTTGCTGGAGTTTTATAATTCACAGGCTGTGTGTGCATAGAGGTCTCCTCTGTCAGGGGTCTGCCCAGTGACCTCAAATCTCCTTCCAGGATAAGAAAAAGTGAGAACTCTGGGATAGCTGGGTCAGTGGAACATTATTCTGTTTTTCCAGCACTCTAGGAGATCTGGACTCAGCTGGAATTTTAGCCAAATCACTGTCTTTCCACTCTCTCTCCAAAGATGCAGGGACAGTGACGTGGGTTATCCCTGACCCACAAATTTAGGGAGATGTGAAGAGGACCCAGGACTACAGGGCTTGTATCTCAGCCTGGGGAGCGGGGTGAGGCTCTGAGGGAATCTCAATGGGAGATTCTCACCTTCAATGAGAACCTCACCCTCAATGGGTGAGGCTCTGAGAGAACCTCAATGTGAGATTCTCACCCTCAATGGGTGAGGCTCTGAGAGAATCTCAAAGCTCCTCAGTCAGGCAAAGACTCGTGGCAGCTGTCCTGGATCCAGCAGGATACGAATCCCTCCAGCTGCCAAGAGATTTTGTCAATGCCCCTGGCCAGAGATTTATTTTAGCCTTTTAATACTTCCTGCATAACATTTTGTTACCCTTCTTCCTCTCTCTGTCTAATTTTTTTTTTTAATTCTCTTTTCCTGGAGCACTTTGCTGTACTCTCTGAATAGATCCCCATGCAGCAAACGGCATCAGCACACTGATAAATTAGCGATGAATTGGAGCCTGGGATTAGCTCAGGCCAGTAATTTAACCTGATACAGGAGATGTTTGCATTTGTTCTGTTCATGCACCAACAGGCAGCAGCTATCCTGGAAACCTGACACTTGTGGGCACTGCTCTCCCCATAAAGCACCCCTGTGGCAGCCCACAGTCGCTTCCCATTTGTCTCACCCCGGGCCATGCCGGGTGAGCCAGCTCTGGCAAAACCTTTTAGGAGGGGAGGGAATGGGAAATAAAATATTTACTTTTTGTTTTTCGCTCGCTGGCGGTGAAAGGATATTGATGTGGTGCGGATGGAACGTTAAAATCAGAATAAAATAAATATTTTTTTTTTTTTTTAAGCCAGGCATAAATTAGCAGTGTTTGCTTCCTCTGTGGCCGAGGGAAGTGTGAGAAATAGCTGCTCACTTTTCATAGTTTAGGAAGGTTTATTAAACCTTATCAAAAATACAACAGAAGACCGAATGAAGAAAAAAGGTTACGGTGCTGGGAGCAAAAGATTTTCCTCACCATGTGCTCAGCCTCCTCACAATGGAAGTTTTCCCATTTTAACAGTTTAACCCCTCCCAAAGTTCTGTCCATCAACCCCTTCTTTGCTGTCTAGTGGTGGAGATCTCCTCCTCAAATCCTGACTGGAGCTCAGCTGTTCCACAGTGACAAGCCAGCCTGTCACAGACATCTTTTATGAAGAAACCTTTCCTTAGGATTTCTCCTCCTGAGAAGCTGAAAGGCCTCAGGAACAAAATGTAAACAATGGTTGTCTGCTGCTGTGGAATGCAACAGGTGCATCTGGGATTGGTCTCATAGAGTTGCTTTTAATTAATGGCCAATCACAGTCACCTGGCTCAGACAGAGAGCCCAAGCCACAAACCTTTGTTATAGTTCTTTATTTTTCTATTCTTATCTAGCCTTCTGATGAACTCCTTTCTTTTATTCTTTTAGTATAGTTTTAATATAACATATATCATAAAATAATAAATCAAGCCTTCTGAAACATGGAGTCAGGTCCTCGTCTCTTCCCTCATCCTCAGACCCCTGTGAACACGGTCACACCAGCCCTCCCAGATGTCCCAACCCCAGCTGTCCCTTGATAACCACATGAGGGGGTACAACATAACTGTAAACCTATAAAACTTTTCTTTACCTATACATATGATATTTGTCTGTTAATTGTGAGAGTCAATCATGGCATTACCCATCTATCACAGCAGTCTGCATTACGCCAGTGCCATATAACACACCAGGATGTGCTCGGGGAGTTGCTGGCCATAAATCACAGGTGGCATTTAAACAGACAGGAGGAAAGGCCACAGAGATGGATGGGTGTCCCAGGAAGGGACTGTCTGAGGGGCAGCTGTAAACACATCAGGAGGCAAGACAGAAGTGGGAAAGGGGATTTTGAGGACTGAGGGCAGAGGTGAGTGCTGGCAGGGTGAGTCAGGGGAGAAGCTGACCTCCAATCCCTCGGTTTTCAGGTATACAGGCTGAGGATGACAGCCCTGTTTTGCTGCACTTCAAGACTTCTAAATTACCTCTACCTTTCTTCCCCCCTGTGAAACAGCAAAATGTTGTAGTATTCATTTTTCACTAAAAAGGTCAAGTTTTCGATTCTGCTTTCTCCTTCTGACAAGAGCTGACCAGAAAACCCAAGGCTTCCATACTTTTACAGGATATCTTCATCCTATCCGAGGTGTCGATACAAAATCCTTTCCCTAAAATAATCTGCCAAAAACTCTCAGCGATGAGGTTCATGCCTTGTGCCAAACCAGGATGACAGCTGTGACCTTGACAGGTGACAAATTCACCCCAAAGTAGAGAGAGGAGCCTTTTCTTCACCTCAACCTCTGTGTGGGACACGGAGATGATGCCGCTGTGACTCCGAGCACTGTAGGACTCCAGGGGCTCTGTTCAAGGAGCCCTCTTGACTTTAGCAGGATTATTTCAGGAACAATGTTGTGAAATCACTCTCAGCTTTCCACCCCCTGGATATCACAGTTCAAATGTGCCTGCAGCCAAGGGAGGAAGTCCTTGTGTGACAGCAGCTTTTTGCAATGTTTCACTGTGCTCTACACATTGCCACTGAAAGGTTACTGGATTTTTTTTTTTTTTTTTTTTGGCATGGTCATCGCGCACTTTCTCACACTTCCAATAACAAGAGAACAACAAGGGCATTTACTCTTTACTGAACTGCTGCAGTCGTGCTCTTTAGAAAGAGGGCCTGAAAAAACTGAAAAAAAAAAGGAGTGTGATTCAAGTCAGGCTTAGGATCAATAAACAGACTTGGGGTCAGGGCTGGAGTAAAACTGGGGGATGGAGAAGGCAGGAAAATCTCAAGGAGAAGGGATTCAAGGACAAGGACAGATGGCTCCTCAGAAGAAAAGTGAAGAAGCAGACCTTGTTCGGTGGGTGGTGATGAAACAGGCTCAGGACGGGGACCAAGGAGCTCCAAGTCAGGACTGGAAGTGTTAATTCTGTTTGGAAAGAAGCTTAATCCTGGCAGCTGGCAGCCTGGAGTGCCTCAGACTCCAGCACAGCTCTGGCTCTGAGGTTTCCCTCCTGCAGGAACACAAGTCCCCTGCTGCAGAGGCAGATGCACAGGAGCCTGTTCCAGGAGTCAGGACAAAGCAAGGGATGTGCCACAGCACCAGAGGGCCCTGACTCTCTGCACAGGGAAAGGCAGAGCTGCTTCAGAGAGAGACTAATTCATCAGTAAAACATTAATTATCCTGATGGCTCCATTCATTAACCTCTGAAGTGAGAGGAGCTGGTCCCTCTCCCACTCTGGATAATTTTAGCCCCTCCCAGCTTCAGCACAGGAGTCCCATTTCAGAAATATAGCTACAATTTGGACAATCTGGGGAGCAAATATCCCACAAGGGCCCAAATCCCCCACAGGCACCAGTGCAACACCATTAATGTCAGCAGAACTTCTGCCTTCCCCAAACACTTCTGACTCCAGGTGTGAACATCAGGCTTGCTCTCCAGCAACTGTGCTTGTGATTCCCCACTTGTACTCTACCAAAAAGAAAATCCCATCTTTTGGCCAGCAGAATACATGGATCAGTCCCACTGGGACTGCAAATAATATTCTGTTTAAGAGCTGGTCTGGAGAAAGGCTTAATTATGTGCACAAATATTGCTTTGGCAAGGAGCTCATGCTGTGCAGGCAGCTGATGTGTATGAGCTGATCCTGCAGTTCCCCCTGTGTTTGTAAGGGCCTGCATCTGTCAGATAAATTATCTGGGAAGCTTGGAAATGGATGGAAACTCCTCTTCTTCAAAAAGGCTCTGCTCCTGCTCTGGTGCTGGCTCCCAGCTCATCCTGTCTCCTCTCTGCCTGGGTTTGCCTCCATGCAAACTGCTTTACGGCCTATTAATTAGAAGTGCTGCATTGGAGCTGGAAACCAATGTTATTTCTGGGATGGAGCCCACCTCTGCCCTTGGGAGACTCCATGGCTGCTTCTGAAGCCATGTGCTGATTAAATTCAGCTCCATGGTGTGCTTAAGTCATGAACCAATGCAGCCTGCAGCTCCAGGGGTCTCTGTAAGGCATTTCCAGCTGGGGCTGACATCTCACACTTCACTCTGAGCCCCTCACACGTGTACAGCAGCCTCTCCTGGGCTCTTCCAATGTCTGTGTGATCCTTTCTTTGACATCAGTGTCTCCTGCACACTCATGGCCATGCACCTGGGATCTGCTGGGCTGGATTATTTCTCTGTTGAGTGCCAGGATCCCCTGCCATCCCTGCCTGCCTTGCTGGATTTCTGTCAAGTCACTGGAGCTATGTCAGATCTCTCCTAAGTGCTGGATCTGAACTGGATCCATCCTGGGTTTAAGATGCTTTCCAGGAGCCTTAGCAGAGCCATTCCAGAGTCCAATAATTTTATTTTTAAAAAGCTTTCAATTTCTTTTGACAGGGCTGGAGTGTTTAAAGATGGCAAAGTGAAGGAGATAAATAGATTATTGATCGGACAGGCTTGTAATTCCTTAGTGAATTGGATTTAGCTCCTTCACTGAGATCAGGTCTCTGCCATAAATCTCCCAATGAATCAATAGGGTGGAGAGTGCCTGGTGAGCAGGATTTTGTTTGTTACCATGGCCACAGGAAGGGATTGGGAGCGGGTTTCCCATGGGAGTGGAGGGCAGGGACCTGGATCCACACATTTCTGCTGAGGCAGCCATGGCACAGCCTTATCCTGGAACTCCATCACAACTGCTCCTGTGGCCTGTCTGTGCCATGGGGAGGCAATTCCAGGTGCAGTCAGTGCTGGACAAGTTATCCTGGCATTAAAGGACAGTTCAGCAGCAGGGGCTGGAGGTGGGACTGTTGCCTGACTTCCTGGGGCAGGAAATGCAGGCACAACAGGATGGAAAATTCCCATCAGGTGCCCGTGCTGTCCATTCCTGTCCCCTCCAGGCCCCCAGGTGTGACCGTGTTCACAGGGGTCTGAGCTTGAGGGAAGAGACGAGGATCTCACTCCATGTTTCAGAAGGCTTGATTTATTATTTTATGATATATATTATATTAAAACTATACTAAAAGAATAGAAGAAAGGATTTCATCAGAAGGCTGGCTAAGAATAGAATAGCAAAGAATGATAACAAAGGTTTGTGGCTCGGCTCTCTGTCCGAGCCAGCTGACTGTGATTGGCCATTAATTAGAAACAACCAACATGGGCCAATCTCAGATGCACCTGTTGCATTCCACAGCAGCAGATAATCATTGTTTACATTTTGTTCCTGAGGCCTCCCAGCTTCTCAGGAGGAAAAAATCCCAAGGAAAGGATTTTTCATAAAAGATGTCTGCGACACCCATGTGCTCAAGTCCTGTCTCACTGCTCACTGGAGGCATCTCCAGAGCCTTCCTGGCTGGGCTGGGCAAGGATTCAAACCATGATTAGAAAATCAGTGGGAGCTGTCAGCAGTTAAAAATGCCAATACCCCAAACTTCTGTTAACTCCCCAATGCAGCATTAGTGCCAGGGAATAAAATCTGGCTGCTGGAGGAGTAAAAACTCCCTGCAGTCCGTCCCAAGGGTCTGGGTGTGCTCTGTGCCTGAACCTGGCACAGCATCCGTAGCTCCTCAGAGCTTTGAGACACAAAGGATTTTGCCATTTTGCTAATGGATTTCCATTTTGGAATGGCAGGAGTACACTTGGAGGCTGGGGTCCAGAACAGCCTCTGTGGCATCATTTCTTGAGCTAACTGGAGATCTATTGCTGCATTGGGGAGTTAAAAGAAGTCTGGGGTTTTGGCATTTTTAACTGCTGACAGCTCCCACTGATTTTCTGAAGGTTTGTGGGTATCCAGATTGAGGGTGAATAAATGTCCATACCCTTTAAGCTGGTGTGGAGCTCAGCCTGTCAGTGCTCCTGCTCTCTGTTCCTCCTCCTCTTCACCAGCAAATTCAGAACAGAGACAACCACAACTTCCCTAAAATCATTTATAATCCTGTTTATCAGCATTCTCATAAATGAACTTGAGCATGACCCTACAAAAATATATAAATTCAGACTTTCTGGACTGATTTGTTTTTTTCCAGTCAGGTGTACACTGTTCCAGTTCCCATCAAGTCTGCTTTGCTCACACAGCTGAAGTCTTTGGGCTGTATGTGGCATTTCCCAGAAGTTCAGCCACTCTGCAGAACCCCTGGAGCCTCAGGCCCCGACAAAGTGGGCTGGAGGTCTTCCAAAGCTGGACTTGGTTGGGAGACTTCCAGTGCTTCCTGGTTCCAACTGAGCTGGCAAGGAACAAAACAGCTTTTTCCACTCTGTTTCATTCTCCTTCTGGTGCTGGCTACACCCCAAAAGGCAGAGACAATGAAAGGGAAAGGAGGGAGGAATCAGCTGCATCTTTTCAGTGCTGAGCAAGGGATCTGTGGGCCCTCAAGGTGGGATCCAGCATGGGGATGTGGGAAGGGGATGATGCCTACACACCTTGGTCAGTTGTGGAAATTAGGGAAAATCTTATTTAGAACCAGTGAGAAAAACTCATTGTTTTCCCATCCTCCATGGAAAACCAACAGAGAAACTGGTTGTGGCTTTTTTTAGTTTAAAGAAAAAAAATTCCCAGATATGTCATTGAGAGCCTTTGAGGGGAGGGGGCAGAGGGAGTTCTGCTGAAAAAGTGCCTTGAAGTTTGAGTTGAACATTTTATTTTAGAAACTGATTTAGAACTGATTTTATTTTAGAACAACTGCAATCCAGGAAGAGATTTTAAGCTGAACAGATCTGTTTGCAAACTTTTTATCTCGCCAGAAAATCCACAACCCATGAGTCACATTTTCCATCGTGAAAAACTTTTGGAAAACATGAGCCGCTCAACCAAAACTCATCTTGTTTGACCATTCCCAGAAGCGAGTGATGCAGAAGAAGCTGAGCCACCTAGAGCTGCAAATCCACAGCCAGTCCAATTTTGTCATTGTGTACAAATCACGGAGCTGCAGTGGGGTGTAATCCAGGCAGGCATTGCTCCCAGCCCTTCCAGCTCACCCAGCAGAAAGCTGTTGTGGTATTTTCTGAGACTCCCATCAAAGGGAGGAAATGGGGAATTTGACTTTGTGTTTTTAGAAGGCTAATTTATTATTTTATGTTACTATATTACATAAAAGAATAATATACTAAAGTATATTAAACTATGCTTAAGAATAGAGAGAGGATACAGACAGAAGGTTAAAACATATTAATGAAAAACTCATGACTCTCTCCATATTGCATTCTACTTTGGCGCAACACAGGCGCAGCAAGTGATAAGAATTGTGTTTTCCCTTTCTCTGAGGTTCAGAGAATGTGAATCTCAGAAATCCTTGTGGAGAATTGTGCCTTGCTTTTCTCTGTGAAGAGGAATGTGGCAGCACAGGGATTTGCCCAGGTTGTGCCTCCATAGACCCTTGGCTGTTCCTGCTCCCAGGCTGTGCCTCTCCATGCTGTGGATGCCTTATTTCTCCTTGGAAACAAGAACCTGTGGGTGCATCTGAAACCCACAGAACCATGCACCCAGCTCATGGATCACCTGGGAGATCTGACCCATCCAGCCCCACAGACATCTTTTATGAAAAATCTTTTCTTTAAGATTTTTCCTCCTGAGAAGCTGAGAGGCCGCAGGAACAAAATGTAAACAATGATTATCTGCTGCTGTGGAATGCAACAGGTGCACGTGTGATTGGCCCATGTTGGGTGTTTGCAATTAATGGCCAATCGTAGTCAGCTGGCTCGGACAGAGCCCGAGCCACAAGCCTTTATTATCATTCTTTTTCTATTCTATTCTTTGCTAGCCTTCTGAAGAAATCCTTTCTTCTATTCTTTTAGTATAGTTTTAATATTATATATATCATAAAATAATAAATCAAGCCTTCTGAAACATGGAGTCAGATCCTCATCTCTTCCCTCAACCTGAGACCCCTGTGAACACCGTCACACAGGGGTGTGCACATGGAAGGAAAAGTTTTGTTCCTGCTGGGGACACTGAGGATGCTGAGCTGTGAGAGGCTCCCTGTGACAGGGAGAAGCAGCTCCCTGCCTGCACCCAGGGCAGCAAAGCCAGCCTGAGCTGTTTTATCTTCGTGTGCTGTCAGAGCTCCAGGGACCGTGACCTTGCTTTGAAAGGTATTTAATGTCTACAAGGAAGATACAGTCAAAACAATTCTCTTCCTCCAAAGTGAAACACAGCAGCAAAGGAAGTGAGGAGAAGGAGTGAGAAGAGACTGGGTAAGCTCTTCAGTGAGGCTGAGGAGCAGATCTTTGCTATTTTGAGCTGATGTCTGCTCTGGGTGCTGAGCTGGGCCTGGCTGCTCAGCTCTGGATGCTGAATCTGAGCCCCTCTGGGGATGGCACAGCTGGAAAGGGATCAGGAGCCAGAGTTCAGAATGCTGGCAGTTCTGGCATTCCCCTTCCCTCCTCAGCAGGGCATCCCATTAGTGTTTGCACAGCTCCTGTGTGACACTGGGACAAACTCTGTGCCCTGCAGCAGGTCTGGTGACCAGCCTTGCCATGGCCAGGAGGCTTAGGAAAGGAATAAAACAAGGGAAAACCAGGAGTGAAGACAGGCCTGAGACACAGGAAGCAGCCGTCCAAAGATATCTGAAGCTTCTTTATTATTTATTTATTCTCCCTAAGATTCATCCATTCATCCCTCAGCAAAGGAGTTTGAACTTGTTTCCTCTTCTGTGTCCAGAACTAAGAAATATTTTCACTTCTACCAAAGATGAAACTGCAAAATGTTCATGTCCACTTGACAAAATCAAGAAATTCAGTTTTTATTTTTTAATATTTCATTTAAAAACTTTAAAATCTTTCATTTTTGTTAAAGGTGGAACAACAGCATTTTGAACATTCAGGTGCTCCTTTGAAAAACTAATTAAAATATTCCACAAATAAATTTAAAACAGACAGAAGGGTATGAGACCCCCAGGCACTGACTTGGGCTGGGAGGGAGCTGTTTGCCTGGGCATGGGAATGGGAACCTTGGGACCCTTTTCAGTCCCTGGTGGCTCATTTCACCTGAATTTTCCAAGTTGTTGTGCCCAGTTTGCCTTTTCCCAGGTTTCCCTGAAGATAACTTGGATTAAGAAAGGAGGGAAGAACTGGGGCTGCCTGGAGACCCAGAGATGTCCACACAAGCTCCTTGAACAATCTCAGACTGAGGTAGAGGAACTGTTAGGACATCAAACTTCTCAGATCCACCTTCCACCTGTAACAGAGCCCCTGAGGGGCTGAAGGGTGGAGTTCCCATCCCTCTCTCCAAACTCAGTGTGCAGCTTGGTGACCCATCTGGCTGCCATCCACAATGGAGGTTTTGGGATTCCCATTCTGAGCCCCTGAAGCCTTTTCATCTGCCTTTAAATAGAACAGGGCTTTGAGGGAAACTGGAACTGGAACAAAGCTCCTTCCCCACTGTGGGGCCAGCGGGGTCGATGAAGAAGCAGCTGAGGGTGAAATCAATTAATTCATTCATTACAGAGCTACTGCAGTCACAAAGATATTTCAATTGTGCTTGCTGAGAGGCCCTCATGAGAGATACATCTCATTTTCAGAGAGGTTCCCAAGGGGAGGGCATCGTCAGACAATTTCATTCCTGCTGACTTGAGGGTAACAGACGTTCTAAGGAAAACGTACCCTCTTGTCACCTCAAATTTCACTCCAGAACAAGCAAGAGTTTGAGTGAAATCAGATCCCACTTTAATGTAGGGAGATTTGTAATAGAAAACCACAAAAACTTGGGGAGATGGGACGTGGTGAATGGTATTTTCAAGGTTTAGAGAACAAGAAAGTGAGGCAGAGAAGTTTGCTGTCAGGCTTCTGAGATGGCTCCACACTCACAGGGAAAACCTCCAAGCTCCTTGGTCATGATTCTACCACAAACCAAATGCTCTGGGCTGTAGACTTCTACCCCAAATTCCTCCTGCTGGCTTGGTGGGCACATCCTGCAGCTGTATTTGAGTCCATGCCCATCGTAGCCCTCCCCGTGCTTCACACAGCCCTGTGCTGTCTGAACTTGTAAGGGAAATTTAATGATTTTAAATATAAATTTAGGTCATTTAAAAAAGACTGTGAGGTCTGATCACTTAACAGCTCTTATAACAAGGTATAGCACTTTTTCCATGCACTTTTGTGCCCCAAACCAGAGAACAGGATGTCAGTTGCTTAATCACAGCCGTGATTTCGAACCCTTTGCTCCTTGCAGAGAGATTTTTCAAGAGTTCCACAATCAGTATCTCAAAATCTTCTGAAGATACAGCTATTTATTGCAGGGTTTGGCTGGGTAATGTTTCAGAGAAAAAAATGTCATCCTGTCTGGATATTCCATGTTAGCAAGAGAGAAAATGCACCTACTGGCAGATGAATAGACAAAAAAAAAAAAAAAAAAAAGAGCTTGCAATTCTGGAGAAAAAACAGAGGTTTTCAATCATTTCTATGTACCTGACAGCAAAGTTCACCTGCAAAGCAAGGGCACAGTCTAAGCACCTACAGCATAATCCAAAAACCACTGAAGGGAGCAGGGCTATGGGGTAAAAAAGCATAAAGTGCTGATGAATTCAGTCCAGTGCTTTAATACAGTGAGGATACAGATGGCACAAGCAGCCCCTTCCCAGGCTGGGCTGAAACCAGAGAGGAGCAATGGATCAGAGGAGGGAAAGGCTGAAATCCATGGAAGGGTCAGGGACAGCAATGGAGCAAAGCAATAACTGCTTTTCCTTGCTTGTCTTTCCAAACAGGGATCATTGATAATGTGGAATCAGCTTGGAGGAAGGATGGATGGATGGATGGATGGATGGATGGATGGATGGATGGATGGATAGAAACCTTGGTTTTGCAATTCTGTGTAAAGAAAGTTCATATACCTCATGCCACCATAATGTGAAATTTTATCAGGAGTTTGGTTAGGTGTTGTTGGGTGTGGTGTGAGCCATACCTGGAATAATGCTTCTGAAGGGATAAAGACTTAGCAGAGTCTGGAAGTTTCATGTTTCCATGTCCTTCATTCAATGCTTTTTAATTTTCGCTTTTTTTCCCAAAGCTCCAATGTGCATATAGAGATATCTTCTTGCTTCCATCCCCATTTTCAGGCCTCAACCAAGAACCAAAAGTGCTCAAAATACTTCTGAGGGCTGTCTGCATAGCCAGTTGTCCAATTTCACAGGCTTTAATGGCTCTGAGAGGAACTCACACATCCCTTTCTGTCTGCTCTGCTCCAACCCAGACACAGCTAATGACAGTGACAGAAAGCCAAGCTAAGTGGCCAAAACAAACCCTTTGATGTACAGGAGGCTGAAAGGGATCATTATTTTTACTATTTAAATTACCTTTCTTTTTAAACATTTTCAAGATATTTTGTTCTTAGTACAACTACTTTTTAGTGATAGAAGAAAAGACATCAGAAGTGTGACACAGACAGCTCTGGGGCTGATTTGAATAGCTTTTCACTGACGTATGTCTTCACATGAAAATCCCAGATGGTCACTTGCTCAGTTCACCAAATTTGCAATATTCAGCAAGATATGAAAAAAAAAAAGCGCCTTCTCCCTAAAACTTTATCATTTGTAGCTGTCTCTGGACTGATTTTTTCAGCCCTTCAGATGCTTTGTCCCCACAGCCAAATGCAAAGCCTCTCTGTGAGGGTTGGTTCATTACCTCACTTCATTGTCTGACTTGTAATTTTCAAAAAAATACACAGAAAAAAAAAACAAAACAAAACAAAAAAAAAAAACAACCAAAAGACCCAATTAACAAGAGAACCTGAGAAACAAGGGGGATGATTCTCCTTCCCAGGCCTGTCCTACATTCCCTGTGTCCTGCAGTGGGGTCTGCCCACATGGAAAGACAAGTGGGAGCTGCCTCTGAAAGCCCCAACCTCTGTGTTTATTTAAGCAAAGCTTCATCTGGCTGATGGGGATCAGTGTAAAAAGAGTGATTCCACATGGCAGCACAGACATTTCTACCTGCTTCCTGGGTTTCTTTATTTTCTGCAAGGAGAATGAAATCCCCACAATCTGCCTGACTGCTGCTGCTTTCAGAGGGTGGGTTGTTGCTCTGTTTGACGTTCTCAAACTCCAGAGAAAAAGTATAATTAAATTAACCTGAAAAGGCCTTCTGATTCCAATGTGTGGATACATTTTCTGAAGACACGGTGTTATAAAAGGACTTATTTTCTGTGTTCCTGCTGCAAGATTTAAACCCTCTCTCCTGGTGGGATTCTGCTGTGTCCCAAAATCCAGACTAATGTTCATAACATATTCACTACTCAGTGCTGCATTATCATTGCCTTGCTAGGCTGTGCAGGAGTGTAAATACAGGAATTCAAAATCTTCCTGCTCATTTTCTTAATTCCCACTTCCAGCTGCTCTGATTACTTTCCAGCTTTGCTCTCTGCTCCTTTCTGGTTTGTATTTGGCTGCAAAGATGGGAGAGGAATGGATGGGTGCCTATCACACAGAGTCCCAGGTCCCTTTGGAACCCCAGGTCAGTGGAGTTATTCCCTCTGACAGGTTGTCCCTGGGGGCTGCAGCACAGCATCTTCCAAAATTCACATCCTGGGAGCCAAGAGTGCGGCCAGGATATCTGCAGAGGCAGCTCTGTGCCCTCATCACTGTCAATCCTGTATTTTATGGGAATAAATTGTCCAGGCCAAACCCTAATTTGGGAATGAGAAACCTGCCAGCACCAAGGCAGAGATGCAGGGAAGCCAGTGGGCCACAGGAACAAATTCAGGCAAACTTACAACAGGGAAATAACCAGAAAGGCAGAATTTTCCTAAGCTTTTAAGAGAATTTTTGCTGCATTTAGAATCATAGAAAAGTTTGGAAGGGACAGTAAGATCATCCAGTTCTACCCCTGTGTTTAGGACTGCCCTCGGCAAGGCAGGACAGTGGCAGTGCAGTGGCTTCTTAGGGGCTGTGCTTGCAACTTTCCCCATTTAAATACTCTGCTTTTAATTGCTTTTAATTATCTGGACTCTGGTATGTCGTGCTGAACAGCTGCTGCAAGCTGGATTCTGCATGAACAGTTTGAGATAAAGTGAAGCACAGTTCTGTTCCCCCCCCACCTCCACCTTGGAGATCATGCTCATCTCCTACCCATTAAAAGGAAAAAATCTCTGGTAAAAATAGTGTGAGATGATGTCATTTAAAATTATCATAATGCATCTGGAAAGAAAAACCATTGGGGATACCTGGGTGATCTTAAATCTGACTTTTTTATTATATGTATATTTTTTTAAATCCCTGATTTATTAATTTTAACCTGCTTCTAGCAGGAAAGAGGACGTGATTTGTATTTGCAGAGGACGTGATTTGATTTGATTTGGATTTGGATTCAGGCTCTAACCTGAATAGTGTGGGAGAGGAGGGTGTGGCTTTGTGTGATCATTTCTTGTCCCCTTCCCTGTGCAAGCTCCTCACAGGACAGAGCAGTGTCAGGGGTTCAGATGGAAAGTAGAAGCAAAAATGATCACCAGAATCTTCAGGCTCTGTGCCATCCCCTTAATCCTCCCCAGACTGAATGGAAGGACTGGCAGAAATGAGGACAGCATGTCCAGGCAATTTATATCCATCCTTTCCCTGATAACATCTCTGCTTCCTCAGGAAGGGCCCATTTCTGTGCTAAGAAATAGCCCAAGCTGGTGGCTGTGCAGCATCTCTTCCTCCTGACGAGCTGGGGCCATTCCAAATGAGGATAATAAACGATATAAGGAACAATATAAGCGCTGCTATAAATAAGAATGCTGCAATTCCACTGATGACTTATGGTGGCATTATAAATGATCACAGCAAAGTCAGGAGGTCTCCTCACACCACCAGAGCCTCATGGTAGAATTATAGATCTAATTTAAGTGCATTTTGGGGGTAAATTATTTATTAAAGTGTAAAACTTATGGAGACAAATGTTCAAGTAGTCAGACTCCTGGACTAGGTGAGCATTCCTGGTCCTAATAATTACAGGTAGAATTTGCTCCTGGGCAAAAGGACTAGATTAAGATTTTAGCAACGTTTTAGGTGTCCAAAAGCCCTGCAGAACACTTCTTGGCACAGGGCTGCAATCTCTAAACTTACAATGGAATGGGCTCCTTGTACAGATGATCAATCCAGAGCACCTACTGCTCATGAATCCATTTTAATGATTAAACCGGAGCTGGGAGATGGGAGCAAGAAGAAACTTCTCTCCGGCTCATGAAAAATCACAGGTTGTTGTCTTACAACTTTTGTTCTAAGTTTTCCTGCATTTCAGCCCTGAAAAGGACTCCCATTGCTGGTGTTTGCTTTCATATTTCACTCTAATTTCAGTCAGGGTTTGATAAGCCAGGAAAGTGCTGGCAGCAATTTCACCATGGTGAAATTTCCTCACATAAGGGGCTGTGAAATACTGGAAGGGGCTGTCGAGGGAGGATCCCATCCCTGGGTGTGGCACTCAGAGCTCTGGGCTGGGTGACAAGGTGGGGATCAGTCACAAGCTGGACTTGATGGTCTTGGAGGTCTTTCCCAACCTTAATGGTTCTAAATGGAATTCCCTCTGCCACACACCCCTTGAGTAAAAAAAAAAAAAACAAAAAAACCCAAAAAATAAAAAACAACAACAAAAGCCCTCAAAAAACAAAAAGCAACGACAAAAACCCAAACAAACAAACAAAAGCAACAAAAAAACCACCTTGTGTGGGAATCCACAAAATCAGAGGGTTTTGTGAAAGCTGCAAAAGGCAGGCCTCAGAGACAGCAGAACTGTGAGTAGACCTATGCAGCAACCATGAGATTGGTCAGCAGAAAAATTATTTAAAAAGTAGAAAAGCAAGGAAATATAGAACAATGGTCTGTGGATTAACGCTTGTCTAGAATAACTCTCTCAGCTACAGAAAGTTTATCTAGCAAGATATTAGGAAGTTTGAAGCTTAATAATGGAGCTCTGTGCATTGTGTTTTAAGGCTCACAAGCAGGTATTGTATTTGAAATAAGCAAGCATTGTTTAACCAGAGGTATGTGTGTGCTTATATTGGTTGGATGGAACTACTGTCAATGTGCTTTTGCTTTGTGTGATTGGTCAAGAAGCTTATAAAGTGACATGAAGTTCTTGGTCTGCTGCCTAGGATGTGAGCTGGTGGCATCTTCCCATTGTCATAACCATGGAATGAGACTGATGCTGGAAAATAAAACAGCTCAAGGCAGTTCCACAGCAGCCCTGTCCCGTTTGTGATTTGTACACAGACCCCAGCTGGCAATAACCTTGAAATGTCTAATTTTGTATTTAAATACAGGTTGCAAGGACCTCTCCACACCAGGCTGGCTGATCTCCCTGTGCCCAGAGCCTGTAGGTCCCATAAGGCTGAGGCAATCCCAAGTGTAACATGAAGCCTGCTTTTGGCAGGGGAAGTAGAGGAAGACTCAGCCTATAAATCCCTCCAAAGACTGAGTTTTCTGGAGCCTTCTGCACCACAAAATTAGCTTGTGGAACAGGAGGCTCAACACTCTTGCACCACTGGGCTGCATCGAGGATAAACACATTAAGGCGAGGCATTAAGATCCTGTGGTAATTAGGAGCCATATAAGTAACTTAGATATAGAATGAAGCTACTAATAATGCATGAATGCAAAGCCATAAGAAGTTTGCTTCATATAAAGCACCCAGCTATTCCCTGGCTTACCTCAGTTCTCTGAAGCTGCAAATTCAGGCTGAAGATCTTAGGAGAATGTGCTTGTTCTGGGAGGTTTTTTTTTTTCCTTGTCATACTTAAAATATTGCTGAGCCCAACTTTTTGTTATAGGCAGGGTTTCTCCCATAGCTCCCAGCCAGACTAGAAAATGTAGAAAGGCAGGGCAAAAATATATATTTTTTTTTTTTTAAAAAAGCACATAAAATTAAGCAGAGGGCTTGGGGGAAGATTCAGATTAAGGGAGTGTATCTAATGGTCAGGCCAGGGAGATGGAATCAGTATTCCTGCCACTAATTCACTGTGTAACCTTGTGCTGCTGCTAAGCTTTTTCGTGCTCTATTTTCCTCGTCAGGAAAATGAGCATTATAATAGTTACCTTCCTGATAAGGGTTTCAGTTAATCAATTTCTAAAGCCCTTAAGTACAGAGAGACACAAGATATCATATCAACAAAGTCCAGCATTTATCTATGCCTGGATATTCCCTGAACTGCACCAGCTGTAAAGGAACAGAAGCTGAGCTGTATAAACCTGAAAAATTCCCATTGACTTTGATGAACAAACACCATTCCTTGGAAGTACTACCTGTGTTTTTTTGGTCACAGGCAGGATTTGCTGCTTAAAAATGTGTTTTAAAAGCAAGTTAAAAGGTTTCAGGTGGGCTGGGAGAATTAAACTCCCCCATGACTGAATTGCTTGCACAGTTTACCTGTGCTGCTCCTTACTTGAGTCTGTCTTCGTGCTGCTGCTGGTAGCAGGAGACAGAAAAAAATAAAAGTGCTACAGTAGGTTTTGCTCAGAATTCTGAATTTTTGCCAAGGAAAGAGGAGGAGGAGGAAATAATGAACATTTGACGGGTGTTTTTCAAACAATAGAATACTAAATTATGGTCTGGGAAGGAAGATCTTTTCTTCTAAGAGCTGACTAAGGAGCTTAGCAAAACTGAAGGGTGAAAGAGAGGAGGGATTGTTGTATATAAGTAGATCAGGGTGTAGCAGCAGGGAAGGAAAAGAGCCATTAAATCAAAAGCACAATGCTGAAAGAACAAATGCGTATAATAAACAGGCCTTTATTAAATTCAGGTATTAATTAGAAGAATGCATTTAAATATCAGAAGAGCTGGATTATGGCCAGCAGGCATGGGCAGGTAAGGAGCCCACTCAGCCATAAGCTGGGCAGGGGAGTGGACCTGAATCCAGCCCCAGCCGTGCCTGATGCTCAAGCAAATAAATTTATTTAAATACTTCAGTCTTCCTTCAATTTGCTGCATTTCCAGGAAAATGTAGAAGATATTCTCCTTTCTTCAGAGTACCTTCCTACACATCTCACAGAAGATTTTAAGTAGAGCAGGTAGCTACATCACCCCTGTGTCACACACACCTCCCTTCTACCCCACTCTTCGCTCCACACTCAGGGTTTGCTGCCTTCTCTCACTCCTGTTACTGCCCAATCCTTATTTCCTCCTCTTCCTTCACTTGGCAGCCCAAACCTTTTAGCCCTGTCCTTATTAAGTAAATAAACAGCTTCATTTGGTGCTTACAAGCTTCAGCACATGTGGAGCAGCTTGAACTGAAAATATGTTTGTCTCCTTCGTTGCCCTGCTCACTTTGGGCTGCTTTGGCTTTCAGTGCACCACTCTCAACCTGCTCAAGTCCCAGCAGCTCGACACTTGAATAATTGAAATGATTTACATTCCCCAAAGTGCATCCAAACAGGTTTATTATGAGTCTTTGTGACTTGTTCTTTTAGAGCACTTCTCTGACGTCTGATCCTCATCAGAGTTCACCACCCAAGTCAGTTCACAGGGGTAGTGGCAAGGTAAGAGCTGTTTCTTGAAGTTTATTGTGGGAGTTAAGCCATCCAGGTTGGCATAAATGATGGGTTTTGTGTTTTTTGAGGCTGTAGAATGTGCAGGTATGATAAAAACAAAACACACTGGGGAAAAAAAAAATAATTTCTCCATGTGGAATTTCTGTCTATGTACCAAGTATTGGCATATGCTACTTTATGAGCTTTTACTCTCTTTTAGGGCAAAGTATTGTTATTTATTTATTTGTTTATTTATTCTCTGCCAGTTTGTCATATGCAATCACATCTCTTGGGGTACATAAAACATCCTTGGGCCACTCTGGTCTGGCAGAATAGGGTGTTCCTTTCTCCAGGCCAGCAGCTCCCCACTTGGCAAAGCTTCTCCCACTCTGTGTTAGTTTGTTTTTATTTCCCCATCTCTCCTCTGCTCTTCTCCACACCAAGATGGGGCCTCCTGCAGCTGCCTGCCCAATTCCAACTGGCCTTAAACAAACAAGTTCTACTCTGCTGCTGGAAAATCTTCTCTTTCCGCTTTCTGACCTGTGTCCAGAGGGTACCAAGTCCCCCCCTCTGGATGTGCCCTAGGGGCTGTAGTGCCTCTGAGGGGGACAAGAAAAGCATTTTTATAGCTCCTGTGGAACTGAGTCTTTATCCAAGGCCATGTGGAAATTGGTAGCAGAGTTTGTACAGGCACTGCAGACTCTGCCCTGTGGGTCAGTCCTAAGTTTGTCCTTCCTGTCGGAATCCACAAAATCAGAGGGTTTTGGGAAAGCTGCAAAAGGCAGACCTCAGGGACAGCAGAACTGTGAGTAGAGCTAAAGCAGCAGCCATGAGATAGGTCAGCAGAAAAATTATTTAAACTGTAGAAAAGCAAGGACAAATAGAACAATGGTCTGTGGATTAACGCTTGTCTAGAATAACTCTCTAAGCTACAGAAAAGTTTATCTAGCAAGATATTAGGAAGTTTGAAGCTTAATAATGGAGCTCTGTGCATTGTGTTTTAAGGCTCACAAGCAGGTATTTTATTTGAAATAAGCAAGCATTGTTTAACCAAAGGTACATGTGCTTATATTGGTTGGATGGAACTACTGTCAATGTGCTTTTGCTTTGTGTGATTGCTCAAGAAACTTATAACATGAAGTTCTTAGTCTGCTGCCTGGGATGTGAGCTGGTGGCATCTTCCCATTGTCATAACCATGTAATAAGACTGATGCTGGAAAATAAACCAGCTCAAGGCAGTTCCACAGCAGCCCCATCCCATTTGTGATTTGTACAGAGACTCCCACCTGGCGATACTTCCTTTTGAATTTGTACAGTTCCTCAGTTTACTTTGTCACATCTCAGTACTGTGCGGCCAAAATTCCTCTCTGTGCTTCTTTCCATGCCCTTCTTTACTATTTCCCTGCCTCACTGCTCTGCTGGTCCCTCAGCTTTCCCTGCCCTGCTTTGTCCATCACTCTGAAACTCCTCTCCCTGTCAGAGCAGTCTGTCTGCTCACATTTGAACACACACCACTCATGTTAAGCAGCAAATCAATCCTGCATTCCCTGTCCTAACGTGGCATGTGGAAATCTCTCTGGAGCCCACAGTGAGGGTTACAGCTTCCTCCTTGACCTGTGAATTCCCTCCTGCTGTGGGGACTGAGCACTGCTCCCTCATCCACTAAAAGAAGATTTCAGCCTTATTTTTCACTGGCAGTGACCAGAATGACCAATCTGCTGCCTGCTGAGGAGCAAAAGGTCAGGCCAAGTCCACTTTGTGGCTACTTGTTTTTCTCCGCAGTGACCAATTTCAGGCAGTAATAGAAGCATCAATAATGTCTCTGTCTTCCCTGACTGCTTCGTTTCTTCTTTTTCTTTCTCCCTATTGATTGAAATATTGCAGCCTCCATTTGTTAGCTGGGCCCCTGTGAGGCAGGCTGAGGCACTCACATCTCATGTCTTCCTCAGGAGCAGGATGTGAGGAGCTGAAATAATTTGGGGTTGTGAAAATGGTGGCCACAGAACACAACTGGTGATCTCCTTGGCTTAGGCTCTTCTGTGGTTGAGCTTTGGTGTTCTGGGGAGTCCCCTGACAGCTGGAATTGCTCTCTTGTGTTTGCATGTTGACAAGTACAAAGGAAAAGCCCCCTCAGACCAGAGGAAAGCCCCTCTCCAAGGGCTGATCACTGCAGTTCCTGCTGCAGGTGAAGCTGAGAGCAAGAAGAAGCCTCGAGGGCAGGAGCTGTGTGGCACAAGTGTCCCCAGAGCCACCCCAGCTGCATCCCTGCTCAGCTCCATGTGGAGCACAACCCATCCAGCAGGAATTCTGTGGAAACCAAGTCTTTCTTCCATCTAGGTAGTAAAAAAAAAAAAACAAAAATCCCAAACCACCAGAGACCTTAATCAGAGGCCATGCTTCTTCTCTGAGGCAGGGTCAGGCCTACCAAGGCCGTGCTTTTTCCCTGAGGCTGGATCAGGCCTACCAAGATCCCTCAGCCAGGAGCTTTGTTGAATTCCACAGCTCCCTTTTCTCAGGATAAGTTAAAATTCAGCTGTACTGCTGCACCCCCAGTCTGGGACTCATTTTTTTGAGCTGTCACTCCTGAACATTTCTCCTTGCACAGGCACGAGGAATGGGGAGATGATACACTAATTCACTAATTTTGGATTCTACCTCTGCATTGTGCAGAGTCAGACCCTGTTTCTTGCTGTTTTCCTGGAATTCTACTTCCAATTTCTAATTGGAAATTAGAATTAAATGCAATTTCTAGTTCAAATTTTGCATTCCTCACCTTGTAACTTCCCCCACAGCCAGTCCCACCTCACCACAGACCCCGATGGCATCTAATTGTCATTGGGATTGTGTCTGGGGGTGTAAGATATTTCCTGCTTCTGTGCTGACTCTCTGCTCTGCAGGCTCTGTATCCCATCAGAATCCTCCTCTGGAATAGAGCTCCTTGCTGTATTGAATCCTGATTGCTGCTGACAGCTGAAAACTTGATGGAATTTGGTGGTTTTAAACAAATCTGTTCCTGTGAGCTCAGGTTTTTGACTGCAAGGGCTTTGTAGTTTAAAATTGCTGGAGTTAATTGATATTCAGGAGTGATTATTCAGTGGTAATGCATTCATAAACAATGTCAGTGATTGTTTGAAAAATTAAAACATTAATTTAAATTAAACTGTAAACAAGGGAAAGAGGTTGTGTGAGTAAGGATTGAGGAGGCCCTGCAGAACGTTTGACTGCAGTGATATTGTGCCTATATCCATATGGGACGTGTGCATTTTTAAATCTGGAGACTCAAGACCATTTCAGGCCCTATTTTCTACCTCTTCTCAAAGTCTTTCTTCTTTACTAAGAGGAGATGATGCTCATTGATCACTGAATCTTCAGAAACCTCTGTCAACAATCTTCTCCATCAAACACCTTGTCTGGCTGGGACATGTGATCACCCAAGCTGGGATGTGATGGCCCTCCCACCCCATGAAGTTCTTGCTGCGATTAAAATCAACCCATTTGGGGCTGAAAAAAAAATTACAACTGCCTGTTTTCATGATCTTCCCTTATATCACTTCCAACAGGAAAGGTTTCTTGGGTAGAGTGTGGCATTTGCTGAGACATTTCCCTGTCCTAATAAATCCCTGCTTTATAGATAGATGAGACAGGTTATAAGCCTGGGTCAATAAGGGAGGCTATAGAAGTACACAGAGCAGTGAGTTAAATCTTGGGTGACCTGGGTTCAGGATTCTGCACTGCTACAGATCTCTCTAATCTTGAATAAGTCACCTCTTCTCTCCTTTTTTTTTTTTTTGTTTTTTTTTTTTTTTTCCCCTGTAACTCGAGTCTGTCAACACTCTCTTGCATCATGGGATTTTCAGAGTATAACAAATACTCCAAAAGTGTGGAGGCAGTCAATGCAGGGGTAACGAGGGTCATCTAAATACCATACTTAGATAAGTAAGGATGATTATTTTCTATCTCCTTTATCCCTGCATGATAAAAATGTTCCCAGAAATCATTATATACACCACATGAGCGAGAAGCAGCAGGAGAGTAATTCCCTGTCCTCAGCTATTTTCTACATTTGGACGAGGTATGTTTTTGGAGGGGGGTGCTTATTTTATCCCTGAGACTTTTCTTGACACACTGGTAAATAGGTGACATTTTGCACAAGTTTGTTCATCATGCCACCCCAGTAATATTAGCAAGTAAAATATATAAAGTTATTTGTGGTGAGTGAGAATCAAATCTCCTCTCAGGGATTACTGCAATAGAAGAGGCAGAATGACTTTAATCCTGTCCAGCACTGAGAATTCCCAGTAGTTTCAATCTTCAAAGCTTTTGTTTTCTAGAAGTTTACCTTGGGTTCCCAGTGGATCACAGCAAACTTGATTTGGTGGAATCTGATCCCTGACATTTCTTCTAACACAGTCTCTCTATCAGATAGGAATCCCATTTTTTTTTCCTTATGAGTGCAAAGCAAGGAGATTGTTCCTTAAAATGAACAAGAAAACTTGAAATGTCTACATCAGCTTTCTTTATATGGCAAAACATATTTATTATTTATTTGTAGAAAAATAAAATATAAGAAGCAGAACTCCTAGGCTCTATCTTTAACAGCAAATGACCAATTTTACATTGTGTCCTTTCATGCCTCAGTTTCCCAGTGTTCAGAAAACCATAATTAATTTTTAAGGCAAGATATCCCCTATCTATGCAATTCTATATTCCATTATGCTTGGTATAACCATTAAATTATTTTTTTTTAAAAGCAGATGATTTAAAACTGATAGTAAGAAATACTTTTCCTACACAGCACATAATTAACACGTGGCACTCAATGCCACAGACGTTATTGAAGCCGAGAGCCTTGGAGGATTCACAAAAGGATTAGCGATTCATATGAATAATGGGAAATTCTATTAGAGAAAATAAAAAATGCATGAAGGATGGAGGACGTCATGCTTTGGGGTTATAAAGCAGCTGTTAATTGAGGGCAGAGACGTGCTGGGCGCACAGGACATCCTGGGATGGTTTTCCACAGGGTTTCTCGGGCAGGACAGCAAAGCTGGGCTGCTGAAGGGCTTGCTGGGCTGTCTGAAGCTCTGCCCTCTTCCAATGACACAGCTCCTGTCTAAAATTAACAATAAAATAAACACGGAGCCAGCTATGGATGAGCCATCATGGCCTGGTGGCCCATGGCACAGAGGGACTGGGATTCTTGGCTTTGCTTCCAGCTGTTCTTGACCCTCCAGCTGCGCAGGGAGGTTTGGGGCACCACAAGCTCCCAGTGCAGGATGATGTCCCAGGCACCTTGGGACATCTTCCCCCTATGTAACCCCACAAAACCCCCACAGGTGAATCACACCTGGCTGCTCAGCTGGTTTGAAGCCATTCCTGCCCAGTCTCCACCTGTCGTTACCAGGCATCCCCAAAGGGGTAATAATTAGCATTGACACCAGGGTAATAACTATTAATTATAATAATAATTATTACCCCAAAGGATAATAATTAGCATTGACTCTGTGATTCCAGAAGGCTGATCCATCACTTTATTACATCGTACTTATTAAGAAACCCATCACCCTTACAGACAGCCCAATACAGGTGGACCCAATTGGTCCTTCAATCCAAACACCATCACCATAGGCCAATTAAGAAATCACCCTTTGGTAAATAAATCTCCATAGCACATTCCACATGTGGACAACAGCAGGTGCAGCAAGTGGAGATAAGAATTGTTTCTCATTCTTTTCTCTGATCTTCTCACAGCCTTCCCCAGGACAATGCCTGGGGAAGTTGTGCCTTGCTCCTTGTGGCCAGAGAGCTTCTTCCACGTCCACCTGCCTTCCACAGACACCTTTGCAGAAGTCCTGGAGCCATTTAACAAACCCCTAAGGTAGCTGACCATGTTTGCAGCTCCTGAGCAAGCAATTACAGTTCATCCAACCAAAGGTTTTCATTTGATCCAGCCTCAATTAGTAGCAAAGGCATTGCCACATCTGCCCACGAGTTCAGAAGTGTCCACAGTTCCACTTAGATTATTGCTGTATTTCTGCAGCCTTTGATAGAGTAAGATTGGTTAAAAAAAAAAAAAAAAAAAAAAGAAAAAAGAGTGACCTTCCTCAGACTTTTCTGGTGGTATTTCCGTTAGTATTTTATAATCACTGTTTAAGTGAGAAATCGCTCTCGGGTTATTAAGGTAAAAATTATCACCTTCTTTGACTAATAAAATCAATAAAGGCTCCTACCCTTTGAAAAGCCCAGAAACCTTCTCTCTCTTCATAATTAAACATTTCAACCTAATCTGGAGCAATAATAACCTTCAAAGTTTTATAAAATTCCTAATAATAATATCTTACAAACCACCTTTCTGCTCAGCAGGTTTCACAAATTGCAGCCCAGACTTGGAAAAGCATCTTTATTCATGGCTGGACTGAGATACACGTGTCAGCTTTTAAGGAGTTTTCTGTGGAGTTTCATCATCAGTGGTAAACAAATCCCTGTAGGATGTCTGAATGCCGCATTTCTGGCACAAATTAAGGGCTGTTGTTTCTGGGTTTGCTGTGGAGCAGCCAGGGGATATAATTTTTAATTGCTGGTGCCTGTAGCAGGGCATTTGCACTCACTCAGAGACCTCTAAGGGAATCATGGAATGGGTTGGGTGTGAAGGAAGCTCACATGTCCTCTAGTTCCAGGGACATCTTCCATTGGACTAGATTCCTCAGAACTCCATCCAGCCTGGTCATGGGCATTTCCATGGATGGGCCAACCTCTGCCAGGGCCTCACCCACCCTCACAGCCAAGAATTTTTTCCTGTTATCTCATCTAAACCTGTTCCTTGTCAGTTTGAAGGCATTCCCCCTTGTCCTGTCACTCCAGGTGATGTAAACAACCCCTCTCCATCTTTCTTTACTTCTTTTCAGGAGAAGACCACAATCAGGTCACCCCAGAGCCTTCTTCTCTCCAGGCTGAGCAGTCCCAACTCCCTCAGCCTTTCCTCACAGTTCATCCCTCTGATAAACTTTGTGTCCTCCTCTGGACTCTCTCCAACATGTCCATGTCCTTCCTGTGCTGAGGACCCCAGAAAGGATCAAATTGTCACAGATATTGACCATTTATAGCTAACTAACATGCTAACATTGAGCATGAATTTAATTGACTTATTACATCTTTACACAATTGTGGGTCCTTTAGGTTTGTGTGTGTTCTGTATGTTTGTTTGTTAATTCCTGGGTCTTTGAGAAGTAGATTATGCAATTTTCAGAGCTTAAAAATACATATTAAATATGTATTTTTTCAAAATGTTTTCTTTTTTACATGTGTGTTGGAACATAGTGGGCAGAAACCCTTTTTTTTGGTGTCCTTTTTTCCAGCATGGTTAGCTGTGGATGTTGAGGGTCAGTGAGGATGAGAGCACCAAATATCTCTTCAGCCCAGCTGGAGTGTCAGTGTTCACTTACACAGTGCTAAAAGGGGATCAGAATTCCTAATCTCACATGGAGAGATAATGCTCCTTCCTCTCTAATTTCTTCTGTCCTTTTCTGGAGCTCCATTTATCAGGATTACTTGCTCCTCAGACAAGTTATCTCTGTCAGGCTTGAATGGCTGCTCTCCTGGGCACTGAGAGACATCCCAGCTAATTAACTATCATCCTACATTTGATGATGACGAGCATCCACGGAGAACCTTCCATCCCAGTGGATCTCTTGGAGCTCCACATATTAAACAAAGCTGCCTGTGCCAAGCCCAGGGATTTCCTCCTCACAAATGAGTGGCAAGCAGTTTGGAGCCCAGTTTAGGGGCAGGCAGAGGAGCTGTGATCCAGCTCATGGCAAGGGGAAGGAGTGCCCTGATGGAGTGATTAACTTGTCTAGGAAAATGATGGCTCTGCAGGGATTTTATTTCACATGTAGCTGCCACCAGTAGCCCTGCAACAGAGAAGGAAATACAGTTTGGGGATCCCCTCTCAGCAGTGCCCATGTCTAGAATTCCTGCAGGTGTCATAGGTGTGTGTATCAACTTAGAGTTAGGCAATCAGAACTCAAAATTCCATTTTGATCTAATCTAACCCTTTCCTAGTCATAAACATTTCTAAACATGGGCGTTTCTTATGAAAGAATGTCCTTTCAGTGCCTGTCCTTGAAACCTCTTCGGCATTCCCAAGGGATGACTGGGCTAATGCTGGACTTTTAAAATCCATGTTTAAGCCATTTCAATGAGGGATCATAACCAGTGTTCTGTGGCCCTGAGTTGTGCTCTATGGAAAAGTCCTCTGACTCCTTTAGGCATCTGGGAAACCAGTTTTGGGGCAAACTTCATCTCTAGAGTTCAGTTTTGTTTGGGGATGGCTTGGCTCTGGCATTCAGCAAATCCTGTAACAACCAAAATGCACATCTGCATTTAGAAGAAAACATGAAAATCCTCAAGGCCTTTGTACCCCCTCCCTTTCTCTGTTTGTGAGTGAAGACAATAATTTGTACACTGTACCAATAGATGAAAGAGCTGCCTAAACACTGAGTGCTGCTGTGGGTGTGAATCTGTGCAGCCCCACTGAAGGGGATGAAACTCTGCTGATTTCCACCTGCTTTGCACTCAGGGCCCCTCATATTTATTACTGTTATCACCTGAACCTGAGTTGCAGCTCTCCCCCATGTTTACTCATCACTGACCTTATCACATCTCCTTTCATTTCCTTGCTATCTGAACAATTTACATTTCACCTCCTTGGAGCTTTTTTTTTTTTTTCTTGGATGAGGCTCCTTTCATCTCTCATCATAATGTTCAATAATGACATTTCCATTTGCTTTCCTTTTTCATGAGGCTTCTTTTTGAAAACAGGATCTGACCTCTCTCTTTGTGTTCTCCCATCAGCCAAGAATCACATTGAGCATGAATTTAATTGACTTATTACATCTTTACAGAATGTGGGTCCTTTAGGTTTGTGTGTGTTCTGTATGTTTGTTTGTTAATTCCTGGGTCTTTGAGAAGTAGATTATGCAATTTCCAGAGCTTATTTCCCATTACTATTGAATCTTTCAATTGAACTGAATTTCATTGTGAGATGGAAAATAGAATGAACTGAAAATTCAACTGAAAACATGTCAGTATTGTTGATACATGTGCTAGTGCTATTATAGACTTTATCAGCTTATTTTCTCTTCTGGGGCTGAGTAGGGAGGGGAAACATCAAATAAACAAAAGCAAGCAGAGTTTTTGTTCTTTCACTGAAAGAAATGTCTACATTACACAGAATAAAACCTTATTTGCCCTGTTTTGATGAACATGAAACCCACCTGATCCTGTTCTGCAGTCCTCAGATGGAAAACTGCTCATTTCAAGAAATGTCCAGCATCACTTTTATTTAGCAACCTCCTGATCTGGACCAAACTGGCCCCTCACTATTGACCCAGAGGGAATGCCATTGATTTTGCCTGCAGAGAATCTGGCCCATTATGACAAAAAGTGACATTGGTGCTGGTGGCACCTCGTGGCTCATGCCCGCAGGGTGCTGCTGTGACACACAACAACAACACAGGGAAAGGACCAGTGGGTACAAAACCAATTTTCAATGTTTAGACTGCGTAAACAAACGCAGTTTTGTTGCTGGGGTCATGGGAAGATGCAATATTCCCTGGGAAGCAGAGGATGGTGGAGAGCACAGTGCCCTGTAGTCCTTCCCTCCTGTGCTGTACCCCAGAGAATGGGATGTATAACCCATTCTTTCCTCTGATATTCCAGCAGTTCCTGCATGCTGTTTGCCTTTTTGAGCATTTCTGAGCACTAAACTAGCATTTTAGAGAAGTAATTACAATGACTACAAGATCCTATTCCTGACTGGAAATGTGGAGTTTGGCTTATTTTCCCTGTGTACATTACTTAGCACTTATCAAACACTGAATTTCATTTGTCATCACTGAATCCTTATCTCAGGAGTATTCTGTGATTCTCTACAATCAGGTTCAGATTTTACTATGCTCAGTTATTTTGTGTCTACCACAAACTTCATCTTCTTCCTATGAAATCTCTTTTCCAACCCAATTATGAATATATTAAATATGTTTATTCCTGGATTTTTAGGTACTTTAACAAGAAAACTTCTCTCATCCCATGAGCTCAGTGCTGCTTTAAGAGCTTTGAGATGTTACCACAAGAGGTTTGTTTTGTTTTTTAATTTCTGAGCTCTGCATTGACTAAATCATCCCTATTGATATGTTCCTTAATCACTTGGAAGAGCCTGGAATGATTTGTGAGAGATGACTTCACTCTACAACTGCTGTATTGCTGTATTGACTCTTCCCAAAGAATGATGTGCTGCCCATGTGTTCACTAATTCTCTTTGGGTTATTTTCTGATAATTTGGCCTGGTGTAGCAATCAGACTTGGTGGTTTGGGCTCCAGAGTTGGTTTGGTTTTGTTTTTGGTGGGTTTTTTTAAGGCTGGAGTTATATTTGATAGTTTTCCTTCTGGTGTGGAGATTTCTTTCCACTGAGGTTGGTAAGTGGCTGCCACAACTTGTTGAAAGTGAAGGGAGATGACCCATCTTTGTTGATCAGCATCGACTCCGCTTTATCGATCAAATCAGTCACCCTTTATAATAGTGTTAATTAACTTCATGCATATTGCAAAATCCGAGCTCACGATAGGCTACAGAGAAAACTCTAACCCCTCCTTTTGTTTACAATACCCGTGGTTGTTTATTGAAGCCAAAATTAGTGTTCTCACTGTGATATGAAAAGTTCTCAAAACCTTCATATCTGTTCCCAGAGCAGCCAAGGACTGTTATGAGAAGACTGTCTGAGAATCCTGCTGTTTATAGAAAAGGTGCCTGAGAACCTAGTTATTTACAAAATCAAGCCTGAGAACTGCTGCTTTACAGCTGCCTTTTACTTTCCCATCAGCTGTATACCTTCATGGCCTCTTTCTTTAAGCCATGCTTGAACCAGGCTCTCCACAACAACTCTGTGTGATACCAGCCAAGGAAGGATCAACATGGGCTGGAACCTCTTTATGTCAGGCTTTGAAGTCTCCCATTTGTCACAGTTTCTCTTCCACCACCATTTTTAGGTTTTGGTGGCAACCCTTCCATTCCCTACATGGGGCTTTGTCACTACACCAGGTAAAAGTTGCGTTTATGGAATCTGAGCACGTTGGGATCATGTGAGGCTTTTTAAGGATAAAGTTGTGCCTGACAACCTGAAATCTGAACAAGCATTACTTGTGCTCCAGGCTTCCTTCTGATGGGAAGAGAAGCAGAGCTGTGAGCAGCAGGAGAGACAAGGGTTCCTTCAAATCACAATCCTGCTTCAGTCCCTCTTCTTTCTGAATCATTTGTCCAGCAAACTCAAGAACCAAACAAATGTGGATTATCTTCAGTGGAAGAGGATTTTACCTTTAGCTGGTATAAATCAGAACAGCTCCAGGGAAGTTTTTTGTTTTTTTTTCCTGAGCTAAGGATCTGACCACTTTCACACTATCCAGTTATATCTATGGATCAATAAAAAATAATTGAAATAGTATTTTTTTTTAAGTTACACAAATCCCACAGCTCTGTCAAAAAGCTTTGTATCATTCTAGCAATCCCAGCCGGCCCTAAACTTGTGCTGTCCATCTGTCTTTGGGAGAGGTTTGTGTATTTTGGATTGCTGGGTTTGTTTTAAGACTTTGTTCCCTCAGCAAAATGCCCAGGTGGATCAAGGTATGGTACAAACCCAAACCTGAGTATGCCCAGTTCAAATGGTGATTCTCATGTCAGTAAAATCCTCACTTCTGATATTAGTTGAGGAACAACCTCTCTGCACAGCAAAAGGTTAAATCTGGCCCATTTCTTGTCTATCTTATGCTGGTTTGGTGATAAATTGAGGACTGCTGCCTGCAGAGCTGTCCTGCCCCTTTTCACCAGCATGTATTTCAATTCAAGCATTATATAAGCTTTTATTTTCTTAATATATTAGATAGCCCTTAAATGAGAAGACAGGCCCTGCAAAATTGCTTTTCCCTGCAGGCCAGGATCAGCCCCACCAGTCCTTCCCACCCAGTTCTGCTTCTTTCCCAGCTGCTTTAAAGTCTCATCACTCCTGAGTGGGAAGCCTTAAATATTTCCAGTGACATTTCCTTGGCCTGCAGTGATTTAATATTATTAACCTAGTGTGTTATTAAAGTGACAGGAGGTGTCTCCCCTCTGCAGGTATATTTTCCTGAAAACTCATTTGAATTTTTATTACTTTATTCTGAGGGACAGCTGGTGAAGCGCAGAAGGGGCAGGGAGGGCACAGGAGGGAAATGCTCCTGGTTTGGGGGGATGGAGATCTCCTCTGGACATATATTACAGATTCTGGTATAGCTTATTCCACCAGAGTTTACTTCAGATTTAAGCGTATTTCTTAGCTGGAGCAGTCAAAGTAAAGTATTTGCAAGAAAAATGTCTCTTTCCAGAGTCTGCAGCCCATTTCAACAGCATAACCTGGGGGTAAATGGGCTTTTATGTCCTTTGCAAATCCCACAAATTTTATGCTTTACCCATGTCTCAGTCCAACTCTGCTTAAGTTTCATCTTTCAGTTGTTACTGTAGGAAAAATCTAATGTGCAGAGTGAAAAATCTATAAACTTAGGACAGTGGAGAAATAAAGCCAGATTTTTAGCCAGCATAAATCAGTAGCACTAAAATCATTGGAATGGACCTGTATTAGTTCCCTCTTGCTGCACACACACTCTACAGGGCTTTGTTTGCACAAATATGAGGGGGAACTGATTTTAACCACTCAAAAAGAAAAAGCATTTACACAGTGAGATCCCTCTGTAACGAATGTCCATAAATTTTCAAGAATGTTTTGAAAACTGTCAGTTATAAAGTGTTGGTTTTGGTTCTAGAAGTGAAGAAAAGATGAGATCCTTTCTAGCCACTCATCCAGAAAAGCCAGGTTATTAGATCTCCATCAGCTACTGACACTGTTTAGAACTTCATTTTGTCATGCTTTTTTCCTGCCCTGTGCAATCTGTCATGGATAATTTTTAAAGAAATTTGAGCAAATTCCAACATCTCCAAATTCTTTGTGCAACAGCCCCTTTGTGTTGCTCTCCAACAGGTATTTGGTTCAGCACTTTTGCTCCAAGCCCATCTCTTTGCTTTGTTCATTAAATGATGTCTCTCTGAAAGGTTATTTGAAGATATTTTCTTTGTCTCTGGCTTATCAGCTCCTTTCCATCTGCCTATCTCGGCAGCAGTACATTGGTATTTTAGACAGTTCACTAAAAACTTTGCAAGTTAAGAAACGATATCCAATCCTGCCAGGGCTTCATTCTTAACCAAGGCATTCATGACTTTTCTGTCAGGCTATAAAACTGGTTTTGTAACAAAACCCTCCCATTCAGGTTTATTTTTACCTTTTCCCTCTATATAATCTTCAAAATCACTTTAGAAAAATACTGTATCAAAAGCTGATATTAAACTTTCGAGTGCCTGGCAAATGATTCAAAGCAAAGGCTCACACTGGGGTAAACCCAGAGATTTCTTTTGTAAAGTTCCACCTACATAATCTCTTAGAGGTAGATTTTTAGAGCTTACTATTTACTTTAGTCTGGAGACATTTTCCTGCTTTTAAGGCTTATCTACTTGCTGTCCACCAGTCCTTTTAGATAGGAATGTTGCTGTTTTCCTACCCTTTAATCTTTTTTCTCTTGCTCAGAAGTCGCCTTTGCTGTCACCCTCCCCAAGATCAGGCAAACCACAGCTGCTCTGCAGTGGATGGCTGGACCAAAGGCTGTGATGGAAGGGAAGGGAAACTGGGCTGGGAAAGGCAGGGAGTGTTTGGATTAGAGATTGGGAATAAATCTTTCACTTTGAGGGTGTGAGATCCTGGCACAGGGTGCCCAGAGAAGCTGTGGCTGCTCCTGCATCCCTGGAAGTGCCCAAGGCCAGGCTGGAGCAACCTGGGATAGTGGAAGATGTCCCTGCCATGGCAGGAGGTGGAATGAAATGGGCTTTAAGATCTCTTCCAATGAATCTCTTCAATGATGCCTGTAAGATCATAGAATAGCAGGATGGTCTGCTGAAGTCTTTCTGCTAATGTGTCGCTGTACTGGGAGATCTCCTTTATTGAGTGCTGTAATGTTCTGCCTCTCAAAGGATGCCTCTGGGACCTGTGCCATCCTCTGAGGGAAAGACATTCTGTGCTGTCCCTGTGAGCTAGCAAGGGTCTCCTGAAGATAAGGAGAAGCCCCGTATCTCTCCTGAAGGAACGCCAAGGTCGTTACCCTGGAGACCAGAAGAAGGAGAGAAAGTTGGGAGATACGGACTCTGGCTGGCTCAAGAGTGACGTGGCCCTCTGGGTGTCTACTGAGAACTTTGTTTCTCTTTTATGGCCAATGGGCACTGTATATGTGTTAGATGGCTGTCAATATCTGGAAGAGCTCTAAAAGCTAGTTGGTTTAATAAAATCTCTATCTTTCACCCTTCTGATGGAGTTGTGCATTATTGTACTGTGTCACGCTCTGTAGTGACAATCCTCCCTGTCTGTCCCCTCTCTCTCTCACAGGGACTGAGTTGTTCCTCTCTCAGGCCTCCCTGGGAAGCCAGGGCACCAGCAGCATCACAGAGTCTTGTTCTCTCTGGCCTGCAGCAAACACTTCTCTATAATTCATGGGATATCTGGGAGTGAAGCAAATGCCATGTGGAGCCCCATGGAGGAGCTGCAGCTGAACATCTGGGTGGTTTTACAAGCAAGAACAAGCACAGGTTTTACAAACCTCACAATCCAAAATTTCTCTCACAGAGTTCTGCCTAAAAACAAGTCCTGTCAGGGGTTTAGGGAGGGAGCAACACAAGGATGTCATGGTATGCTGTGATATTTCCCACAGCATTAATGTAGCAGGCATTGCTGATCTCTGGATCCACATGGGAAAATTTCACCACCTGTCTTGGTCATAGTGAACTAAAACATAAAGCCTTCCTACCCTTCCATCTGAAATAAGGTTTTTATCCCCAGGAAAAGTCATGATGGTGTCTCTGCCTCCTGCACCAGTTTCTCCTGATTTATGCACAAACCTCCATGGCATTGCAAGGTGTTATCATTTATTATTTCTAACTCAAGTCTTCTCAGTCCTCACCACCTCATAGCATGACTTGGTCCACAGCTCTTCAGAAAGGAGACAGGAGTGTTTAAAATTTATTCTTCTGTTTTATTTGTGTTTAAGGACAAGTTACAAAGTGCTTTGTGGTCTGTTTTTTCCCTGATTTGATTTAAACTCCTTTTCTAGTGAAAACCCTGACATTAAAACAGATCCATTTCCATCAGAGTAAGTAACTTCCATTAGGTGTTTACATCTTTAAAAATATTCTACATTTAAATGAATGCCTTGTGATGCACTGAAAAAAAAAAAGTCTTTACCGGGAAATTCTCATTTATTTTTAATGCCGAGTCCCTAAAAAGCCAGACTTTGAAAGGAGCAAAGGACTGGGGGGAAGTAAAATGATATGTGTTCTTTCTGAATCACTCTGATGCAGACATCAAGCAATCCCAGTTCCTAACAGACCTGTGCTGTTCCATGCCACGTGCTCTCCAGGAAGTTTAGCTCAGCTTATATTTTCTTCTCTTTCCTGGGCTGTGAACATGGGTGAGCATGAGCCTGACCTGGTGGTCCTGCTGAAAAGCCCTTTTTTAATCCTCTGTGATTTTCCTCAGACCAGCAGTTCTGAGAGAGGGAGCCACCCTTGGGGACTGGGATGGATCCTATGGAGTTTCCCCACACCTGGGAGTCCTCACAGCCCTGGTGAGGGATTATTTTCCTCCTGAGTCACCCTTTGGGTGAAAAGCTGTGACTTTCTGGGTGCCCTGGGTGGAGAGGCCTCCCCTGTGTGGGTGGGTGCAGCTTTGGGACATGGTTCTTGTTCCTGTAGTAACCCCAACCTCAAGTGTTCACCAGACCTGTAACTCTTCCCTGAGTGCTGGAGTCCCCATCCCTGGGTGTGTTTAACAAAGCCTGGATGTGGCACTGGGTGCCAGGGTTTAGTTGAGCTGTCAGGGCATGGTTTGTACTCAATGATCTTGAAAGTCTCTTCCAACCCAGTGATTCTGTGAATTCCCTGTCACTGGCTGTCACAGTGGCCACCCTGCTGTTCATTAGCTCAGGCCACTGGTTTGGTTGTGAATTAGTTTGAGCTTATTGGTTTATTTCAAGTTGTTTCCATGTACCTCAGCGACAATGAGTGTCTGCAGAGCAATCCTTTCCCTGCCATGCAGGGAAATGATTCTCCCCCGCTCTTGCTCAGATGCACAAATAATTTGCACACATTCAGGCACAGGGACTGGGCATCCCCCTCCTGCTGCTCTCCTTCCACAGGCACACAGCAAATGCAGGATATCCATCTCCTTGTGGCTCTCCCAGCCACAAACACAGAGAAGCTGTTCCCACCCTCACCACTCCATCCTGGACACACTTTGCCTGCTAACCCTTTATCCAGCAAGGATGTTCCCACACCCAGGTGCTGATTGCTTCCACCAGCCCAGAAAAGCTCCCCTATCCCAATTTCTCCCAGGTGCACATCAGTGCCACTGATTGCTTCAAACACAGCACCTGGAACCTGTGGGAACTCAGCACATCCGTTTGGATGTCCAGAGTTGCCGAGGTCCCCGTCGGGGGGCTCGGAGACCCTGGCATGTTGCCTGGAACACCTGGGGATTTGATTTTGATCCGTCCAACGAACTGCCAGCTTAGCATGGGGATGTGAAAGCCACACAGGTTTGAATGGTGTAATACCAAGGTGTTCACAGGGTGAAAATGTAGATTTTAGGATTTTTGGTGTGCGGGTTATGGGGACAAGATGGAGGAATGTGGGCATGTCCTGTCCTTCTTCTTTCTTCTTCTTGTTCTCCGTTTTCTGCAGTGCTGTTGGCACATTGGGATTGGTTTAGAGTAGAAGTGCACTGTCTAACATAGGTGATAGGTATTGGGAATTAAAAGTAAATATGATATACGTACTTTGTAGTATAAAAAGACAACACAGAGTGCCTGTGGTTGCCTTGCTGTGCAGACCTTGGCTGGGCAGAAAGAAAATTTTGTAGATAAGAATTAATAAACAACCTGAAGATCGAAAAAGCAAAGAGTCCTTCAAAAGCGTGGGCTGCCACAGAACCATCCCACACATCGCAGGACAGAGACAGACAGTCGACCCAAGAGCAACCCCCCAGCCACACTTCCCTGCCTCTCCTTCTCCACCTCCTCCTCCAGCCTCCCAGCCATCCCTGTGGCCCACTGAAGGGATCTTGGTGCCCCAGTGATGCTGCCCTCCCTTTCCAGCCCCTCTGCTGTTACATAAGGCTGGGTGCCGGGTGCCTGAGCCATCCCTGAGCACATAATGGATGCTGCATTTGCCTACGCTGACTGTGCTTCCAGTCTCTACATCGGTGCTTTGTGAAGCCCTTTGGGATACTGGGAATGTGAAAGACTCTATAAAAAACCCAAAGCCTATTCTATTCTAGAACAGTGCTTTTAAGTCCTTTTATCACAGAATGAGGCAAGGGTTGAATTGAGCCCAGAAATAGCAATTTAAAGTTTTCATGAAAGACTAGAACAGTGTATGTTTGGTATATTTTAACATAATCTGAGAACACTAAGTGCACTAAAAGCATTCCACTTATTTGTGGGTGGGGATCTGGAAAGGAGGGGGGGAAATATATGTACTTGTTTTTCCTTTGAGAGTGCTTTTTATATTGAACCTGACAGAGATCTGCCAGGAGGACAAAAGGGAAGGACAGAAAAACACCCTCAGAAAGGTCTCTGATTGTATGGATTCTAGAAAATAGTGCCTTGCTTCTGCTGTTTGAGTGCGGAGAATTATTTGGGATGTGATCTGGAAGAACACAAGGGAGAAGGCTTTGAGTTACACCAAGGTTCTAAGGTTCTGAGTTAAACACAGTTGTTGGTACAATTGGTAAAGATGTGGCTGTCAGCAGATGCCAGGGGTTTAATCAGGGCATGGGGATCTAAGGGCAGGCAGCAGGAGATGGCTCTGGAAAAATAAGAGCAGACATCAGCAAATCCAGAATTCAGGCAGCTGCCTCCAGCAGCACACGGGACATTGCAGTGGGATGCAGGACAAAGAAGGAAAGGGGATCTGGAGTGTCAGGATTTTGTCTGGAGTGTCAGAATTTTGTGTCCAATCCATTTCATATCTCCTCTCTTGCCATCCCAGGTCAGCTCTGAACATGGACACCAGAACAGCCCCCACGATGGCTGGATATTTTATTACATGGACCTGTCAGACAAATCCAACATAGAAATACCCTCTCGTGCCATTTCCTCAAACTTTACTGCATTGACACATTTTGGCAAGAGTGAGTGTATACTGATATTAATTTTGGGGGTCTTTGCTAGAGATATTTCATTTAGAGATGGTACCCACTGCAAACGTGTATACATATAAATATGTATACATTTCCCAAGGAGAAAATGCTTGTGGTAAAGCCCCACTAATTGGTTCTTGCTGATCTCACCAAGTTTAGTCTGTTTTTAATCTGTTTAGTCACTTTTCTATTAGTGTAGGTCTAAGTTTTAGAATCAAAAACATTTTATGATACTGAGTCAGAGAGGCTTTGCTGAAGCCAAGCCCATCAATGTGATTATCAGTTCAACTTGGAATCTCCCCAAATAATTAAATCAGGCTTATTTGATAAAACCTATTTTCCATAAAATCATGTTGACAGTCATTAATTCTGTTCCTATCCCTTAATTCTTTATTAATTGGTTCCTCTATTAGCTCTTCCATTATTTTCACTGCATTTATGTCAGGATAAATTAGCAATCCAAAGTAACTTGTAATCCCATATAGCGAGTTTTATTTTTAATGTCACATTGTTATCAGACCATCCTGTTACTGTAACTTTCATATTATTTATGACTTTTATTTTTATTTATGGGCTAGATATCTTCCAAACTGCCTCTTGATCTTGATTTAAAGTACCCAGACTGGTCTATAATAGTTGCTGTTCATCTACTGATGAACTTAAATGATCTCTTAACCTCCCTTGCCATCAGCAGTTTTCAGTTCAAAGGTTGTGTCCCAGCAAGATCAGCTTCCCAGCTGGCTGTTTGCCAAAATCTTTCAGCTGATTTATCCTCTCTCTGTGGAGATCTCCATGCCATGTAAGCCTGGTCTTCTCTTCCTTCTCTTCCTTTTTTCATTCTGCATTTCCTTAAGAGATCTTTTCCAGTTAGTGCACCTTTTTTTTTTTTTTTTTTTTAGAACATCTCTTTACCAGCCTTGGTTATCAGCCCCTGGCCAGGGGAGTGGAGCTGGGACCATCCACAGCCCTGTTTTACATTCCTGGAGGGCTGGGTGGGGTAGGGAGGAGCAACAGCTCATGGACTGAATTTAGCACTTGTGGATTCTTCCCTCTGGAAAAGGTCCTCCTCCTGCAGTGAGAGGGGATGCTCATACACAGAGCTGGCTGCTTGAGAGCAAATTCTGTCTTTCTGATAGAATTTTAATGTCTCTTATCTTCCAGATCTTGACTGTGATAGACACAACTATTCCTGTGCCTCACTTCCTCCTCACACTCTGCGCACATCAGCTGCCTTGATTTATTTCTAAACCTAGACAAAAAAACACTCTGAAACCTGCTCAGGTCCTCTTGCTTTTCCAAAAATCATCAGAGTTTGGGTTTTTTTGTTTGTTTTTTTTTTTTTTTTTCCCGGCTAGAGATGTTATTTTTTGTCTCTGAGATAAAAGAATAAAGGTAATAGTTCTGCCCTCCTACAGCAAACAACCTATTGGGAAATTCTGGGATTCCAGAGAACTACACCAGCTTGGAAGGAGGAGTAGCTGGGGTAGCTGGAGTTCTTCAGCCTGGAGAAAAGGAGGCTCAGGGAAGACCTTTTCAGTCTCTACAACTCCCTGACAGGAGGGTGGATGGTCTCTTCTTTCTGAGGACAAGTGACAGGACATTGAGGACATTGTCTCAAGTTGTGCCAGGGGAGATGCAGGTTGGACATTAAGAGGAATTTCCTCACCAAAAGGGTATTCAGGCATTGGGAACCAATTCCAAACCTCCCAAACCAGAGATGTTTGGAGTTCCCATCGCTGGAGGTGTCCAAGGAAGGTCTGGATGTGCCTCTCAGAGCTCTGGGCTGGGACAAGGTGGGGATTGGTCAGAGGTTGGACTGGATGGATTTGGGGGCAATCAAAACTTGGTGATTCTGTGATTCATATTTTGAATTCCAAATCAACCTTAAGCTCACTTCAGGCATCATCTAAAACCTTTCCTCAGAGCCATCTCTTTATGCTGCAGTTAACAAACTGATGCTGAAAAGAATTCCCTTTTTTCCATTGTTATTAACAGTTTGTCATCTCTGCTTTACCATCCCTGGCTGATTTATATTGGAACGGGTTGATACTTTTGTTAGGGTTTGCTTTATCCATTATATACTTTAAAAACCATCTTTATTTTCTCTGGCTCTGCCAAAGATGGATTTTCCCCTGGTATATTTTGTCTATATTAAAACATGTTATGTTTAAAAGGGCCAATAGGCAGTTCATTTCAGATGTGGATTCCTGCTTTCATATAACAGTAATCATCATCATAATAAAAATATGGGGAAATAGCACTTATGTATTTTTATTTCCCTTGTCACTGCAGGTCTCTGTACAATATTGTTCAATACTATTATCTTGGTTAATTTTTAATATCACAAGCACTGGAGTTTTCACTGTTTCTCCACAGTAATATGTCCAGAATGTAACAATATTCCTTTTCCATTTTTTCCCCTAATCATGACCTTATATTTTTACTCTAGTGGAGTTTTGCCACATCTACACTGTTGTAATTGAGGACAAAACTTGGCCCTTTGACATCAATGGAATTATAGTAGAGATGAATCTATTCCACTTAGAGCATAAAATCTTTCCTTGTAAATCAATCCCTCCAGTCCCTAAATCATCTCTGAAGATGTTCTTTGAGCTCCCTCCAAGCTGTCAATACATTGTTGATGCTGAGATACTCAGAACTGACTGAATGTTTGTGTCATTGAGCCCAGAGGGAAAAAAAAATGACCTCACTTGACAAGAATTTATATATATCCTAAATAACCCTGTTCTCCTGTTATTCGCTGCCATATTAACCTGATGTACTAATGTGTGATTTATTCTTATCCTCTCTGAATAATTCACTTCCTGAATAGCTGCAATTCAGGTGGTTTGTATTGGTTCATGTTGTTGTGCAGCTCAGATGTTGCTGCCTCTCCTGATTCCAGGCTGACCAGCTGCTTTACTATTTTTGCACTTGGGCTTTTTGCTGATTTTTCACCTTAGACAAATAACCTTCCCTTTTTGGTTTCACCTCCAAAATGAAGCTAATAATGTGGCCAGGCTGCACTTTCCAATTATGGCTTAGCATGTTTGCATTTTTAAAAGAAGTTTGGGCCTCCCCCATGGGAAGTATTATGACTCTAGTTACTTCCCAGTACTTTCAGAGCCAATCCAAAGTTTATTTAAGTATATAATGACAGTTTAATTGATCTGGTATTTCAGTGCCTTTGTCACCATGTTCCTCTCCCCTTGTGGGCACATGAGACATTGGCTGGGACAGAGTCAATTTTCTCCTCACTAGCTGGGCCAGTGCTGCATTTTGGGTATAATATGAGAAGAATATTGATAACAAACTGATGGCTTGGTTGCTGTTGATTCCCTAAATCCAGGACTTTCACCATTTCATGCTCTGCCAATGAGGAGGTGCACAAGAAGTTGGGAGGGAGAATGGCCAGGACAGCTGACCCAAACTATCCAAAGGGACATTCCACATCCAGAGCTTCTTGTCCAGCACAGAAACTGAGGGGATTTGGCTGGAAGAGGCTGATACTGCTCAGGGATGGGGTGGGCATTGGGCAGGGGTGGTGAGGAACACTCTTTTTGCTGGGTTTTAATCCTCTCCTCCTCTTGTTCATTATTATCATTATTGTTAGTAGTAGTAGTAGTAGTAGTAGTAGTACTAGGTAGTGTTTTTATAATATTTTACTCTGTTTCATGTATTAAACTGCTCTTATCTAAACCCCTGAGTTATTATTTTTTTTTCCAAATCTCCCAGTCCCACTCTGGTAGCAGGGGATGGAGTGAGCAGCTCTGTGGTTCTCTGTTGCCAGCTGGGGTTAAATCAGGACAGGGGCCAAATTCTTGTGGTGCAAATCAGCACCCATCTTTGAACACAGGCTGAGGAGCTGCCTGGCTCAATGCCTCATTAGCTACAAGCCTTGTTTAAAGGGTGAGATTATTAATTTTCTTTTTTTTTTTTGTTTTCCTATTATTTTAACATTTCCATGATTTTTCCATGTTTTCCATCCTACTCGAGAGCCTTGCTTGGATGAGCCCAGCCCCAGACTGTCTCTCCTTGGCTGGCTAAGTCAGACAGTTTTATTTCTGCTGCTCATGGTCTTTTTTTAAGCTGAGAGCTAGAAAGCACTGAGGTGAGCAGGGTGAATGGGCTGGGAAGAGGGAGTGGTGAAACAGAGGAAAATTCTGGGACTTCTCTTTGAAAGAGCAGTGATGAAGGTTAAGCTGGAGCCAGCTGGCCCTGCTGGCTGGCTCTGCTGATAGACAGAACCTTTATCAAGTGTCAGCAAAGACATGTGACATTTATCACTGTGGAAAGCTGGATGCTGCTGCACTGACAGACTTATTCAGCACACGCCATCTCTGCTGCACCAGTTCCCTTAATGACACCATTCCTCCCTGAGACTGGGACAGCTCTTCCTCCTCCTCCTCATCTCTGCTTCTCCCTCAGCTTCCTTTTCATACCTTTCCCTCCATACATTTTCTTTACTTTTTTTTTTTCTTTGCCATTCCCTGTCATTCCATCCATTTCCTCTTCATGCCTGTTTTTTCTGCTCCTTTCCAGCACTTCGCCCTTTTCCTCTGCTTTTCCTCCCATTTTTTCTCTGCCCAAACAGCCCCCACCAAACCCCACATCCTCAGGCTGGCCATGATGTGACTGCAAAATGCAAAATAACAACTAAAATATTCCAGATCACTCCAGGTCACAGGGCAGTTACCTGTCAGCTGCTGCTGGTGAAATTCCTGCTAAAAGGCTGGGATTTCTTCATCAACAGAGCTAAACCCTTTTCCAGGTACATCAGGGCTGGGACACAGCACTGGCTGCATCGAGCTGCTCAATGGGAACAAAAGAGATGTGAGGCCCTGCAATTAAGTGATTATGCAAATCTGAACAGGGATTTCGTTTTAAAGCATTTTCCGGCACGAACACGATGTGATTGCAGGAGACATGTGAGCCATCCCCACAGCCAAGGAGCAGGGCTGGGCTGCCCCTATGGAATGCACACCTGGGAATAAGGGAGCCAGTCACTGGATGTCACCATTGAGCTGCAGAAATGTGGCTCCGAGTTCATTATTCATCTGCTTTTAAAATACTGAGTTTTTAAGGGAAGTCTCTGCTGCTGGCAGCCCTTGGGTGAGTCAGCACCTTTGCTGGGGACTGGACCTTTTGCTGGGACTCAGCACTGGTGTCTTACCCCTGAGTAGGTGGAGTCAAAAATCTCATCCTGGAAGGGAACAGAGGGACCAGGGACCACTCTGAGTTTTGTGAGCTGAGTTTGGAGGTGGTTGGGTGAATGTCCTGAGAACACAATGACTCAGAGCCCCGCAGAACTGTTCCCAATCTCTGCAGCATTTACACAGTGGATAGGTGGAGGCTCCACTAATGGAATTCAAATTTTGGGTGCTGCATCCAATTCTGGGGTCCCCAGCACAGGAAGGACATGGACACGTTGGAGCTGGTCCAGAGGAGGACACCAGGTTGATCAGAGGGATGGAACAGCTCTGTTGTAAGGAAAGACTTGGAGAGTTGGGAATGTTCAGCCTGGAGAAGAGAAGAGAAGGAGAAGAGAAGAGAAGAGAAGAGAAGAGAAGAGAAGAGAAGAGAAGAGAAGAGAAGAGAAGAGAAGAGAAGAGAAAGAGAAAGAGAAGAGAAAGAGAAGAGAAGAGAAGAGGAAGAGAAGAGAAGAGATAGAGAAGAGAAGAGAAGAGAAGAGAGAAGGCTTCCGAGGTGACCTAATTGTGACCTTCCAGTTCTTGAAGAGACTACAAGAAAGATGGAGAGAGAATCTTAACAAGGGCCTGGAGTGACAGGACAAAGGGAAACGGCTTCAAACTGACAGAGAGGAGGTTTAGATTATAGATTGGGAATAAATTCTTCCCTGTGAGGGTGGGCAGGCCCTGGCACAGGGTGCCCAGAGCAGCTGTGGATGCCCCATCCCTGGAAATGCCCAAGACCAGGTTGGATGGGGCTTGGAGCAACCTGGGATAATGGAAAGTGTCCCCTGCCCATGGCAGAGAGGGTTGGATCTGGATGGTTTTTAAGATTTTTTCCAACTCAAACTCTTCTAGGATTCTATGATATTAGCATTGCACAAAGTCCCCTGAGCTTCACCAAAGAGCTGACACCAGAACTACCCAACTGGACACTCAGCACCAGGAGGGTTTGGTGACCTAATGTATAATTACTGTCCTGAGAATGAGAGCTCCAAACAGAAGGAAAACAGAATAATTTTCACTTAACTGGAAATGTTCAGTTGTTTCGAGTCTCTTAGGCTGTTATGTAGGAAATTATCTCTGATGATCCAATTAGTAGAATAGAATAGGGATCTGCATGGGACTGAGAATGTACTCAGAGCATAGATTAAAAGAAAATTGCGTATATCTATTAAAAATTAAAAATTAAAAAAAAAAAAAAGAGGTGGGGGAGGTAAAAAAAATGCAAAGAAAAAAATAGATCCTTTTCTCAGATTCTCCCCCAAGAAATCATAGATTTTCCTGAGTTGGAGTAGAGCCAAAAGGATCACTGAGTCCAGCTCCTGACTCTGCACAAGCCACCCCAACATCCCACCATGAAAGACCAGCCAAGGACTGATTAGATCATTCCCAAAAAACCAAAAAATATCAAGACTTGATTGTTGAACCCACTGGACAATGTTTGGTGAGCCTTAGGATAAATAACTCACCTGCTACACACAAGTATGGACACACACTTGGGTCAGACATTCTGGACATGAAATTGCTGAGGGACTGTGTTAAATATCTGTGATTTTGTGGGGTATTGGTCATTCTGTGTGTGAGCTCAAGGCTGTGCTGCTTGGAGAAAATCCATTCCAGTGGAGGGGAAGGCACTGAGAGGAGGGGCTGAGCACTCATAGCAAAAAGGAGGAGAAAAAGAAGGACAGGGAGCACCAATTTAGCACAAAATCAAGATGTTGAGAACCCGATTAATTGAAGGTACCAGGAGAGTTGGAGGAATAGAAAATCTTTAATTGCCTGTACACCAATGTGAAGATTCTGGGTAGGAAAGGAGGAATAGGAATCCCTCACATAAGAGCACAAATCCGACCTACTTTGGTGCTACTGAAGCCTGATGGGAAGATTTGCATGAGTGGAATGTTAAAAGCACTGGTTAGGATGTCTCCAGCAAGCAAAACCAGGCAAATAAAAGTAGGAAGACAATATTCTTATGTCAAAAATGGCATTGTCATGTTTCTGAGTCTCTGAGATCTCAGCAGTAAGTGATCTGAATTAATATTCTCACAAATAAAAACCAAATCAGGTCCTTTCTGCTACCCACTGCAGACCAGAGAGAAACTTGATTTCTTGTCTGGCTTTTTACACAGCTCTCTGCTATACATAGAAACAAAAAGACTTTCATCTCATGGCCTATGAAGATCATCTCACGCTGCTAAAAGTAAAATATGCTGGATATTTTCTTCAAGAAGAAAGATGAGAATTTCCCAAAATGTTGGATAAAAGTGTTTTATCCAACAGGAGGATAGAGCTAGACCTCATCATCTTGGCAGATAAAGAGAATTCAGTCCCAGAATTTAAAGTCAGAGAGCTGTTTGGATGCAAGTGGCACAGACTTTAACTATTGCCACATGCAAATAGAATAACATCCAAACCACACAGATACACTCATACCCAGAGCTGCTTTCCTAAGATGAAAGCTATTATGAACCCAGTCATTTGGGTAAAAGGAAAAAAAGGTAAATAGCTGGGAACTCTCTGACAGTATTTTCTTGCTTCAACAACATTGTTACCATCAGCAAGGCAAAAAGAATTAAAAAAAAATAAATCAAAACAAAGATACGTTTGAAGAAGGGCTGGCCTGATGTTTAAAGGAAAATTGAGAATGTAAAAAGTGACCTAGAAAACAAGTGCAGGTACCAGACTGAAGCCTCTGTGTTGAGGTTTCAAGGCGAGAGTGCAGAAATTGCAGCTCCTTCTCAGAGAGTTTGTGCGAGCCCACTTTCAATATCTTCAGACCAGTGACTAAAGTGTGTCTGGATGAGCCCTCAGTCATTTAGCTGCTCAGTGACATTGAAATTCAACTTTGCATCCCCTGCCAGCCCAAGAGCAATGCACCATCTGGTGCCCACACCCGCTCTGCCGAGGGGACACCAATAATTCATAGCTCAGGAGTGAACTGGGGAATGGATGGGGAGGGAAAGGCCAGCACACACACAAACAGGTCCTGAAACACAGAAGGAATTTGTAAGGAGTGGGAGCAGGCTTCAGACAGAAACCTTTTTTGTTCTCAGAAATGACCTTTCTGTAGCTTGTGATTTCCTCCAGCCTGGATCCTCACTGACACCATTTCAGTGGGGGCTTAAGAGCCTGAGCACAACGAATGTCTGGGCCCAAATCTCTCTGTGCCTCTTCTTTCCCATAGGATTGGCAAGGGTTCAGTGGAGACTGTGCAGTTGAGACTAGAAATAGCATATAATGGTATTTTT